>NC_056523.1:161200501-161259284 GCF_019175285.1 Sceloporus undulatus
ATCCCCACCTTTCTCTCAGTATGGGACTCAAGGCAGCTCACAACAGTTATAGAACACAGCACCAAATATGCACCAAAATGCGCCAAACACAAAAATTTTAAATAACATTAAACTATCCATAAAATTAAAACCAGCTAAAAGCTAGATTGGGAGAAAGGTAGGGAAATTAAATAAAATGAATATTTAAATTGGCTGGCCAGGCTTGTTTTGCACTCCCTCGACCCAAACAGCAGTGGTTTTCAGTATGCAAAGGGATCTTGTAGCATCTTTGAGACTAACTGAAAGATAGAAGTTGGTAGTATGAGTTTTTGTAGACTTTTCCAACATACATCTGAGGAAGTAGGCTCAAGTCTATGAAAGCTCATGCTACGAGCATCTATCGTCCAGTTAGTTTCAGGTGTTGTCTGCACTGGCAAAATAAAGCAGCTTCAAAATGACTTGAAGCCACGTGGTTTACATGACATACAAGATGAAACTGAATGGAGATGGACACGAAGCCACTCTCTGGGGCTAAAAACTAGAGCAAAAGAAGCTCTGATGCTCACCTTAACCTGGAAAATGTGCTTTAACACATGTGCATATTAACAATACGGTACCACTACATGATTGTGGGAAAGGAAAAACACAAAAATATGACAAACAGGGCAGGTAATCAATTATCCAGTGACTGCAATTACAACATTCACAAACCAGACAGTCCAATGGGGGGCATAGGGTGAAGGGGGTGAAGGGAGCATGTATCGGGTGCCTCCATGTGTCACTGGGCACATTGATGCATCAATGCACTACACGTGTAGTGTAGTGTACATATGACTGGGATGGCAGCTGGGTAGGAGGAGGGAGGTAATTAGCAGTCACAGGCAATAGGTTCGTGCAATGGTACACATACATGGTGGGGAGGCAACAAAACCAAACAAAATCAAGCAGTGCAGACTGCCAGTGATGTTCAACCCACCTTTGGAGCTTGCCATATGGACAGCAGGGTTTCCACCTGCTTTCAGATAACCCAGTATTGAGCCTCTTTTTCTTATCTGTCTGCTCAGCCCCTCAAAGCTGCTACAAGATCCCTTTGCATACTGATTTTCCAGACTAAGATGGCTATGTCTTTGAATTCTACCAGCAGTGGTTTTGTAATGCTTAGCTTTGAGGTTTATCACATGGAGATTTTTAGAGCTTTTGCAGGTCAGTTCTGACATGACTGCGCTTCCAACGATGTGCATTCACGTCATAACATGAATGTGTTTTCAGATGCCATTCCTTTCTATGGGAGCCCCTTCCGTGGCTCTTCTGCAGTGATTCCAAAGTAACTGCTCATTTTGATGAATTCAGAAAAAAAGGGAATTCACAGAATTCGCATTCAAGCTCACTTCGATTTCACTTCGAATTGGTCTGGTGTGGAAAACCACTCTGATGTCACCCCCTTTGGCCCCCTGTGTCCTGCTCCATCATTCCCACCTCCTCCTTCACCCCATCTCACCCCCTCTGCCACCCTGCCACCCATCCCATCATCCCCATCATCCCCTGCCTTCTCATGCATCCCAATATTGGCCCCAGTGACCCCCAGCGACCTATCCCATCATCCTCTGCCTTCTCCTGCATCCCAATCCTGGCCCCAGTGACCCCCAGCAGCCTATCCCATCATCCCCTGACTGCTTCTTCACCCTGATGAAGGATGACAGCTAAGGAGGGGGCAGGGAAAGAGGACAGCATCCAGAGCCCCATTGAGCATGCCCAAGGATGCCAATTCGAATAGCTGAACCCTCAAAGTATGTTCGGGTGTGGTAATACAATGTGCACTCACTCACTTTGCTTGAATCCGCATCACGTGACTTGCTTGGAATAGAACTGACTTAGCTTCCCCCTCATTTCGGAAGGGCAACAGAAAGGCAACCGAGTGTGGTAAAATATCACGTTTTAACCTTAATTCACATTGTTAGACAGGAGTGACTCTGGATCTGGTGTGGAAAAAACATCACGCTTTGCATTGCTAGAACAGGAGTGACTGCAGATCTGAGCTGCAAACCCCCCCACGTGTGATAAGGTCCTTCCTCAAGAGTCTTCCCATTTCATTCTAAAAGGATTTCTCTTTCTCCTCCCTTTCCGCTTTCAATCTCTTTTCCTCTGTGTAACAAAAGAGGGATAAATAGATAAATAAATTAAGCATTTATTTACCCAAGGTAAGGGGGTGCCCTTCCTCATTTCTTTCCTTCCTTTTCTAGGTACCTCCTGCCCTTCCAAGCCACCAGCACATGTCTTTCCCACCCAGAACTCTCTTACATGTATTGACACATCATATATGGATAGCTTCCTCCTCCTGTTTCCTCATCATCTGAGCTGCATTTCTTTTCTTTTAAGAGTGCTTTGAGGTTGCTTGGCCTCTGCCCCAGGCTAATCTTACCACTGGGGCTTAGAGTTGTGTTTAAGTCGGTTGGAGTGTGGAAAACCCTCCTCTCGGAGGATTGTTTATTGTTAGGGGTGTTTAATATCATCCCTGTGTTGGAGAGATGTACTTGGAAGCCTTATGCTGCTGGTTTGCAAGAGCTTCCACACGCTCGGGCCAGTGGAAGAAGGTATCAGCTTCCCTGTTTTGTAGCAGTTCTGATCAAGGATAAACATGATCAGCAGGTGGAGTGTGCAACTGCCATAGCCCTGAAGGTCATGTCAGGGGGGTAACGTGGTGTGTCAGATGGGCTGACTGACTGACGTCAATTAGATGTCTGTGGGTTGGCACAGTCCTTCTAGTCCCTATCTGCAGACAGGGGCACAAATATGTGCCCTGAGAAAAAAGAGGAGCACATTGGGTTTTTTTATGTTGTAATAGACAAACAAGTAAAATATTTGATAGCCAAACACATCCAGAGGAGGGCTGTCTATCTGTCTATCTATCTATCTATCTATCTATCTATCTATCTATCTATCTATCTATCTATCTATCTATCTATCTATCTATCTAATCTATCTGTTCATATCACACTACCTCCCTAGAAGGCACTCAAAACAATAGTTTAAAAGAATGATATAGAATTTGATAAGCCAGAGGCTAACAATTTGTAAGCCGCTCTGATAGCCTTTTGGCTGAAGAGCAGGATATAAGCAAATAATAATAATAATAATAATAATAATAAGTAGTAGTAGTAGTAGTAAATATAGTTTAAAAACAGAAACACAACACAGAAGCAAATGCATTTATTTAAAACACAATCAAAAAGTAAGACAGTAAAAGTTCTCAAAGACAGTCAAGTTGCTCTTGTTGTTGTTGCTGCTGTTGTTGTTATATAGCTCTCATATATCTTTCCAAGCTCTAGTAATAAAAGGTATGATAATAACAAATTACAGCACTCGGAAAGGGGACTGTTTTGGATGACAGTTCCAGGAACATCCCAAGTGAATTTTTCAAACTTTCGAATTGCTGTCCTATTGTGATGCAAAAAATCCTGTTGCCTGAAGGTGATGTCCTCACTCTTTTTGATGGAAAGGACTGGTGGAAACAGGTGGGGCAGTTAATCCACCCCAAATTTTGACATACTTATCCAAGGTGCTGAATCAACTTTGTCAAATAGGTTCAACATCTTGGACAGTTCCTTTAAAACCCTCCAATGTCTGGAATGGATTCACTAAACCACTTTACTGGTAAAGTATGCCTTATGTGCTTCACTACTCCAGTGTTTCCCAGCTATCACACCACAGAGCCTTTTTGAATTAGACACACTGGCTGGGATGAACTTGGTTCTTTCCGGATAGAAGGAACAATTGAGGCTGGTAGCTTCTATATTAGTGGGGCAAAGAATCTACTTCAAGTTCTAGTCCAAACTTCAAAGGCACTATCCCAGGTGATATGGAAACCAGCAGCCACCACTGGGATTTGTAATTTGGTGGGCACTAGAGCTCTCTGACAGGGAAGGCTAAATATCTCACAAAACTACAAATCTCAAAATTTCATAGCTTTTAGACATAACAGTTAAAGTGGTGTCAAACTGATTTCTTTCTGCAGTGTAGTAGCAATCTTAGCATTAAAAAAGAAACAGAAAGAAAGAACACTCAGCTATGGGTGGGGCATTCACTCCCTGTGACATATTGGCTGCATGTGGGCAGGAGGTTTCGGTTTCCCAGCCGAAAACTCACAAACACACTTGTATGAATGCTTCAACCTTTACTCAGCACAAACCATAACTCCCGTTGCCCCAAACAACACACCACCTGTCATAAGGGTCTTCCAGTTACTTCATTGGGGCCCCAAGTCGGGCTTGCTAACCCGCCTAAAGCACTTCTCCAGGACTTCCACTTGAGCCTTATCCGCCCCATCACGATTTGGCCCTTGCTCCCACTGTTCGCCTTTCAGGTCCCACCACTATCCTTCTAGAATTTCTCCCGGTCTTCACCTTCACTCCCCTTTGTAAGGGTAACGGAAGTCTCTTTCTTCTCTGGGATCATGGAGCTTTACTTCTAGATGGGGCCCACTCCTTATCAGTCTGTGTCTTCCCTGCAGAGTCACTGGGCGACCTTCCCTACCAGGGCTCAGGGTTACCTTTTCTGGCCCTTCTCCGATTGCCTCTCCACATCCAGTTCTTTCGCGTCTCGCCCTTCCTCCCACGTCCACCTGTCCCTCACCTTTTATCCCCCTCCCCAAGGGCCTTGCCCCTTCCTCTCGGGCTTCCCCTGGGTCCTCTCTCCCCTCCAGCTGAAACTCTGCCCAACCAACCCTCCCCTCATCCTCCCCTCCCTGACTACACCGGCACATCAAATTCTATTATCTTCCAAAAGTCTGAATGAAAAAAATAGGATTTGTCATCTGAAGGATTCTAACAAGGGCTGAATCTGCACTGCAAAAGAAATCCAGGTTGACACCACTTTGACTGCGACTGCTTAATGCTATGGAGTCCTGGGATTTGTAGTTTGTTGTAGTACCAAACTACAAATCCCAGAATCCCATAGCATTGAACCATGATAGTTAAAATGATGTCGACTGGGATTATTTCTGCAGTGTGAATACAGCCAAGGAAGGTGCTAAGTGGGTTTCTCTTGTGACAGAGGTCCTGAATCAAGCTGCCACTACCAACAGGTCCTGCCTGTGATTCCCATCAGTCTAATCTCCTCCAGTAGTGATACATGGCAAAGGACATCCAATGAAGGCTTTAGATTTCAGGCAGGCTTTCATTGAACTTTAAATTGTAAAGAACTGAATACTGTTCAAAGGTGAAAGATTTATAGCTCAGCAATAAGCACAAAGCTCTCCTTCTAAAGCCAGTAGAAGAATTTATACACTCCAGATTTATACATCAACTTTTTCCAACTTGGTGTATGTCAGATGTGTTGAACTACAGTTCCTCTCATCTTTCCTGGGGTTGACAGGGTTGTAATCTAATAAATCTGTATTTTGTTGTTGTTGTTAGTTGCCCTTGAGTAAGTTCTGACTCATGGTGACCCCATGGATGAAACATCTCCAAGAATCCCTATCCTCCACTGCCTTGCCCGGAACCTGAAAGCCACTGCCCACAACCTCCCTGATTGAGTCTATCCATCTGGTTTGTGGTCTTCCTCGCTTTCTTCCACCCTTTACCTTTCCTAGCATTATTATTTTTTCCTATTGATCTGTGCCTTCTCATGATGTGGCCAAAGTATGATAGTCTCAATTTGATAATCTTTGCTTCCAAGAAGAGCCCTGGTCTGATCTGTTCAAGAACCCATTTCTTTGTCTTCTTGGATGTCCATGGTATCCTAAGTACTCTTCTCCAGCACCACATTTCAAATGAGTTTTCTTTTTGTCTGCTTCCTTCACTGTTCAGCACTCATATCCATACATGATAATTGGGAATACAATGGCCTGGACTGTTCTGACCTTAGTGCTCATTTGTATGTCTTTGCTCTTCAGTATCTTTTCCAGTTCTTTCATAGCTGCCCTTCCCATTCCTAGTCTTCTTATTTCTTGACTGAAGTCTCCATTCTGGTCAATGCTTGATCCTAGATATGGGAATTCTTTAACTATTTCACTTTCCTTGTGCAGATTGAATTTGTGTATTTCTTCTGTGGCTATTATTTTTGTTTTCTTTATGTTCAGCATTAGACCTGCCTTTGCACTTTCATCTTTGACCTTCCTTATTAACTGTTCCAATTCCTGAATGTCTTCTGCTAATATTATGGTGTCATCCGCATATCTTAGGTTGTTAATATTGCTTCTTCCTATCTTAACTCCTCCCTTTTCTGATTCTAATTCTGCTTTTCTTATGATGTTTTCAGCATATAAGTTAAACAAATAAGGTGATAGGATGCAGTCTTTCCTGACCCCTTTGCCTATTGGGAAACACTCTGTTTCTTCAAATTCTCTTCTGACTTGGTACAGATTCCTCAGCAGGACTATCAGATGTAGTGGCACCCCTATGTCTTTGAGTGCATTCCATAGCTTTTTGTGATCTATACAATCAAATGCTTTACTATAGTCTATGAAACACATGCTGATTCTTTTTTTTTAAATTCTTTGGTGTGCTCCATTAGCCATCATATCTTTGCAATGTGGTTCCTAGTGCCCCTTCCTTTTCTGAATCCTGCTTGCACCTCTGGAATTTCTCTCTCCATGTATGTTTGGAGTCTATGCTGCAGAATTTTTAGCATTATTTTGCTGACATGTGAGATTAGTGCTATTGTCCTATAGTTGCTGCAGTCTTTTGTATCTCCTTTCTTGTGGATTGGTATGTATATTGAGCGTTTCCAGTCTGTTGGCCACCACTTTGTTTTCCATATTTGTTGGCATACTTCAGTTAGCACTAAAGTTGCATCTGTCCGTAGGCATTGAAGCAGTTCAATTTGGATATCATATGTTCCCGATGATTTATTTTGTTCCCATTTCCTTTATTGCAGATTCCACTTCACTTCTTAGAATTTGGGGTTTGTCTTCATATGGCTCCTCATTCCAAATCTCATTCATTCCCTCATCTTTTTTTTATAACTCTTCTGTGTATTGCCTCCAGCATCTTTTTATTTCTTGTTGTTCCTGTATTATGTTCTTTTTTTTTCTCCAGGAGTATCTCTGCCCTCGGTTTGAATTAGGCTTTAATTTCTCGGATCTTTTGATAGAGGTCTTACATTCTTCCCTTTTTGTTGTTTTCTTCTATTTCTCTGCATTGATCGTTGTAGTATTTCTTCTTATCCCTGTGTGTTAGACATTGGACAGTTGTGTTCATACTTCTGGCTTTGTTCCTATCTCCCTTTGCTTTTGCTTTTCTTCTTTCTTTTATTTCATGAAGTATTTCATCTGTCATCCATTGTTTCTTATCTTTCTTTTTGCCACTGTTAGTGTTTTTTTGCATTTCATCCTTAATTATGTCTTTGACTTCTGTCTACAGTACTTCAGGTTCCCGGTTGATTATACTCAATTGTTCAAATCTATTTCTTACATTATCACTGAATTCATCTGAAATGTTATTCAGGTCACATATTGGTATAATGATGGTTTTTGCTTTCTTCTTCAGCTTAGCTCTGATTTTTGTTATGAGCAGTTTATTATGATGGTCTGTGCCACAGTCAGCTCCTAGTCTGGTTTTGAGCTTTTCCATCTTCAACTTCCACTTATGTAGTCTATTTGGTTTTTGTGTTTACCATCTGGTGTATTTGGTTGTATGATGCAGGCATTTGCAATGAATAGATTGTTGGTCTCACAGAATTCTGTCAGACACCCTCCTGCTTTGTTTCTTGTTCCTAATCCAAATCTTCCTACTATTTTTTTTACTCTTCTTAGTTGCCAGCTTTAGCATTCAAGTCTCCAATGATTAGTTTGAAACCTAGTGATGGTATGTTGTCAGTTTCTTCCTGGACTGCATCATAGAATTTCTCAATTTCTTCTTCATCTGCATCTGTGGTTGGTGCATATCTCTGGATTATTGTGATGTTTATAGGTTTACCCTGAAGCTTTATTGATAATATACAGGCTGACTTTGAGTCATATTCTTTGAATGCTCTAGCTATATCTTTCCTTAGTATGAAAACCACCCAATTTCTTCTTGGGTTTTTTTCATGTCCTGAATAGATTAATGTATAGTTGTCTGAGTCAAAGTTCCTGCCCATTTTAACTCACTCACGCCTAGTATTGCTATATTCATGCATTCCATTTCCTTCTTTACTATTTCTAGTTTTCCCTGGCTCATGCTTCTCACATTCCATGTTCCAATTACATGTGTAGTGTTGCTTCTAAAGTCTGCTCTGTAGCATTAATCCAGTTACTTTTCTGTTTCTCACACTCTATCATTAGTTCTAACTCTGTACTCATGGTTAGTTTCATTTTTTCCTTTTTGTGACAATCACAGCTGCAGCCATGATGCAGGTAATTGTTAGAAAAATACCTGGAGACATCCAGATCCTGAAAGGAGATCTATAGAGAGCTTGCATGTTGTAGTGGTTTAAACCTTCAAACCTCTGCTTAGCCATGGAAGAAACCCACTGGGCAAGGCACAGCCTTCCAGTCAAAGAGGAAGGCAATGGCAAACCCACTTTAAATAAATCTTGCCAAGAAAACCCTATGCTAGGGTTGCCTCAGGGTTGCCATAAACCAGAGATGATTTTAAAGCATACAAAAACAACAACAACAACAATGTTTAGAATGATTGGATTATTCTGAGACTGACAGGATAAGACTATACATGCCTAATCTAATGTAAACCCTTCTGAATTCAGTGGAGCTTACTTCTATGTAACTGTGTATGTGTGTATAGGGTGTACAGCCTTTATTTTATTCTGACTACCAACTCTACAACTCTGGAGACCAGGGTTCGATTCCCAGCTTGGCCATGAAACCCACTGAGGAAAGCTATGGCAAACCTCCCTCTGAACAAATTTTGCCAAGAAACCCCCATGATAGGTTCCTTTAGGTCGCCACAAGTCGGAAATGACTTGAAGGCACACAGTAACAACAACAACCGACTCTTCAGATAAAGGCAAGCAGACTTGGTTTAATTTACCATTTGGTTCAGGTTGGAATTACTCTAAACTGGGCATTAACTCTGATTTGTTTAAGTTAAGGGACCATCCCAGCCCATTTTTGACAAGAGTATTGACCATTGGGAGATGCTTCTTTTGAAGGGTACACATTAGCATGTTAAAATTGTTTAAAATGTTCATAAAAATTCCAGCAATGTTCCTTAGCATGCTTCAGTAGCTGTGAAAGCTTATTTATGTTGTGCATGATAATTGTGTTCATCTTCAACAGTTGCCTGCCAGGCATCTGGGAGGTTTTGTTGCTAATTGATTTTTACAATGTGGTTTAAAGGACATCATTAACATACAGAAACTTATCCTTCAGAGAGAGAGAGAGAGAGAGAGAGATTTTTTTAAAATCCACTTCACACTCACCTTTATTATGGATCTCCCTCCCACATGTACATCACTGCTGTTTTTTATGTATCCTACATCAGAACATAGACCAGAATCAACTGGAAGATCTCGAGATACAATACTTTGCAGTAAACCAGTGGTTCTCAACCTTCCTAATACCACGACCCTTTAATGCAGTTCCTCATTTTGTGGTGACCCCCAATCATGAAACTGTTTTCGTCTCGCTTCCTAAGACCATCAGAAATATGTGTTTTCCAATGGTCTTAGGCGACCCCTGTGAAAGGGTCGTTCAACAGCCAAAGGGGTCACGACCCACAGGTTGAGAACCACAGCAGTAAACTAAAGTTGTTTCTGTGTTTCAGTGACTTAGCAATAGCAACAGAATTCCTGACTTTGTTGAGATGGAAGAAAATTTGAGGACAAAACCAGGAGTGGATTTTGTGTGCCAAGACTGGTTTTGTTTGTTTGTTATGTGCCTTCAAGTTATGGTGACATCATCATGATCATCATGATCATTATCATCATGATCTTCCTCCTCATCATCATAATTTCCCACCTTATTCCCAGTATGGGACTTAAGGCAGTTTACAACCGTTAAAACAAAAATAGTTAAAATTACTGAGGATATAAAAATTAAAACTATCCTAGGAGATTTGGGACAAGGTCTGTTCAGAAGACATTTGCTATTGATTTCCGCTAAGGCTGATAGAGCATGATGTATCGCCATCACCCAATGGTTTTCCATAGAGGAGCAGGGATTCAGATCCTTATCTCCCAGAGTCCTAGGACTTTATCACATGTGGCTTTTAAATCACTTTTAAAGTTCAAAAATAGCATCTTCGGCGATACTTACTGCACAAGGCCATCTCCATCTCGTTGCTGCCTTGCCAGCCAAATGTGGTTAGAGTGAATCTTATCATTGATGGGAAACCCATCAATAGCAAATTGATGGGAAAACCCATCAATATGCCCCCAGATGCACAGTTGTCCCATTACTGCTCAGGGGTGAAAAGTTCTTCAGTAGTAGTTCTGGTATTGAGTGGTCACATGTGCCGGTGTCCCCTTCTCTTCCCCTATTCCCAAGAAGGTTTTCACCTTTTTTTAACTTTCTTTCTTTTTGTTTTTTACTTTAAAAAAATCATATTAGTATACACCCAGGGCTGCTTTTGAAAAAAAAAACACCTAAATTTTTTTTTTGAAAAGAAAGGCATGCTGGGTAGGGCATAGGCAGGAAGGAAGGATTAGGGAAGAGTGCAGAAGAGTATGGAAGAGACTATGAGATCTCATTTGTACTATTTCAAAAATATGTGAAAGGGAATGCTTCACATCTGGTATGTATCTGGTTCCAGTTACTTGCATGATTACAATTAAGAAAGGGGTTCATGTGATAATCTAGTCAAACACACTACACACTCAAACCACTGCTACTGAAAACAAAGTCACTGGATGAGGTTGCCATTAAAAAATTCCAAAAAATATACTGTCCAGTCCCACACCATCATACCTGTGCCACTAGTTTGCATCTGGTTTTAGCTGGTGGATGTGAGGTTTCTGAGTTAAAAGTGAGGGTGGAAAGGGGAAGATCCCACAAGCCACCTAGCTGTAAAAAGTGTGTGTGTTTAAGGGGATTCACTTGATACAGATTCTGGGTTGACATACTCAAGAATTCCAAACATTCCTTTCTGTTAGACAGTAGACAGTAGGAGGCCCGCTCTTTCTAATGGATATTGGAGGGTGGGGGAAGAAAGATGATGAAGATGATTAGGATGCTGACAGAGAGCAGCCTTGTCTATCACAGGCAACCAATTTTCTCTAATGGACTGCTCTCCATTGCACTAGAATGACACATGCCAGCATTGTCTTTTGGTGTATAAATTAAATGGGTATGGCAAATTTTGACTTATCCCCAGGAGTGCATGCATGACACTTGTGATATCTGGGAGGCAAAATCTCAGTTGTGTTTCTCTTTCTCCTAGGTGCATTTTGGTTGGCTAAATAAAAGTATCACTGTTTTGTGGATTTGGATGTTATTATACTTTCCTATGAGCCATGTTCATCACGACTTATTCTAATCCTATGTCATTCTGCAAAATCTGTATGCCGAGGTGTCTTGTAGCAGCTTTGGCACTAACTGAAAGAAAGAAGCTGGTAGCATGAATTTCCCTAGACTTGAGTCTACTTCCTCAGATTATATGGAGCATCTGAGGAAGTAGGCTCAAGTCCACAAAAGCTCATGCTATCAACTTCTTTCTTTCAGTTAGTCTCAGAGGTGCTATAAGATCCCATTGTATTCTAATTCCCTTGACCTAAGCTTGTTTGGAGGTTTGGGGGGGTGTACCAAGACGGAAGCAAAGTTGCATTCCACAACAGACCAATTATTGAAATTGAAGTGATCTTAAAAACAATTTTTGTGAATTCACTTGTTACCGAATTCACTAAATGAGGAGTCACTTTGGATTGACTGTGGATCTGCCTCAGAACGACCCCCCATAGAAAGCAATCACGTATGGCAATACATCAAGTTTTAACATGAATTCACATGGTTGGACCAGGAATGACCCTGGATCTGAGCTGCAAAACTCCTCGTGTTATAAGGGCCAATGTCACCATCCTTCAGGACTTTTGGAAGATGGCTGTGAAATTGCAGAGGATATCTGACATTGTGCATCCAATTATCAAAATGTACCTAGATGCTGCTCAGCCCCCCTTGGCTCTTCACAAACCAGTAAATGCCCATGATGGGGAGGCTACAGCAACTGCAAGAAGGGTTTGAAGGAGGAGGAGGAGACATGTGCAGAGTTTTACGATACATCTCCTAATCCAGGATTTCAGGTGTCAGTGCATTGGCAGTACCAAAGTAAGATTTAACTGGGAGTTTTGCAAGTTACTGCACATGGAATAGAAGGACACCTTGGTTTTCCCCTTGCCTTAGGTGGCAAAGCATCTTGGCTCAGCACTGTTTAACATTGCTGTCTGTATATTCCTTAATTACAGTTGCTTTGTGAGAACAACAGAAGTTGCACTGGAGAGATGTGGAAGTGTGCAATTTTGTGGCCTACTTTCTATCTCTTAAGCAAGACTTAGCAATCCACCTCATTATGTCTCCAACAATGACTTCTGGTCTAATAATAATATATGCCCTAAAGTGACCATGACTTCCTTGGTTTCTAAGGAACTAGTGTAGTCCAGTGATGCATTTTCTTGTCTCACTTTTCCACTTAAGAATTCCTTACCATCTTCATGGTTGTAACACATGCATAGTGGCTGGTTCTGTTGCACATGCTGCTCCTGGTCACAATGTCTTGCAAAATGATTGGTTGAATGTCGCATTTGTTGTTGCCATATTTCGCACATGTTGAGCACTGCCTTGTTCCATGACTGTCTCCACTTATTTTATGCAGGTTTTTTTTTAAAGTGGGGAAGGGGTTTGGTCTTGCCATTTGTCTTTTACAGATCTGTTGCATCATTTTGGAGGTTTGCATTCTGGATTGTCTCTCAATAATTTTGGGAAGTTGCTCACCACCATGGTGATGTCTCTCCATGGCCTGCAGCTTTCAAAATCTGAGGCAGCAAATATTCCAGAAACTCTGGTAAGTTTTAAACATCTTTTCTAGTTATGGGCTCAGGAAATTTCATGGAGTTTTAAGCTTGGTATCCGATGCCAAATACACCCAGTGTCACATCAGAATTTTTTCTGCTTCCTATAATTACAAATCTTACGAGAGTGAAATATCTTGCCAAAAGTCTTGCCCCCCCTCCCCAAAATGAGATGAGTTATTGTGGTGTACTGGCTAAAAGACAAAGGACTTTAAAACACAGGGCCACTAAGGCACCACAGCCATGTTAGTGTAGGAAACACAAATATACTAGTTTGAGGACAGTCATTTTTGCACAGCTCTTCAAAAAATGCTATGGTGCTGCTATGGTCCCAGCATTTGTTTCCTTCATGCCGGCCTTCAGAACCCTGCCTTCCTGCCTTTCCCAGCATGTCTTTTGGTCTTTTTAATTACTTTTTTTTTCCAGTTGTGCAGCCATAGGAATTGATTAAGTAAAAAGAAAGAAAGAAAGAAATTGAAAAAAGAAAAGAAAAACAGCCTGCCTGGGAACAGCAGGAGGAAGGAAGAGACAAAGAAAAGGAGCAGAATCATACCATGTGATTGTCTGCATATCAGAACTGCAGTGGGAGGATCTTATCACACATGAATCAATAGTGGGAAAGCAACATGATTCGGAGACATTGACGGATTTTGCCCATCAATGAAAAGGAGCACCCCAGGAACAGATGGAAAGCAAAGTAGCTACAGAACAGACATGACACGGATGCTACTATCCTGCTGTAATTCCACTTTGACATCCATAGTGTGATAAAGTCCTAAGGCACACACACTGGAAAGTTCTTAGTTTAAATTTCACCTTTGTCATGAATTTGCAAGATAGTTTTAGTCATCAGGTTAAAGATTGCTGGCCTGTGTTGTAGTAAGAGAAGCAAAATCAAGGACAACTCTAGTTGTCAAAACCAGGCATTGGTCTCTGAGCCAAATGATGTTCCTTTAACAGGTGGTGTGATATTGTTGTTGCTGCATCTGTTGTAGTTTTGACAAGGACAAAAGTAACCCAAAATCAACAAAATAAGCAAGCAGGGCTCAAAGCAAAACTTCAGGCACCTGGGAGACAGATCTGCTTTGTTCTTCTTGAAGCTGTGGAGACTTGTCACTCATGAAGAGATTTCTCATTGGAGAAAAAGGTGCATCTGTCCAGACTGGGTGACTGCCAATGTCCGGAGCTGGTGATTGGCACATTTACAGCCCCACAAGGCAGAGGGAGGGCACCTTTCCTCTCCCCCACAACCAAGTTGTTTCAATATTTTCAAGCACTTCTCAGAAGAAGGTGAGAGAAAACTCAACAGGCTTTTTCCTTTTGACTTCACCCTGTACTTAATTGGCTTTGGTTTGGAGCGAAGCTTTTCCTTCTTGCCCTCCTCTTCCTGCCTTGTAGTGCAAAACCTGCCAAAACCTGACACAGTTCAATGCAGCGAATAACACTCCAGCTGCCAACACACACAGGGTCCATTCCCAAAGCCCCACAGATTCTCTTCTCACAATACCACAAATCAACAAGCATGTTTTTATTTCCACAGAGAATTTTCAAATGACATTGGAAATGCAAAGTAATGAACATGGTCCATCTTTCCCCACAGAAACCCCTCATGTACTAGAGTGAGGGACTCCCATAGGGCAAAGAAGGGGAACATAATGCCTTTCAGCCATTATTGAAATGCTGCTCCCATCAGTGCTAGATGTCATGGTTTGGGATTAGAAATACTGGGAATTGCAGTCCAGCAACATCTGGAGGGTCACATGTTCCTAACTGTGGCCTTTCCCTTTGGTCCATAGCTAGAGAAGTATAGACCAGTGTGTTTCCATTAGTTGCTGCAGGCCTGTATTATGCCTCCCAGGCTTTGTTCCCTGGAAAGCCAGACAGTGGTGCTTCCCATAAAAGGTAATATCTTCAGCTCCCCATATATACACAGACATCTAGCTGAGCATTTACTTCTTGAAGAACCAGGCTGACCAGAAGTCCTCCTTTTCCCACTCATATCCTAGACAACATGTGACGTTCCGGATGTTGCTGGACTGCAATTTCCAATATTTCACTTTCTGTCTAGGGGACTGAAAGGAATTCCAATATAATCCTCCATTTTGAGCATGACTTAGAAACCCATTGAGTAACACCACATTTGCTGTTCACCTTTGAGAAATGTGGAAACAACAGCTCCAGTTGGAGGGAGCTCTTCGAAATCAAGGGCATAACCCCTATAGACAATGTCAAGGACCCATGAGTCGGAAGTCATCGAGGCCCAGGTGTTAAAGAAAGGCCTCAGGATATTGAGAAAGTAAGAGGAGGAGGAGGAGGAGGAGGAGGAGGAGGAGGCGGCGGCGGCTGGCCCAACAGAGCACACTGGAACCCTTCAGGACCTCTTCTTTCCCTGGTTGGTATCCTGTTGGCGGTTCTTACGGTACCGAGCAGGGGCCTGGTGTCGGCCAGAAGAAGAAGAAGACTGAGAGGGGTAGCGTTGGCGTGGGTGTTCCTGATAGTAGGGATGGTCCTGCTGGAAAGACCACTGTCCATAGCCCTGGCCGTACCAATGGCGTTGGCATTTCTTAAAGGGGGTCTGGGAAGGGGCAGACATACCATGTTTCTTTGCTGCCGCCTTCATTCTGTATTTGAAGTTCAGCCATTTGTCGGTTTCCTTATAGAAGAGACCAGCCTCGTCAAATGACATGTCTTCAATGGCAGCCTTTGCGCCCTGGTTGAGGTCCGAGGATCGAAGCCAAGCATGTCTCCTGAAGGCAATGGCAGATGCCATCGACCTCACGGAACAGTCGGTAGCATGGCGAGCGGAGGTGATTATCCAGCTCCCGATGGAGTGGGCCTCATCACGAATCTTGGTCAGGACGCGTTGACAGACGTCAGGAATTATCGGGGAAATCTTTTCCATTAGACACTGCACATACGCCCCCATGCAGGCATTATAATTAGCCACCTGAAGGTCCAGGACCTATGAGGAATAGGTCTTCTTAGCCAGGTGGTCCACTGGTGACATCTTGGGGGTGAACGATTGCTGAGAGCCCTCAACAATTGCAGAGTTTTGTTTTGGGTGTGCTAATAGCCAGGAAGCATGGAGGGCGAGACCCTGTAGAGGGATTCTATTTTCTGGGATGTTGGAGCTAGAGATGCAGATGAATCCCAGGAGTGCTGGGCAATCCTCTCCAATGAGAGCAACAAAGGAATAGTCAGTGGTGTGGGGACTTTGCCATGAACCCTTCTCTCTACCGGGTCAGCTGCGTCATCTACGGTATGGGTGATCTGAAGATCAAGGGTATTGGCCATCTTGATGACGTGTTCAGCAAAGGTTCGGACGTCATCCATGGGTGAAGACGAACCTTGCTGGAACAGCTCCTGTGGCGATTGTGGAGCAACCTCGTCAGAGGAACTCAAGTCGGCTTGCTACAAATGGGGTTCACCACGATGGGAGCCGGCGACGTCAGATTCAGAGTCAGAGTCCAAGAGAATTTGGGAGGAGTGCCAGGTTTGGGTGGCAGTAGCTACAAAAAAGCAAGGTTTAGCGGTCAGGACTGAGGATGGTTCTGTTGGTGGAAGAGTGGTCCTGCGCGTCGATGAGACAGTGGTGAGCAGCGCTGACTGAGCACGTGAAGACAAGGCTGGCTCAAGGTTTGAAGCCACAATGGATCCAGGTCCAAAGCGATCCCAGATGACATCCCAACTGACTGACATATAGTACCTGTTGGTTTCACTGTTGTAAAAATAATCAGAGTCGTCACCGTGATGGGCATCGACATTGTGTACTTGAACTTGAGGAACTGGAGTCAGCAACCGGCAACAAGGTGACCGAGAAGTGAGAGCGCCATCATCGTCTGAAAGCTGGTGAACGGGCACCGTGGCAGGCAAAGAAGACGCTGATGCTGAAACCGGAGCGGGTCGGGCCCAAGGAGAGCCAGATTCGAGAACCACAGGGTCATCAAGCATCGGTATGGATGGTGTGGAACGATGCTTTGAAGATGAGGTAGGGGCCTCTAGGTTCTTGGGATGGGTCTTTTCGTGAGACCCATCCCGAAGCCTTATAGTGAGATGTCTTATGTATGGAACCGCTCGCAGGAGCCTCCACGGGATCGAGGGTCTTCTGTTTTTTGGCAGCCTGCGGAGAAGTCTCCCTTGGGTCTGAAGACCTAGACCTCTTCTTAGAGGAGACTTCAGGGACTGGGTCAGCATGGGAGGTGCCCTCCTTGGCCTGTAGCAGAGCCTTGGTAGGGGCCGAATCCTTGGACTTAGTCTTGGTCCCCTTGGAGGACTTGGACTTCGAAGTGGAACAGTGTGGCTCCTCGGGTTCATCGGACCTCTTAGGGTTTGGGCTGGTAGAACTTGGCCCTTTGGAGCGCGCAGCAGCGGGACTCCTACCCATATCAACGTTGGTAGCAACTGGCTCAGTGGTGGAGCTCTGTGCCACGGAACCAGCAGCGGCTGGCGTCGACCACGAAGCTGCGGGTGCCAAAGCAGCCCGATCGGCCGGCTGAGGCTTAAAAATCCCCTGGTAAATTGCTGCCATCAAGCAGGAGTCGCGGTTTTTCCTGGCTTGTGGGGTCAAAGATTTACACAAGACACAGGCCTTGGAATTATGAGTGTCCCCAAGGCACAACAGACAGGAGGAGTGGGGATCCTGCGCAGGGATCTTACCACCACAGACATCACATTTTTAAATGGAGCCGGAAACATGGTGCCGAAACGAAAGTGAAGTCAGGTCAAAAAGCTGAAGAAGTCAACAATGCCGAGGGAGGGGGTCCAGATCAAGAGTGGTCAAAAACGGTCCATTAGTCAAGTCCAGTGAAACAAGCAAGAGCAGAAGCAAAGTTCCAGTAGCAGCTAACGCAGTGGAAAAAAGGAACTGGGGAAAGAGCGGGAACGCACGGGGCTCATAAGGGATGGGTGGAGCTATTGCCAAAAAGTTGCTAAAAGTTGCAAAGTAAACTTTGCCCAGTTATTCTAGAAGTTTCCAAGCAGCACTGCGCAGGCGCAGTACAACCCATTTGTATGATTCGCAGAGACCACGAAGAAGAATATAGTTTGTGTGTGTGCGTGTGCGTGTGTGCAGGTAAATTCAATATTCACAGGTTAAAACAAATTAAAACAAAAAGAATTTAAATAGGCAAAACACATTAAATACATTAACAAGCTAAAACTTGTTTAAACATTAAAACAGTTTAAGGTTATGTGGAGGAGAATTCTGAAGTAAATTAAAGACCCAACATCTTTAATAAATAACCGTGTTTTATTTGTTGCCTATGGGGCTCTACAGACCGCCCCAAAGGGCGGCCTGCAGCCATCCCTTTTCGCACTGGATCAGGACTGTGACAACCTCACACTGTGGCCCTGATCTGGCCTTTTGAGGGCACAAAAAGGAGAAGCAAAAAGCAGCTCCTTTTTACACCCTCAAAGGGGTGCCATAGCTGCAGCGGCGTGGCTAGATGGCACCCCTTCGGTGCTGCATCATCTGGACGTGGCGCTGGAGACACACCATGATTCTGCATGCTATCTGGAGTGGTGTGCGGCATCAGAGCACCCTGGGGGTGGAGTCAGGTGTGCATCATCAGGATTCTGTGCCCCAACACTGACCCCAGGCTTGTCTTTCAAACCAGTCTGTAAAGGCCCTATAAAGGCCACTCTGGGTTGTCACCTAGTGTATTTCATCCCCCCTGTACCCCCTAGCGACACCTCTGGCAGTGGCTAGGAATTATGGGTGTTGTCTACACCATCTGGAGCGTAATTGTAGGGGAAAGATATATTGAACTATAGCAGTTCCCCAGTGTCCCCCTACATACATTCACACCACTTCTGGAACTGGGCAGCACAACTCAGCAAATGAAGCATACCAGTCCTGGACAGGAAAACTGAAATTCCTATTGGTCCTGTTACTGCCTATAAATAGCTAAATACAACAAACACTCTCCGGTCCCAGTGAGTAATTCTCACATCCTCCCCATTGCCTTGCTGAGTCACAGTAATTCTGTGCCGCATTACTTACATGGTCATTGGTCTCAAAGGAAACTTTAACACATCCAGTGAATCGTCAGGGATTGGCTGACGGTTGAAAGCTATTCCACTGCTATTTCCCTTTTGCTGCAGCACATTGTGCCAGCCCGTAAAAATACTTTGGCTAATCCCGACTTGAAAATAGGTTGAGGAAATAGCTCTTTGACTTAGGTAGCCACTAATATATATAGATAGATAGGGGCCTTTTGAGATGTCGTGGCATAAAGGAGAGGGCTTGCAGTCATTCTCACTGTGCTTTGAAGAGCCTCTAAGCCTGCATATTTACAGCCTTTGCTTTTTTGGTACTTTACTTTTTAAACAAACTAACATATTGACATATTTCTGCTGCTATAATGATAATGATAATTGTGCTGCTGCTGCTGCTACTGCTGCTGCTGCTGCTGATGATGATGATGATCATAATCATAACGATCATCACTGTCCTGATTTTCAGGGAACAATTGCTATGGGTTCCTTGCCAAGAGGTTATTTCCACAAAGCCTCACCTAGCAGGGCCCCAAAATCTGTTTCTTTCTATCATGCATTCCTTCCATCCCCACCACTCTCCAGCATAAATCTAAAACATCCGATAAAGCCGCAGCAGCCCGATGTGTAGAACATGCAGCATTATTAGCATGCTTCCCAGTGAAACATTACCGCCTGGCTGAATCTATAGCTGTGTAAGATCACTAAGCTTTTCCAAATGTCAACATAGTCTGATTAATCTAGAGATGCCTCAGTGCTTGTAATCAAAACTGTTTTTTTTCCACTGGGAAACATCTGGAAGACTGGGAGAAATTCTCCACTAATGGATTGGAGAAGTGGGAAAAACAATGGATAAATGTATCTATTCCTGGACCATATCATTTGACCCATACAGTAATTAAGTTCCTTTCCAATACTGATCTGCATTTTAACAAATATTTTAAGTGCCTACTCAATAGCTATTAAAATGTGTGTATTTTGAGAAGTACTAACTGATCAAAATGTCAACACAACATTCAGTCCCTTGCAAAATTTGATGTACAGTATAGCTAAATTCTAAGCTGCAGATCAAAGAAGTGTAGATTGGGTTCAGAATCTGTAAGGTGAGGATTCCTAAAGTGACCCTAAGACAGATGTTAACTCTAAGAGAATGTGACTTTTTCTTCTGTTCAGAATTCCACTCATTGAATTGGATAAATGATCACCTCATTTCAGAGGCTCACATCTGATCTTTTCAAAGAAGTAGCCATGCTAGTCTCTTGCAGCATTAAAAAGAGGAAGAGAAGAAGAGGGGAAAAAAGTGTGGCAGCACCTGTAAGACTAACTGGTTTTTATTTTAGCATGAGCTTTCGGGGATTTGAAACCCAAGTCGATTAGTACTGCATCCAAAGAAATCAGTTTATATCCATGAAAGCTCATGATAAAGTAAAAACCAGTTAGTCTTAGGCCGTGTTCCCACTGGCTTATAATGCAGATCAGGATGCGAATCATGGGTGCATCATTCGCATTTGAGCGCGTATTCGATCCGCATTGCTCCGAAATCGTTCCCATTGGAATTCGAATCTGACTCCCATGTGATCGAATTATCCTGAGAAAACCCGAATCAGTGGTTGATAAACTGGTTTAATTTAATAGTGCATTTTCAGCGAGTTTTCCTGTGCCTCCTGAGTCTGATTCGCAGCATATGAATGGGAATGAAAGGGTGTTTGATTGGGGAACTTGGGGATGGGAGGAGTAGTGCTCAAGAGGCTGTCCTGGAGGTGTCACCCGCTTGTTCTCTTTCCTGCATTACTGCTGCCATTTTCTCCCATTCACATAGCCTTTCCCCCGGTGGAGTGGGAAGCAGGGAAGACACAGAAGAGCCTAGGACGCACCCCTAACATTTGGGGTGAATAGAAGCTCCTTCTCTCTTTCCCAGAGGGACTATGGGAAGTCACAGAAGAGCCTGGGACGCAAAGGGGTTTAGGGCGAACAGAGGCTCCTTCTCTCTTCCAGAGGGAGTCTGGAGAGACACAGAAGAGCCTCGGACGCAAAGGGGTTTAGGGCAAATAGAGGCTCCTTCTCTCTTCCAGAGAATAGATTTGAGAGGGATAGAGGCTCCCTTTTCCCTTTCCCAGAGGGGAAAAGTGCCTAAGTGACTGATTGGCTGTGATGGAAGGGCAATGGGAATGGGGAGCAAAATAACCCGCTTCAAATTACCACAGGGAAAATACCAATGGGAATGAAAACAGGGGTAAAAAAATCTGGGTCTGTTTGCACCCATTTTTAATGGGAATGATGGGTCAGATTCGATTACGACTCGGAAAAAAAAATCTGAGTCAGAATCGCAGTGAAATACGTCGCTTTATATGCCTGGTGGGAATGGGGCCAAAAAGGTGCTACAACATCCCCCCAAGACACACACACACACACACACACACACACACACACACTTCATCTTGTTTTCTCAAGCCTCAGGTGGCTTTCCTACTGAGGAAATCAACAAATGTCTGTAGTATTTTCCTTTTAAGGCCCAGCTGGGTGAATACTAGCAGACATAGGAACCCTTTCTGTCAAATCAGTATGAAAATAAGTTCAGAGGCTTCTTAGGTGCTTTTAACATTCACTATGCAAAGCAATCTTGTATTACCTTTGAGATTGAGTGAAAAAAGTTGTAGCATAAGCTGTCGTAGACTTGGGCCTGATGCCTACTACCTTTTAAATTGGATCGCAAACTGGTTTGAACTGGTTCAAATGACCCTGAATTGCTGAAGTGATTCCAAGAGGCAGACCATGCACTAGGCCCAATTAACCTGCGTCTTTTTGACGCTGATGTTTTCCGCGTTTTTTTCAATAAATCAATTCCACACAAGTGTGAACCGGATATAGATCAGAATCGATTTAAATTTGCCCTTTGGCCAGCTGGAGTGGGTCCATGTTGAACTGATTCATGCATGAATGTGAACCACAAGTGGACTATTTTAAGGGGGGGATTGTGGCAAATGTAGTGGGAACCACGCTCCGATGTCAAATCGATCTATCAATTTGGGTTGCACACTGATTTATCTGTAAATGGGAATGAGGCCTTGGTTTACTTCCTCAGATGCACATTTGCGTGTGTTTAAAAGTGAAAATCAATGAATACTTGGAATTTTTCTTTAAAGCAACTATTTTAGGGGGGCTATAATACCCTTTTCTGATGGGCTGACATCTACCAAATTTAAAACAAACAAACAAGCAGTCACATGGCTTAGGCAGTTATGAACATAAACAGTATTTGAAACTTTAAAAAAAATAATAAATAATAATAATGTGTATTAGTGTTACATACACGTGCATATGTGTGTGCAGGAACTAATCAGTCATCTCTGCCTTTGCTTCTAGTCCTCTCAGAAACTGCCTTGGGACAGTGTAACATTGTTACACTCCAGCTTTATCCTCTGAGGGACTGGTGACATCTTACTGAATATCTAATTCCTAATATTTCTTGTACAATGAGCTGGACTCATGGATGTTTCATTCATAGGCTCTCCTTAATTTGTTGAGTTGATAGCAAGAAAAAAACAACCCACTAATGTACAGCTTGTTGTATGCTACAATACTGCATAAATCTTACAGTAACACAACACACATATCAGTATGTGCACACACACATACACACAGACACAATGGGAAATAGGAATGCAAAAACAGTGAGAAAGTGGGCAAATAGAACTGAAAGTAACAAACACTTAATGGGGCTGGAATGGGATAGGGAGCAGTGAAGGACAGTTATTTAACAACTAAAAACACAGCTTAACCAGGATGGTCAAGTGTGGATGGCTAGGGGGCCACATTGGTCCCCCAGGAAACCTTTGAGAGCCACACCCCAGCACTATACATGTCTTCTGCCAAAAAAAGGGTCTTTTTTGGTTCCCCCAATGCTGTTTGGATCAGATGTTATCAGAAAGGATTGGTCTGGACAACAGAGAAGGAATAAAGGAGGCCACATTAGCAAAACATCAAACTTTGCTCTACTGGTGCTGAGAGACAGGCAGGCAGACATATAACTCACAGAGCAGGGAAATCACTGCAACAGCTTTGGATAGGTCTTTCAGTGGCCTTGCCCAAAGGAGCCTGGTTGAAAGTAAAAGAAAAGCTAGGGGATCAAATCATGACTTCACTGGAACCTGATCAGAAAACTAACAATCCCTGCTTCTACTGCCTCCTTCCGTCAATGGAGGTGTCTTCCATAAGTGGGGTTTGGAGAATCTAGCCAGAAATTAAGGCTGCATCTACCATGCAGAATTAATGTAGTTTGACACCATTTTAACTGTCATGGCTCAATGCTATGGGGTTGTAGCTTTGCAAGATATTTAGCCGTCTCTGTCATAACTCTGTCACAAGCTCTGGTGCCACAACAAACTACAGATCCCAGGATTGCATAGGAGGGAGCCATGGCAGTTAAAGCAGTGTCAAACTGCATTAGTTCTGCAGTGTGGCAACAGCATAAAGAAAGCTTATTCCACTGGGCAAACAAAAAAGGGGAAAAGCCCAGTTCTGACACCTTGTGACCAGCCTCAAACCTAAATGTAATTCCAGATGCAAAGTTGCCCAGATAATTTCCCTGTTAGGCCTGTTCATCTTGGACCGCTGCTTTGTCCAAGTCAAATTAATACTTCTAATAGATAGGAAGAGGAAGGAATGCTGAAGTCAGCATAGAACTGATGAAGATCAGCACTGAAGATCAGCACTGAAGATCTGTGTAGCTGTTCTCCTATGCTCATCCTTCTCCCCCATAGGCTATGTGGATTAATCCTGATTTGCAGCATGTTAAAAGAAGCAAGTTTGTTTTCCTCTGCTCCAGAGACTAGTACCCAGAGGAATAGATGGATGGAAACTACAGGAAAAACAATTCCAGCTCAAGATTAAGAAGAACTTCCTGACAGTAAGAGCTGTTCGATGGTAGAACATGCTGTCTTGGAGTATGATGGGGACTCCGTCCTTGGAAGTCTTTAAACAGAGGATGGATGGCCACCCGTCAGGCTGGGACGTAGCTAGGATTTTAGGAAGGGGGGGGGTTTCCAGACTAAGTGCCACCATTATAATGGGGCTTGAGTGCGGCAGCGCAGCAGCACACACCATTCATTTTTCTAATGGAAGGGGGGGGCCCCCCCCCAACCCCCCCCCCCCTTTGCTACGTCCCTGCATTGGGGATGCTTTGATTGTATGTCCCTGCACAGCAGGGGGGCTGGACTGGATGGCCCTTGAGATCTTTTCCAACTCTTGATTCTATTATTCTAAAATACAACTGAGGAAAGGATACTATGGCTTTGGGTGCATTGCACTGTAGAAATAATGCAGTTTGACATCATTTTAAATGCTGTAGCTCCATCCTATAGAATCTCAAGATTTGTAGTTTTACAAGGTCTTTAGACTTCTCTGCCAAAGAGTGCGGGTGCCTCACAAAACAACAAATCCCAGGATTCTGTAGGATGGAGTTGTGGCAGTTAAAGTGATGTCAAACTGCATTATTTCTACAGTGTAGATCCATCCTCAGAGGCAGTAAAGTAACCCTGTGCTCTGAAATCCCATGTATTTCTCTGGTCATGCATGAAGAAAGCCAAGCACAAACCCTGAACTGTAAAGTTGTTGCTTTGGATTTACAACTCCCAGAATCCCCTAGTCAGCACAGCTGGGGAATTCTGAGAGCTGTAATCAAACTACTTTGCCAAACTCTGCATAAATCTTGCTTTCAGTGTCCCCCACCAGAGAATTCTAAGCATGTTCAAGTTCAACTGAATGTTGAAGAATGTTGAATGTTAAAGTTTTTCCAGCAACTGGCAATCTTGTGCAATTGTGTAACCAAATGCACTTTTGACCTTTGTGCTGAAGCCGTAAAGGTCTCTGCCAGGATGGGGATGTTGTTCTTGCACATGCATCCCTGTAATCCTCTTCATGCAGGTGCAACATTTGTCTCAGGAGGGCTAAAGACATGTTTCAATGAGCATTATGGTCACTCCAATCAACCTGCTAGCACAATGGCTCCTGCTGCAAGCAGTTTGACAGTGTATGGGCCCACATAAAGAGATATCCAGA
This sequence comes from Sceloporus undulatus, assembly GCF_019175285.1. NCBI lineage: Eukaryota > Metazoa > Chordata > Lepidosauria > Squamata > Phrynosomatidae > Sceloporus > Sceloporus undulatus. The sequence continues at coordinate 161,225,468 of NC_056523.1, forward strand.
TTACCTTACCAAAGCAGAAGAACAGCAACAATGAAAGTTGACGGACCAAAGTTAACAATGAGCCACCCATTGGATTCACACATTGCCACTGCTGCCACCAGAGCAGATGACCACCACCCAGATGAATCTCCCACTGGTTATTTCTTCTGTGCTTAGCTTTCAGGGGCTATTTCTTTTGCCTGGTTTCCTGGGATCCTTGTTCCCAAAGCACTATGGAATGAGCATCTTAGAAAGATGCTAGTACATGACTGAAAGCATAGTTGGTGTGACACATACACACATGGCTGTCTCCTCTTGTGATGCTGGTGGAACTATCCTGGTAGAACTTCCTGCTCTGTTAGGACTGTATGGGATCTTGGCCTAACAGTTTGCGCTGACAGGTCAATTAAATATGCTACAAATGGATATTGGTTTTATACCCGATCAATTGTAAGGAATTAGATAGGTGCTGATAACTATCCAGAAGAGTTCCCTATTCATCAGAGCATGCAACGTTACTTTTCAAAGGTAAGTTCTTACAGTCAGTAGTGAAAGGTTCTAAAGAAGTAATGGGTTGTCATTATACTTATAATTTTAAGTGCTTTTTTGTTAATTAAACAGTTACTTTTTTTTGCTTAATGAAATAATTACTTTTAGTTGAATAGTTTTTTGAACAGCATGACATACAGCAGAAGCCAACCTTTGAAGCTTGTCTTATTCCTCCTCTACAATTTAGTGAGGCCACATGCCATAGTTATAAAAGAAATTACATCACAGAAGCAGTGACATTAATCCCTATTAGGTTATAATAATAATATAATGTTGTTACATTGAGCTGTTGGGATAACAAATTAATTACAATCAGCTACTTATTTGTTAGCTGGCATGACTGGGAAATAACTAGGTATTTGTAACTGGTTACTTCCAAGCACTGCCATCACCCCATTTTACAGAACTATAGCTCTCAGCATTCCCTGGCATAACACAGGTTGGAATCTTGTTGGACAGTTCATAGAATCATAGAATAGAATCATAGAATAATAGAGTTGAAAGAGACAGCAAGGGCCATCCAGTCCAACCCCCTGCCATGCAGGAAATCCAAATCAAAGCATCCTCGACAGATGGCCATCCAGCCTCTGTTTAAAGACCTCCAAGGAAGGAGACTCCACTACACTCTGAGGGAGTGTGTTCCACTCTCGAACAGCCCTTACTGTCAGGAAGTTCTTCCTAATGTTGAGATGGACTCTCTTTTGCATAGAGTTATGAATGTTTTATATTCACAATACGTACTTACCTAGCCCATAGTTTGGGGGCAGCATAGGGACTGTGAAAGTTCTCAGTCTCCACCTACCAGGAAACAGCTACTGGAATTAATGGGGGTCTCTTCACCTGTCATTCAAAAGCAGCTGGTTGATGGTCTTACTCCCCTTGTGCAAGTGATCCCACTTCTGCCTGTTGAAATGGAGATTGCTCCCAGCAAGGCTAGGACTGTCAGTCAGCTGCTTCTCAATCTGCAATGGGAACAGACTGTCCATCTCAGTGACTGCTTCCTGGTAGGTGAAGGTTGGGGGAATTGGGATGGGAGTCACTGTGTAATATCATAACTATAGTGTTTCACAGAATCATAGAATCATAGAATTGTAGAGTTGGAAGAGATCATTGTAAATGCAAACAATAGAGAAAGCAGTGTCAATAAGCATTTTTGTTAACAGAGAGCTGAAAGCATTTGTGAGTTGGCATTAAAGGCCCATGATATAGAACCAGACTAGAGCAACAATTAAAGGTTGTCTTACTCCATTCCACATTTCCAGATCAATTTAAACTGATTTCATGTGTATGTGACTTGGGTAACTGCATAAGAAAAAAAAAAGATTGACTGGACTAATCCTGTATCAAGGCCATGTAAAAACAGTAAATCAAAATTAAAGCAACATATTAGTGTGTTTGGCCAGTATTTATCATATGACATTGTGTCTAATCAGCTGCTGCTTTGCATTTCCTTTGTTTCCATAGTGCACCTTTTCCTTAATGGGGAAAACCCATCAACAGGCTTCTAATATTGCTAGTCCTATTCCATTAGTCCCCCTTGTGTGATAGGTCCCTTCCATAATAGCAATGATAGACAGCAGTCATATAGTATTGGGGGTGGAGGCTGATTCTCCTCCTTTCCCCCTTCCCTCACACTATTCCCAAGCAGGCCAGGTTTTACTTCTTTTACTCTGTGCCATTTAGTTTTTTAATTTTTATTTTACTGTGATTGCATAATTATAGCAAAAATAAAAATGAAAAAAAATTGAAAGGAATGGAATAAAACCAGCCTCAGCAAAGGCATGCATGGATTGAAAGGCACAGAAGGTAGTGTTACAGAGGCAGTGTGCAAGGGACCATGGATTGCCAAAGCAGAACATTCATGTGAATTGCAGAGAAGTGTGATACTGAACGTTTTCAAACCAGTTTGTTCCCATTTGCTACAGTAATGTGATTGTTGCAAGAAAAAAATAAGATGCAATTAAGTCCCATAAGAGAGCCTGAGGAGGAGGCTTTAAAAGAAAAATGTTTGGTTTCTGTGGACACAAGTGCACATTTCACAATTAATTTTGCTAGTGAGCCTCAGCTAGAGTAGCCCCATTCAATCATTTGTTCAATGGTGAGTCAACACTTACATAATTTCCATTGATTCAATGAGTCTACTGTAGTTACAAGCACCAATAGGATTCAGGTCACTCTTTTCAATCACAGTATGTGCTTGGCAGCACTGGAAATGTCATATTTGCAGGCTAAAAACTTGCACTTCACGACAGACAAGCAGACACCATGCCCAAATCAGTTGTCACCACCTCCATGTATATTTATGGATTGTTAACAAGCTGGAAACAATACTCTCTCTTTGTAGCTGTATGTTGCACTTTCCTGGAATGTCTTACCCTCAGGAAGACTAAGGCAGAGTTTGGAGACATTATTTGTTGGGATTGCGGCTCCCAGAATGCCACTGCTGGTATGGACAGTGTCCATGTTTGCTGAGGGATCCTGGGAGCTAAAGTAAAAAAAAGTAATTTTTCCAACCTCTGGGCAAAGGCAAGGCTTAATTTGAGCCATTGATGATCATTGTAACTCATCCTTGGACATGGTTGTGGTGATGTCTGTAGATGATTTAATGTTATCCAAGTTTCTGCACAATGTCCTGCATTCTGTAGCAGTTTGCTACCATTTTCATGACTCACAAAGACTGAAGTGTGGTTGAAATGTACATGTGTGATATATTAGAATTTTAAAAAGTTTAGATTTTTACAATGTGGCTTCTGGTACAGCTAAGCTGCTTAAATTAAATTGCATGAAAGGAGCCTTTCAGAATGTGCTTATGTGTTGCTTTCTTTTTAATGGTTATGTTTTTGACTACCTTTAATTGTATTTTTAGATTAGTCAAATTTTACATTTTGTATGATGTGAATTTTTATCTGTTTTAACCTTTGTGAGCCACTTTGAATCCTAGATTGAGAAAAGGGCAGGATAAATAAATACAACAATAACATTTTCATGTTTTTCGAATCTTCCTTCTCTCATTCCCCAGTTGACTGTAGAAGTAGCTTTGGTCAGATTTGTATAGATCTAGATGGATGAGGGGGATAATACCAAAGGCAAGTGTAGCCTGTGGCTGCCATGATCTGTTTTTTTGCTGCCAGTTGTATCACTTTAGCAGGGGGGGGGGGTCATTTGATCCCATAAATTTTACTCAGGTATGTCTTGTTGTTGTTAACTTCTTCCAAGTCAACTTCAACTTTTGGTGACCCTATGAATGAGAGACCTAGAAGTCCTCCTATCATTAATAGCCCTGCTCAAGTTCTGCAAACTCAGGGCTGTGGCATCCTCGATAGTCTGTCTATCCATAACGTGGTGTTCCTCTTTTTGTACTGTCTTTTGCCTTACCAAGCATTATTGTCTTTTCTAGGGAGTCATCATGACTTCCCATGATATGGCCAAAGTCTCTGTTTAGTCATCTTAGCTTTTAGGGGGAGTTCAGGCTTGATTTGTTCTAGGACCCACGTATTTTTCTTTTTAACAGGCCATGTATTCACAAAACTATTTTCCAGCATCACATGTCAAATGAATTGATTTTCTTCCTTGCAATTCCTATCAATACATTACATTTCAATAATGTACAGTCTGCACCAAAGCAATTTTTAAAAGTGTGTGCCAAGATTCTGTACAGGAGACATAGCTTCAATATTGTAGCTACACTTGATCTTTTGAGCTGGCCCCTGAAATCCACCTTAAAAGTCACTTAGTGGTCCTGAGCTATGGAGTGCTGCAGTCAGGGGAGTTTCTAGGGGGTGCAGTGAGTGCAGACCACACCAGGTGAAACCTCAGAACAGGCTATCTCCTGGTGCGCTTATGGAGAGAGATTGTCTTCCAGAGTGTATACCACAATTTTCCAGTGGTAGACTGGGGAGTTATTCAGATGGTGAAAATAATCATGATGAATCCAGGTTGAATTTCCATTGTTCACATGCAACCTGAATGAACCCAATTTAGATTTTTTTTGGGGGGGGGGGGTTCCAAACCCCCCCCTTAATCCAGGACAATCAATATCAGGTGTCCCTCCTAATTTTTTTTTATATATATATAAAAGATCCGCCTTGTTGGAAGTGTGAATAATGAATGTGAATAGATTCAAACAGACCAAGGATAAAACTCTGAATGCCTTGAACATGTTCCAAATGCATTCACATTGTCAACTCCATCTTTATTCAAATGCTTGCATGTGTGAGCAATGGAACTTGCAGAGATGTGCATCAATGCGGTTCTACAGTGTGATTAATAAACCTGGAATGCATAAGTGATATGATTCATATTGTTGTGCTAAAAAAATGATGTCTGAATGACCCCTGGGACTCCTGGAGACTGAGGGTCCTGGGAAGGACCCAGTACAGCCAACAAGAGGCAGCAAAGAAGCCAGCCAGGATGCTGTCAGCATGCCACAGTGGACTCCTGGAAGCCACCATGTCACTGAATGGTGCTTGGAGCACTTCAGGAGTTACAAATAAGGCAGGTAGACCAGAATGACTTGGATCGTCCCTTCTGTTGTCCCACTCCATCTCTCCATCAGTTGCAAGTAAGTTGTCTTTTCTTCCTCAATGCCCCAAGCTACTCCTGTGGGACCATTGGCTTGGCTGGGGATATGCCAGGCAGCCAGGGGGGTGACAGTATAAGTTACTGCACTGGGGTGATACCAATCCATAAAATTATACTAAAAGAACATCTCCTTCCAGTGCTTCATTTTTAAACATTGTTACTGCAACATATTAGCAACTGGGGGTGAACTGCCTTGTAACAGATCAAATATATTTTCTAATCAAAGTGTCCACCCCATTTCAGTTTACAAATATGGGAACTTCAAAAAACTATCTCTATTCCTTCTACTCTTCTTTATGATGATTGTTTCTCTTACCTCCAGTTTGCTTGCACTGTAAACTGAATTCAACCATCTTTGTTTTCTGGGCCAGACAGATGTTTTTATTTTAAAAGGGAGACATGCAACTGAGCAGCAATAAAACTGGAGGAGCGGGCAGGGAATTAAGCAATAGGGATTTAATCCATTTGACCATCTCTGGAGGAGGGGATATTTTAACAGCTAATAGCATTAAGTCCTCCTAAATAACCCCATTTCCTCAATCGCGTAACTATGTACTGTAGCCCTCAGCATAAAGAGTCCCATTGAAAGAGTCAGCAGGCTCAGCTGTGAAATTTGGATATTTCCTTTCATGTCATTGGATTAATTAAAGATCATGTGGGATCATGAACTATTTTTCCATTCGACTGGATGAATAATGCTGAAATATGATCAAAGGGAATAATCTTGCTCTGATGGCTGCCGATCAAATCACAGAATGGTTTTCAGGCCATTGCTTGGGTTTTATTGTCATCCAGAACTGTTGAGCTGGAACACACAGCTGGGAGTAAGTGTATCCTTCAGATTGCCTTTTGGTTGCTGTTCAGGGCTTCAGGCCACATAACTTGGCTTTCTTAAATTATTCACTCTGGATGGGCAAGTTTCAGAGGTCCTCTCCTGCATTTACCCTTTTCTTTAAGACATCAAAAGGATGATAAATTCTTGGAAGCTCTAGGTATTGTAAAGAAAAAGCTATGTCCATACATTACATTTCAAAGGTGTGTGTATGTGTGAATATGGCAAAGGCATCTTCTTGAATTGTTAATGGAGTTAAAATTTTATTACAGCCATCCCTCCTTATCTATGGATTTTTTATACACAGCTTCAAGCGTCCACAGTTTGAAAATATTTTTAAAATACATAGATTCCCAAAAGTAAACCTTGGTTTTGCCATTTTATACAAGGGACATCATCTTGATGTATTGTATTGCTTTGTATTGTGACATATGTCACATAACTGGCATTGTGTGAACCTCTTTGATAGATGGAAAAGTGGTATATAAATAAAAGTTTTATTATTATTTTATTATTATCTTACCGTACCACTGCATTTAATGGGGCTTGAGTATCTACAGTACCACAGATTTTGGGTGGTCCTTGAACCAAACTCCAGTAGATAGAAAAGGCCCACTGTACCTGTCCTCTATGGTTCCTTGTCTCTAGTCCTCACATGGCCAATAATGGGAGTGGCCTCTGCCTGCATTGAAATTCCTCAGCACCATCTCTAACTGACAACATCTGACAGAATGTAGGTCTGGGCTCTAACATCATTACCATTTTTACTCTTTATGATTTTTAACAACTTTGCATAATGAAGAAGTCAGTGAAGCTTCAAAAGCCTATAAAATGTATTTTACGTTTTGGAGTTGGCCCAAAAGTGGTATCACTGTTTGTGGATTTTGCATGTTGTTGTCTAATACTAGACCGAGCCTCCTAGTGGTGGCAATGTCTGTCATTGGAGAGAATGAGGCAAATGTCTCTGGTTAAAAGTGCTGGATATCAAGAAAGAGCAGTAAATTGTTAATTATTTAATTGGTGGTTATTATATGTGGCATAATGGTTTGAGTGTTGAACTGTGACTCTGGAGGAAAGGATACGATTCCCAGGTTGGCCATGAAACCCACTGGGTGGCCTTGAGCAAGTCACATGCTCTCAGCCTCAGGGGAAGGCAATGGCAAACCTCCTCTGAACAAATCTTGCCCCCCCCAAAAAAAAACCCATTATAGGTTTGCTTTAGGATCACTATAAGTAGAAAATGACTTGAAGGCACATAACAGCAAACAAATATACATTTTTACTGCCAAGGGAGAGATGGGTAGATAAGTGCTTGTGGGATAGGGTTACCATATCTCAAGGCCTCCCATTTTTATGGGTCATCTCTAGGTCATAAATTCTCCAGTTTTGATGCGCTCAGCTTCAGGGACTGTATGCAAATCTTCAGCTCACCTAGAAAAACAGCAGCTTGTTATACTATGCAAGAGTTCATTGATAATTGCTTCAGCCTGCAAAGAGAGTCTATATATTCATTGTATATACTTATGTTTAAGTCTATAAATTTTAGTCGAAATATTAACCTAAAAAACCTGAATTGACCTATCCATGGATACACTGTACTTTAATTCTTATTTTAAAAAAAGAACCATCCCCAGGTGAAAGGCAAGAGCGTAATCTGTTCTGGAATCACTGATCCTCACTACTCTCTTATCCATCCAGCCTTTGAGGCTGAGCACAAACAGTTATGCCTGGTGGAATTTTGTAACTTCTTTGGCATTATTTTCTTTTGCTTGATCTCTTTATTACATGTGTTTTGTGTGTGTGTGGCTCTGTGTGTATGTGTTGATTATTTACTTAACAAAAATACAAAACTCTATTTGAATTTGCCTCTGGAGTTCTGTGTGATTTTGACCTGGTATAAACAGGGTTGGGCCCAAGGCTGCTGTTGCCCTGGCCAAAATATTATTTACTTGATCTGATAAACTTCCCCTAAAATATATTAATTTGTGGGTGCCCTCCCGGGACCCCCAGCATTTTGGGTAACAGTTCTGGGCACCTCAATATAAGAAGGATGTGGAGAAGCTGGAGTGTGTCAAGAGGAGGGCAACCAAAATAGTGAAAGGTCTGGAAGCCATGCCCTATGAGGAGCGACTTAGGGAGTTGGGAATGTTTAGACTGATGAAAAGAATATGAGGGGACATGATAGTCACGTTTAAATATCTGAAAGGTTGTCATAGCTAAGAGGGACCAGGCTTGTTTTCCAAAGCTTCAGAGACTAGGATGCGGAGCAATGGATACAAATGATAGCAAAAGAGATTCCACCAAAATCTCAGGACAAACTTCCTGACAGTCAGAGCTGTTTGACAGTGGAACATGCTGCCTTGGAGTGTGGTGGAGTCTCTTTCTTTGGAGATTTTTAAGCAAAGGCTGGATGGCCCTGTCGGAGGTATTTTGATTTGTGTTCCTTCATGGAACGGGGTTGAACCCAAAGGCCCCTCTGGTCTCTTCCACTTCTATGGAGTTCATCAGACAAGGGAAATTGGAAGTATAATCCAATGGCAATCCAAATGCAATCATGGGGTTTAACGTTATTGCGTGATAGACTATCACACACAATTTCGGGCAATGGGAAGTCAGTCCGAATGCAATCATGGAGTTTCACGTTATTGTGTGAGAGGTGATCATACGCAATTTTGGGCAATGGCAAGCTATTTTTGGGCAATGGGAAGTCAGTTCGAATGCAATTCGAATTCACGTAAATTCGCTGAACTAGCAAATTCATGTTAATGCGTTCTGGCCCCATTTTCTTTTCATTCGAAATTAAGAGAAATTCCTCCTGTGTGATAAACTCCTATGAGTCTGTCTCAGGCATTGTTAAACCAGGACTTACTGTCTGCTCTACTCTGCTCTGCATGGAATTTCTGGCTAGATGTAAGTAAATTAGATCAAATTACCTTTGTTTTGTATTCCTAACTGGGTGAGATAGAAATATCTCTGCATTATTCTTGATCTTGGAACAACGCCTTTAGGTGCCCCCTTCTCTTTCTGTGTGTGTGTTTGAATGACAAGCTGTGAGCACCTGTGGATGGTACTAACGCTTAATGACATCATCAGGGGCCCTCCCTAAGTCTCATAATTTGGCCCCAAATGCACACAAGCTAGGCTGGACAGAGTGTTCAGTTTGCTGCTGCTGTTGGTGTTGCTGTTCCTCCTCCAACAGCATAACCACTTGGGTTGCTTGGCAAAAACACAGCTTTGCAGCCTCTCGGTGTGTGGTCCTCCTAACCAGTACTGAGTCATGATGGGGAAGACAGAGAGTCTGGCTCACCATCCCTCATGTTGCAATCTAAGGACTTGAAGACATGTTTTTAGCAGCTTAAATACCTAATAGGTTTCAGCCATCTTTGCAACGTGTTCCCAGACTTCTCATACCTGCCTCCACAATTTAGAGGAAGGAGATCTCAATTTGTGAGTGACAAGGCACACACTGAGACACAACACTGGCTGGGTGGAGCACATGTTAACAGGTTGCAAAGCTGTTGGGCATGATCTCAGCCCATACATTATTCCAACAAGCAGTTAGTACGATTAGGTGCCTTCACTTTTTACCATCAGGCCTGAACAGAAATTGTTCAGTTGTGTATATGTGTCTTCAAGTCATCTGTCAACTTATGACAACCTCATGAATTTCCTAGAGTTTCCATAGGCAAAGGAGAATACTCAGAGATGTTTTTGTCAATTCCTTCCTCTAAGGACTCTTTCACATGGAGGCACTTACCATTCCTAAAATGCCAGCAAAACGTTCCTGAAGGGTTCCTGAAATGTGAACGTGGGATAGCCAGTTGTGCTTCTTAACCATCATTGAGGTGTCCTGCTTCTCTCCTGTTGTCAAAGCATTTGTGGAGCAGCCATTTCTTGAATAACAGAAGTTCCTGTTACTCAAGAAATGGCTGCTCCGCAAATGCTTTGACAACAGGAGAGAAAGAGGACGCCTCAATAACAATTAGGAAGCATGACCGGCTATCCCACCTTGCGCTTCAGGAATGCTTCAGAAACCTTTTGCTGATGGTAAGCCTCTGTGTGATAAGGGCCTAAATATAACCAACAGCACCTGGGATTCATTGATAGTCTACCATCCAAGTATTAACCAGTGCTGATCCTGCTTAGCTTAGATCAGACAGGATCTGGTGCCTTTGGGGTATCTGGGCATTAATTATTCAATTGACACTTCGTATAAGAATACACACATACATTTCTCATAATAGCCTAAACATTAAAACATGCACCTTTGCATCAGGCCTGTAGTGAGCCAAAGATGTGCACAGCTTATGGACAGGCTTATACAAAGTTTTGCTTAATACCAAAATCCTGTATTCTAAATGATTACTAGCTACATGCTGAGATCCTTTTGCAGCTCAGACAGAATGTTCCAAGTCCTCAGAAAAATAGTGGCTTAAAAGAACTAGCATGCAAGCATGGACAAGTTTGCTCTTACTGATATACAAGTATATTTATTTCTTAGGAGATGTTCTTAATTTTTAGTCTTTGAATTTCAACCTTTAATGTTTTTGTTTAAATTCCTCATAACATTATCCAGCCAGGGCTTTATTCTTTTTCATATATCAACATTGTCATTTCTAAGACATCTATTGTATGTGTATGTATGTGACTTCAAGTCACCTGTCAGCTTATGGTGGCCCCATGAGCCATTTCCCAAAGAGAAAACAGTGCACAGTCTGGGGAAAATGGAACAGATGATGCAATAGGGGAAATGCAACACAGAATAGGTAAAGCGGCAGTACAGGAATACCTGGCTACTCAAGTCAGTTCAAGTCTCCAGGACCAGATGAACGTCATCCAAGAGCAGTAAAAGAACTGGGAGAAGTAATCTCAGAACCTCTCTCAAAAATCTTTGGAAATTATTAAAGAACAGGAGAGGTTCCAGAAGACTAGGGTCTTCACAAAGTAGAAAAAAGAGGCGCAGAATCATTACCACCCAGTCAACCTGACATCAGTGGCATCACTAGGGTTGCTGTTACCCTGTGCAGTAACTCATATTTTCACCATACCACCATTGACCTCCTCCCATACCCCACCATACAGAATCCTTTGTAATTTTTTTGTACTAATATTACTCATAAAACATAATTCTCGTATATCACTGAATATAAAGCCATGACATAAACAACTAGCAAAATTAAAATTATACTTCTAAATTACAGTATCATATACACAACCTAAATTTGTTTACATGTACATAGTTTCATGAGGTTAAAGTGAAAATCTGGTTAAGATTCCATGTTTTTAAAGAAATTTTTAAAGAAGAATTTAAAAAAAATATTTTTAAAGAAAAATAAAAGTTTTTTTTTAAACCTGGGGCCTCTCCTTTATCCTCCCACAGAGCCTCACCCTATTCAAATAATTTCTTCAGCATTTTAAAGGGATGTAGGCAAATACCACATCCCGTTTCTGCCAAAAGGCAGATATTTGAGGAACAATATTGTCACCTCCCCTTAGGGAGTCACCTGGTGCAACCCCTTCTGGAGTAGAAAGGAGTGTTGTGATCACTAAAAGTCAACATGGGTTTCTCAAAAATAAGTCATGCCAGACTAATTTGGTTTTTTTTTCTTTTTCTTTTTCTGATCGAGTTATAAGCTTGGTAGATTAAGGGTATGCTGTGGACATAGTATATCTTGATATCAGGAAGGCCTCTGACAAAGTCCCCATGAGAACAAGCTAGTAAAATGTGGGCTTGACAATGCAGCTATTAGGTAGATTTGTAATTGGTTGACTGACTGAACCCAAAGAGTGCTTATCAATAGCTACTCTCCATTCTGGAGAAGAGTGACTAGCGGGGTTCCACAGTATTCTGTTCTGGGCCCAGTGCTAGTCAACATCTTTATGTATGATTGTATGTATGATTTGAATGATGGAATAGGGAGTAAGCTTATCAAATTGGCAGATGACATGAAATAAGGAGGGATAGCCAGAGGCCATGATCAGAATTAAAACTGATTTTAACAGATTAGAAACTTGAGCCAAAACTAACAAACTGAATTGCAATAGGGAGAATTTGACGTACTACACCCGAGCAGTAAAAATGAAATGCACAGATATAGGATCCATGACACCTGGCCTGAGAGCAATGTATGCAAAAATGATTTAGGAGTCTTAGGCCTCAAATAGATGGGGCAACTGCCCCAATCACTGTGGGATCACAGCAACCACACATGCCTGGCCCTGAAAAGGAGTGGTTTTTGTCAGCTCCTTTTTGGCCCAGCTCTTCTAGGTTTGGGTGGGCTTGGAGCACCTTCCAGCCACATTTGGGGTGTGTGTCATGTAAAAGCCACACCCTCAATGTGACCCAATGGCTTGTCTGTTTTGGGCCTCAGTAGACCACAAGCTGAACATGAGTCAATAGTGTGATGCTGCAGCTAGAAAAGCCAATGCAATTCTAGGCTGCACAATAGGAGTATAGGTTCAGATCAAGGGAAGTAATAGTGCCACTTTATTCTCCTTTTCACCTGGAATACCATGCCCTGTTCTGGGCACCACAATTCAAGAAGGATGTTGACAAGCTGGAGTGTGTCTAGAGGAGGAAGCCATGCCCTATGAGGAGTCATTTAGGCAGCTGGATATGCTTAGCCTGGAGAAGAGAAAGTTAAGAGGTGACATGATAGCCATATTTAAATATTTGAAAGGTTGTCATATGGAAGACAGCAAGTGTATTCTGCTCTGGTCAGGCCCCACCTGGAATATTGTGTCCAGTTCTGGGCGCCACAATTCAAAAAGGACATTGAGAAACTGGAGCGTGTCCAAAGGAGGGCAACTAAAATGGTGAAAGGTCTGGAAACCTTGCCCTAAAAGGAACGACTCAGGGAGCTGGGGATGTTTAGCCTGGAGAAGAGAAGGTTAAGAGGTGATGGGATAGCCCTGTTTAAATATTTGAAAGGATGTCATATTGAGGAGGGAGCAAGCTTGTTTTCTGCTGCTCCAGAGAACAGGACCCGGAACAATGGATGCAAGCTGAAGGAAAAGAGATTCCACCTCAACATTAGGAAGAAATTCCTGACAGTAAGGGTTGTTCGACAGTGGAACAAACTCCCTCAGAGTATAGTGGAGTCTCCTTCCCTGGAGGTCTTTAAACAGAGGCTGGATGGCCATCTGTCAGGAATGCTTTGATTGGGTTTCCTGCATGGCAGGGGGGTTGGACTGGATGGCCCTTGCGGTCTCTTCCAACTCTATGATTCTATGATTCTATTTCCTGATGCTCCAGAGACTAGGAAACAGAGCAATGGGTTCAAATTATAGGAAAAGAGATTCCACCTAAAGACTAGGAAGAACTACCTGATGGTAAGACATGTTTCATAGTGAAACACGCTGCCTCTGAGAATGATGGAGTCTCCTCCTTTGGAGTTTTTTCAACCGAGGCTGCATGTCCATGTTTTGTGGTGCTGTGATTGTGTGTTCCTGCATGGCAGGAAGTTGGACTGGATGACCCTTGTGGTCTCTTCAAGCTTATTTCATAGGGTTTTCTTAGGCAATGAATACTCAGAAGTGATATTGCCAATTTTTCTACCTTGGTGGATGGGTTTGTTGCCTCATTCACAGAGTGACAGTTGGCATGTCCATAGAATTGATAATGTTGTGTCAGCTGCAATGGCTGCTCCTTGCATCTCAGTAAAGAATCCAAGCTCTGTGTGTGCACTGAGGCACACAAGGGGCACAGTCCTGGTGAAGTGACACACACTGGAATCAGCATGAGACCCTTTACCTCTGTGCAGGCAAGCCCAAGATGGCATTGTTTTGTTGTAATCTGCTCACCATTCATCCTCTCCGAACACCCTTAATAAATACTATTCCTGCTTTATTATGAACAGAGTGGCAACAAAGGCCAAGAAACGTGCCTGAGGGCTTTGCGTGTCTGTGTAACTGATACAGAATTTCTAGATCACTGTTTGCTCTACAAAACTGGTTTTACTTGACAAGGAGTGATGACAACTATGATTTCTAAAATATGTTAATCAAAAGCATCCCTCCAGTACTACAGAATATTTTGCTCTTGTTGCATCTGACTGAAGATGTGAAAAGTGCATTTGGTACTGTTATCAACTACTCCTATGATCCCCTTGATTTGCCACACTATGGTATAAATCCTGTTGTGAGTCCTGAGAAGAGTAGATCCACTGAATCAATGGGATTTAACTATGGGTTGACTCATCATTCAACAATTTATTGAATAGTCCTACATTTTTTAGGACTAACCAACAGGATGTCGGCCTAAGAATGTACACAATAAATCATTGGAGCATGTGCCTAGTCTTTACATTCAACCTTTAATAAGTCTGATTGTGTGCATTTTAAATTTGTTTTTATTCATGTTGTAAGCTGCCCCAAGAACTTAGCTGTTGGATGGCTTATGAAATAACAAAAATAAATCAAGTAAGGGTTTGGATCAATCAACCAAATGTTTAGCTGATGAAAAAGCAAGGCCTATTTTTAATGGCTAGGAGTGAAAGACACCTTTCTTTATTTCCAAGGAGAAATCTTTTGGTTCAGACTTTATTCCTGCAAAAGGGACTGAAAAAGAAAATATTAAGGAACAGGTGGACTTTTATTGAGAAGCTGTGTGCATTGATTCAGTCGTAAGCTATTCTGTATTTTTTTCCAGTCTCAAAAAGACAACAATATTGATATTACAGTAAAATGTGAACTGATTTAAACTCAGCCAATTGATTGTTGTGTTAGTCTGTCTCCTCCGCTCCCCCACGTCATCCCATCAGCCAGGAAACGGTGATGACAGTGTAGTCCAGCCCTTGAAATTTGTCTTCCAAGGCTAGGAGCAATACTGAACTGTGTAGGTGGAGCATTCTGATGTAAGATCATGGTTTAAATATGTAACTAATGTAACTAAGAATGGCAATAATGACAATAATGAAGAGCCACTGTAGTGAAGTCGTTAAAATACTGGATGAAGAGGGGGATATGAATACTACTGTATAAATAAAATAAAATAAAAATAATAAAATGAGAGTCAGTGTGGTGTAGTGGTTTGATTGCAGGATTAGGACTTGGGAGATCAGGGTTTGATCCCCGCTTAGCCATGGAAAATGCTGTGATAAATTCACCTTACAATCACCATAAATTGGAAATGATAATCATTAAGGCATACAACAACAACAAGGACAACAATCTCACCATGCATGTCATTTTAAACTCATTGGAGAAAAGGCAGAGTTAATTAAGATGCTATTAGTGTCAATGGGCAATACCTCATGTGTTTTGCTATCTGGGGCAAAAGACAGGGTGGCAATCTCACTTTATTCTTTATGCAAAGGTCCAGTGTGCTAGGAGTGGAATCTTACTTCAGCATTTGTACCCAGGGTTAAGACCTTTAGAGGCCCTAAGCACTTAAAAGATTTCAGTGCCCCCATATATATCTAATTTAAAATATAAATCATAGAATCATAGGCAGGATACAGACCGCCCTTTTGGGGCGGCCTGCACCCACCCCTTTCCCTGATGGATCAGGGCCTGAGCTGCCACAGCGGCAGCCCCGGAGGTCCTGATCTGCCACTTTGCAGGCCTAGGGGAAGCGGCAAAACGCTGCTTCCCCACAGCCTGCAAAGGAGTGTCCTTGGGGCTTCATGCTCCAAGGACACCCCAACAGTGGCGGGGAGGCAGAGAAAGGGGCTGCTCGGTCCCTTTCTCTTTTGTGTCGCTGGTGCAGCTGTGTAAAGGCTGTGCCAGCGACACAAACGGCAAAAGGAGCTCCAAAACGGAGCTCCTTCTGACGCCACTGAAAGGGCGCCACAAGCGCCCTGCAGAGGCACGCATGCGTCACACCCGCGCCGCTCCGTTTGGAGGTGGCACCCATGTAGACAGGGTGCCGCAATTACAATGCCGCAAGTACGTGCTAGGATTGCGGGGCGTCTGTAAGGGACGCCCCGAGTCAAACCTAGCATGTATCCAGGCCGGCACTTTGAGCCAGGCTGGATACCGCCATAGAATCATAGAGTTGGAAGAGACTGCAAGGGCCATCCAGTCAAACTCCCTGCCATGCAGGAAATCTAAATCAAAGCATCCCCGACAGATAAATAATAATAAATGATAAAATTGTATTTTTCGAAATGAACCAAAACCTACAGTAAAATGCATTACCAGAGTCTAATTTTGTTGTATTCCCAAGATCAATGTTTATTATGCACCCCTATTATTATTATTTTATTTTTATTATTGTATTCTGTATATATGAATGTATTTTTTCCAATTTATTATGGGAGCCTTTTTTGTGGAACCTAGTTTGGCTACACCATTTGCAGTTTTGCACCATATAGTCCATGGTAATTCTGCCAATGGAAATTTTTTGTAGTGCCCTCCTTCCTTTGCTGCCCTAAGCATGTACTTATTTTGCTTAATGGTTAATTCAGCCCTGTTTGTACCTAAGAGAGCACATGATTTTAGCAGCACAAGACATTTTTTTCCCAATGGTGGGGAATGTCTGGGATCGCAGGAGGAGCTCAGTATCTATCATCTGAAGCAGTTGCTTCAATTTGCCTTGTGGTAAAGCCAGCCCCATTTGTTCCATTTGTTTGAAGAAGGCTGAGTCATCCTTAGTGAAGGACATCTCTTAAGGTGCTCTTGAATGCAATGAGTATAACTAGGAGAACAGAAGCACCGCTGATGTTATGCACCTCAGTCTAGTAGCTCATTATTGAAAAATATATTCTCCACTGCACCCACAGCTACCCCTCCTGCAAAATCTCCTCCATGAATCTTGGTGAAGCCATTCAAACATCAAACAAGAGCTGAGACAACAATGGGGAAAGCAAGGCTCTTGCCCCCAGAGGCATGATTCCAAGGGGGAACTAAAACTTTGGTGTGTGTAATAAAGATATTGTAGAAGCATTTCTGTTTACAGAAGAGTAGTTATTTTTAATGATGGGATGAAGTGAAATTGGTGGGTGCTTTTGAATCTAGGGTGGGGAGCACAGCGGGGGGGGGGGGTTCAGCTGCAGGAATCCATGATATAAAAGCCTATGGTGGAAGCAAAAAAGATACAACCAGTTAGTCCAAATGGGTCCACTTTGGGCAGGGTATCATGCATCAGATACTGTATTAACAGTTGCTGATTTGCTATTCACGACAAGGAGCTCTTTGCCTGCCCCCTTGAAGCTCAGTATGGCCAAGACTGAGCTACTTGTTTTTCCTTCCAAGCCAGCTCTGAATTATTCATTTTCAATCACAATTAACGGCATGAATATCCAACTTGTGAAGGAAGCATGCAGTCTTGTTTTCATTTTTGATTCTTCCCTTTCTTTCATTCCGCAGATCCAGGCCATGGCCAAGTCATATCGATTCCATCTTTATAACTTAGGAGTTTATCACATGGAAGGGAAGCACCTGCATTCCATGAATAAATGGGGATTAAATCCCATGAGTATCCCACAAGAATGGGATTGTTTTCAAACAATGTTGCGTGATGTTACTATTACCCTGGCATTAACCCATGAATAAAGCAGCCAAATCGCACCGGTTTTTATTTTTAGGAAAATTTCAAAAATAAAAAGCGGTGAGATTTGGCCACTTTATTCATGGATTAATGCCAGGCTAATGGCAAATTTGCGCAACGTCATCGGGGGGAATATTTGTATATATGGTTGTATTTTAACTTTTCTAAGTCGCTTTGATTGTTTTTAACAAAAAGTGGGATATAAATAAAACATTATTATTATTATTATTATCATCATCATCATCATCATCATCATCATCATCTGAAAACAATCCCACTCTTGCAGGATATTCATGGATTTAATACCTATTTATTCATAGGATGCAGGTGCTTCCCTCCCACGTGATAAACTCCTTAGTGAGAATCAGACCTTTTCTTTCAGTTTTTACTGCCAAGACACTGGTTCACACTTCGGTCGTTTCTCACCTGGATTATTGTAATTTTCTGTTGACAGGGCTTCCTCTTTCCCATCTTGCCCACTTGACATCAATGCAACACTCTGCTGCCAGGATTATTTTTTCAGCCCACCGTTATGAACATGTCACTGATAGAATCATAGAATGGCAGAGTTGGAAGATACCACAAGGGCCATACAGTCTAACCCCCTGTCATGCAGGAACTCTTAATCTGTCATAACTCCCATATCTAATTATTTTCTCTCCTTTCATGATATCATAAGTTGCATTTGCAGTGCAGAAATAATGTAGTAGACACTGCTTAAAATACCATGGCTCAATGTTATGGCATCCTGGCATTTGTAGTTGTGGCATCAGAGCACTCTGACCGAGAAGGCTAAATGGCTCACAGAATGACAGGTTGCAGAACTCCATAGCATTGAGCCATGGCAGTTCAATTAGTATCAAACTGCATTAATTCTGCAGTGTAGATGCAGTCTCAGATCTATTGCTTAAGGGGCCACTTCATTTTGTCTATTAGTGCAGTTGTCCCTGATGCAGGAGCAAAACAGGCGAAACATAAGGGAAATGAACACATGTACAGGAACATATATATATATATATATATATATATATATATTGAAAAGAGCTACAATTCACTTCTGACACTGTAAGTAGAAAGAATGTATTAGATGTACCATTTTATTTTTGTGACTGGGGTTGAAGGGACTTGTAGTCCAACGCATCTGGAGTTCACCAAGCTAGGGAAAGCTGCAGTCTGTATTCTAGTTTTAGACCAGATACAACCAAAATTCCTTCTAGCCATAACAGCTATGCATACAGTAATTTATTATCCAGGGGAAGCTGAGGAAAATCATTACCATGTAAGAACCAGAGTATTACCATCTCCTTTCTCAAATAAACAATCATCCTGGGCACTATGAAAAGTAGAACAAGAAGATAAACATGGCAACCAAGAAAAAAAAGGGAGAGAGAGAGAGAGAGAGAAGGAAGATGTATTGCAGAATGTTTTTAGCCATTGCAGCCCTTTTCCTGTTTTGAGCACTAAAAATATTCCAGAGTAATCGCTTTTTGGTCTGCAGCCTGCTCCATGGTGAGGTAATGCCCTGTCCTCTATGTTAAACACAACAATCCAAACAGAGATAAAGCTAATCACATCCACACGCCTTGCCAAGAAAAACAGGCTGACCCTTCCTTCTCACCTCTCCACTGAGAGAAGACATTTGGGCAGTATGTGAAGAAGCTTTGGAGCAGAGCGCCTGCGGTGTGTCATGTTCCCAAAAGTCTAGAGGTGAGACACAGATGCACAGGAGCAGTGGTGATCAAGGCACCAAAAAGTAATGTGGCATGATAAACTCTTCTTGAAAAGATAGTATTTTCCTGTGCAAGTTGCTAGTATATATTTTTTTACTGTATGGCAGCTTTTTTTGTTGACATTTGATATACTTGTGTCATCTTATTCTGTCAGGAATTTTTGTTTTGTTTTTATATTGATGTTTAAACTGAAACTTCAAAAGAAGGAAAACATCAATAAGAGGTGTTGTTCTTCTTGTATCTAAATGGTATGATCCAATAAAAATATTGATTAGATGTTAAGATCTTGAGTTCGTTAATATGGTTCAAATGATGAAAAAAATAAATATGCATTTATTGCATTATTAAGGACTGGAGCGTGGCTTTGGCGTGGCTTCCGGCCTCTTAGGATGCATGCATCATTTAAACAGCATACCTCCAAAGTGACCCGAAGCAGCTTTATTTTGGCCTGTCTGTTCAGGCCCATTATATGACATATTAAGTATGTACTGTGAACAGTGATTTTTTTTTCTCTACAGAATTTATTCTTGGTCATTTTCATTGGGTAACCCTGAGTTCTAAGGTAAAAGAGAAAACCTCTTCTTCACCCACTTTCCCCACAACATGCATAATTCTATAAAGCTTTATCATACCTTTTTTACCCATCTTTCCCTCGAAATTGAAATTTCCCAATTACTTCATTCTTTCTTCATAAGTGTCCCAACCTCCTAGGTCATTTTGGTTGCATTGTTCTTCCCTTTTCCTAGTTTTACAATGTCTTTCCATTAAGAGAGAGACACCAACAAAAAGAGTACCTTATATGTAGCTGTTATCATAGATCTGTATAGAGGGATTGCAACACTGGGTTTTATTTTCATTCCCTGTTTTAATAATCCCATGCATGGAATTTGCCTTTTTCACAGCTGACATTGGGTGAATTAATATCCATACATCTATCCTCCCTGATACCCATTGAAAAATACAGTAAAATGCTATCCTTTTCTCATTTCTGAGGAATCCAGAAAATCCCTCACTCCTCCTAACTCTCTTAAAGCCGATACCAATGCAGCCAGTCCAAGAGCATGCCCCGGGGCAGTGTCTGAAGCAGCCAGCTACTTCCCCATCACACTGACACACCCTTTTTCTTTATCCTTTTGGCACAGGTAGCAATCTTTTCCATTTGAGATTAATAAAGGAAAGTTTAATTTTTTAAAAAAATACAACTAACCTTAATGTCCTAGTGCAACTCATGTTTTCAATGTGGAATTTCCTCCTCCCTCTATATTGATAGTTAATCTTCTCACTATTTCCCCAATACCCAAAAAAAGGGCACAAGGGGTAGTCACCTATGTGACCCCCCCCCCCCCCCCCTGAGTCAAAGCATATTTAGAAATGAATAACAGGCAGAAATTTCATGATGTTACACTGAAAAGTAATGAATCACAGACCTGGCTGTTGCAGGCAAGAAAGTACATACCACTGTTCCAGCTTGTTACTGCTAAAAGTTACTTCTTGAACTTGTAACAAATAATACATTACTGCCAGGTTCTGCTCTGCCATGTGTATCACTTTACTTACATACATTTGTTTAAATCAATTCATAAATATCTAATGCTGAACAGTAATATGTGGTTTGAACAGTACAGTCAGCCCTCCATATCCACAGATTCAAGCATCTGCAGTTTGAAAAATATTTTAAAAATAGATAAATTCCAAAAAACAAACCTTGATTTTGCCATTTTATACAAGGGATACTATCTCACTGTGCAATTTTATATAATGGGACTTGAGCATCCATAGGTTTTGTTATCCACTGGGGGTCCTGGAACCAAACCTCAGCAGATACCAAGGGTCCATTGTAATATGTGATTTTACTTGTCTTAAGGATTTCCATGGAACTGATATTATACAGAGTATGAGAAGATGTGCCTCTCCTTTCCCCCACACCTTTTCTAGTGAGTAGGTTCCTAAGAAACATTGTATATTTATTTTAAAATGTCTAACTTGGTTTGGGAAATCAGGATTAAAATCTTTGCTCAATTCTGTTGCTCTCTCTCTAGTCTAGGTGACCCTTAGCCAGCCACTCTCTGTCAGTATAACCTACCTCAGAAGGTGGCTGTGAGGATCAAATGGAACAATCCTTCATGTGCGTAATTGAGCACCCTGAAGGAATACCAAGATACAAGTGCAATGAACAAAGATACAAATGCAATAAACAAACAAAGAAATCACATATTTTCAACAACTTTTATTTTTAAATTAGTATTTTCACACAGTGTTGGCATACATGGCAATTGCCAGAAGTAATTGCTCTGTTTGTGGTCATGTGTGCACACAGAAGTAAATTTCTGCACACATGTCTAACTTGGTTTGGGAAATCAGGATTAAAATCTCTGCTCAAATCCGTTGTCTCTTGGGCTGATGGAGAATTAGAAATGTAACTAGATCCAAAGCCAGGGCATTTCCATCAGATAATCCATTGGCTGTACAGGAACGGGGAGCTGAATATAATATGCCCCACCATTTTTGCTGATGGGCAATCTTACAAATTAACGGAGACCTTTACCACATGAGCCACATTCTCACAGTGATCACATTGAAAGGGGAAAATGGAAACACACCACGTTCCGAGGTCCAATATCACACATCTTCAGAATCATGCAACTGGGGCTGCTGCCACCATTGCACTCTCTTCCTGAGTCCCAATAATAATAATAATAATAATAATAATAATAATAATAATAATATTTTATTTATATACCGCCTTTCCAAGGATCAAGGTGGTTTAACAACATAGTTAAAACCATCCACATACAGTTAAAATCGACAACAAGATAAAACACAATTACATCGTCACCCAAAAAATCTCAAGCCAGCTTCCAATGCTGCTGAGAGGGGAGGGGGGGAGTACTTCAGGGGTCAGGGGTATGCCTGCTGGAACAAGTGTGTCTTCAGCCCCTTCTTGAACTGGTCCAGCGAGGCGGCCGAGCGGAGCTCGCCGGGAAGCGAGTTCCAGTGCTTGGGGGCAGAGATAGAAAAGGCCCTCTGAGTAGTGATGGCATACCTAGTCTCTGGAACCCTTAACAATTGCTTCCCGGCTGACCTGAGTGTGTGAGGCGGATTGTATGGAGAGAGGCGGTCCTCCAAGTACCCTGGGCCCAAGCCATTTAGGGCTTTATAGGTAATAACCAACACCTTGTATTGTGCCCGGAAGTGAATAGGCAGCCAGTGGAGGTCTTTAAGGACCAGTGTTATATGACTGGTCCTGGAAGTACCAGTGACCAGTCTTGCCACCATATTTTGCACCAATTGCAGCTTCCGGGTAAGGTACAAGGGTTGCCCCATGTAGAGTGCATTGCAGAAATCCAAACGAGAGGTTACCAGGGCATGTACTACCATTTCAAGGTCCTCCCGGCCCAGGTAGAGACGCAGCTGGCATATCAACCGAAGCTGATAATATGTGCTCCTGACCGTTGCATCCACCTGTGGTGTAAGGTGGAGCGACGAGTCAAGGAGCACCCCCAGACTGCGAACAGAGTCCTTCACGGGAAGCATGATCCCGTTCAGGACAGGTGGAAACACCACCATCCCCGGGCCCGGAGAACCTATCACGAGCACTTCCGTTTTCTCTGGATTCAAACTGAGTCTGTTTTCCCTCATCCAGCCCATTACCGACTCCAGAAAGGCAACGAGAGGAGAGATGCCATCCCTGGTCACTGAGTCAGTCGGAGACATAGAGAAAATTATTTGGGTGTCATCAGTGTACTGATAACCCCGCGCCCCATGTCTCCGGATGATCTCTCCCAGCGGTTTCATGTAGATGTTAAAAAGCATGGGGGACAGAATGGCTCCTTGAGGGACACCGGAAGTAAGGACCCTTTAACCCTGCCTCCATGCCTTATGGCTACCTAGCATGCTTTTTGGTATTTTTATTTTTCATATTATTTATTTATCTTTTAACTTGTTGCATTCCAGAGTTCTGCTACAGTGATGTCAGTTAAAAAGTTTTTTAAAAGAAAATAAATGGAGAGGGGGACGTAAATGGGCTGCTTGGGAATAGCGAGGAGGAGGGGGCACAAGGAGAGGAAGGGACACTGACACCACATGACTGGCAGTGATGTTTCATCCTTAGGGACTTGTGCTATTGAGAGCACATTGAAGGATTTCCTCCTAAGACATATTTATTCCGACAGGCTTTTAAAACCTGGGGGTGTTGTACTGTTTTAATAGTACTGTTTTTAAGTGTTTTTATCTTTTTAAATTGCCGTTTATTCTTTTAATGAGCACTGTGTTCTAATGTTGTTAGTTCTATTTTTATGCTATGTTTTGTACTATGAATAAAAATAATTTTATTTTTATTTTATTTTTTATATATGTTTTGAACTGTATTTTTTTAAATTGCAAGCTTCTTTGAGTCTCCATTGGTGGGAGGTAGGATGATGATGATAAACAACAGTGATGACAATAGAACAGAGATGCCCTCATTGTGGTTGGGAGACACAGCACACTGGGTCAGGGGCAGTGTCGTGTGATAAGTATCACCAAACCTGCCTTTTTCCAGGTGTAATCATGGTTTTAATACTGTGTGTAGAAATCTTCTGATAAGACTTTGTGTATCTCTATTGGGTGATGGGGCCCAAAGGGTTTGTTAGGCTGGTTTGAAGTGCAAGTTCTTTTAACATTCCCCACATCTATAGATGGCTATGCCTGTGGAGTGGAACCACATTCTAGGGATCGGGGAGAATTTTGTTTGGTTCACATATGTCTACTGCAATTTCTGAACCAACATGTGAACCAGAAGAAAACCACTAATTAATGCTCATACTTCTATGAATTTCTACCAATGCAATTTTCCAATCACAAAATGTCTGCTCAAATGTTTATATTAGTGGAAATTCTTGCACAAAATTTATGTTAGGGAGAGATAGAAGAATTTTTAGCTGTATGGACATGAGTAAGAATTTTCATATGGGATTCCTATCATTTTTCATGGAGTCACGTGGAATGAAATGGGGGTTGAAAAAATTGCAGACCTTATAGGAAGAGAAACAATTTTTTTCCTGCATTAACTGGCTTTAAACACTCTTGGTTTTAATTTGTCAAACTCTTCGATATACTTTTTGTGTTTAAATTATTTCTGTTGTCTTAAATTGTTTTTATTTGTTGAGGGGATTTTATTGTATGCCAAATCAAATTCTCATGATACAGGATGGGATATAAATATTGAAATAGAATAAAATAAAGTTTGATTGCCTTTCTTAACTGTAAACTGGTAGATTAAGAATGGCAATAGCAACAGGTATGCCACTATTATTTAATCTTCACTGCAGAAATAATGCAGTTTCTCACTACTTTAACTGCCATGGCTCAATACTATGGAATTCTGGGATTTGTAGTTTGTTGTGGCACCACTCTTTGTATCAAGTCAGCTTATAACCAGTTATATGCTAAATGAATCAAAAAGCTCTACTGTATATCAGCTCTAATCTAGACATTCCTTACTTAGACCTAAATACAGGGCCAGCTTTGGGAAGTTTAGTATACACATAGCAAAACTATTCTAGGGAGTACAATCTCAGTGGCACAGACGTACGTTGCACTGGTGTGTATACACTCAAAGTCAAGAGGCACTTCATAGGAAGCGAGTCCTGTGGACCTAAACAAAAAGAAATACAAAACTAGATTAGATTCAAGAATGAGCCAGGGAAATCAACTGCTCAAGCACACTTTTCAAGATTTGAATGTTCAAATGAATTAGATATCAAATGCTTCCAGTAGCCCACATGTAAGACTGTGTGGATTGCACAATGACTGCCATACAAAGTTCAGAAAACAGTACAGGAGATATATTCAGCATTCTTTTTTAAGTGTCAAGCATTCAACATTGCAATGATGCTTGAGAATGAGCAGGCAGTGCCTGGCAAAATCTCAGCAGCTGTGTGAATAAGCTGAATGTGATTTGTCAGGGACTTTATGTAAGTGTGTGTTTTTCAGAGTTCTGCATCATGACTTGCAGAAACAGAAAAAACAACAACAATGAAAATCAAGGGTGCATATGCAAATTTGCTTAATGTTTGCACAATAAGCAAAATAAGACAATTTCAGCTTTCCTTGGCATAGGATTAGAATTTCCTTGGCAGAGACATTTTCAAAATACAGCCTCATTCATTGGAGCAGTCCTCAGATCAGGGGTCATAAACACTAAACCAGCCATGCTATGAATTGACCCACAGTAGCTCTGTGGTGCACAAGGACCTCCAATTGGTACACAGGACTTTGCAGAAGTAGGTCCAAGTATTTCTGCAGATTCTTCTTCTATTTTCTGAAGGCGCTCCACATGTATATCAGAACCCAACAGGAGTGGAATTATTCATTTAGCAGTGCCACTGACAAACGCAACATTTGGCAAGCAAGGAAATCAAGCAATAGAGATTCACAGTGTACTCGTCAAAAATCTGTTCAACTATAAAACAAGCATGCATACATACACAATCCAAACAGTTGGATATATATGATGTTACCAGATAAGAAGCTGACAGATCAGATCACTTCAGCTCAGCAATATTAATGGAGTTCCAATTAGAGAAGGTAAAGGTAAAGACAGGTGTAATATTGAAAGACAATGGCAGTCACATTTTTTTCCAGCCAAATCCTCCTTGCAATTTTGCAATTTGCACATTGGGCATGCAAATATTGACCAAACTGAGTACCAGCCATTAATTTTTCTTCTCCTGACATGCTTTTAAAAAGCAATACATGTACATGTAATAACATATGTTATTAAATGTTCTATTTTTAAAAATATATTGTAAAATTGTGCTGAGCATTATGGATGGGGTGGAGGGATCATCACAGATACTAGCCAGTGAGCAATAGTTAAAGCAAGCTTTGGCTTGAAACCCCACACAGTTGAAACCTTTTCCCCTGCATGCCCTGTCCATTTGAACCATGAAAAGAAAAATGATACATTCAGTAAAATTAATCAGTGGTGCTTCCCAATACCACTTCTCTATGAATATCTAGTTTTTCAGAAACAAGGGAGCTTCACCATATACAGACAACCCCCAATTTTGTTTTTTGTTGGTAAATGTTCCACCACACATCTTTGACAGTAGCCTTTTGGATATGTGAGAGCCATCCCATGCAAGTTCCATTATTCCGCAAATAGATACTCACCTTCCAAAGCCTCCCTTTGCAGATTATCATAGTTGAACATTGCAAGAACAATAAGGATTTTTAGGGGCATTATGACTGGGTTAGTAAAACACAGCTGCCCCTGAAAGTCCCTCATTTTTCTTGCTGCCTCTTGTTGCCTCACATCGTGTCTCCAGAGGTGAAATGAACTGAAAATCTTTGCTTTGTTTGGCTACACTGAGATTACATATTTTCTACTACAGTATAAACACAGCCCTCCTACCAGCCCTGTATCAGAATGTAACAGCAAATTGCAGAGCAACATTGAAAACTTGGCTGAGCCACAGACGCTTTGATTTTCCCTGTGCTCTTGACATGGTTCAATTAAACTGTCACTGACATTTCCGTGTGTCACCCTCTTATCCCTTTAAGTGAGTGAGTAAACATACATATGTACATACATACACATGGACACTACAGCATTGTACAGCAAGAGTAGGCCTTCCAGACATATTGGCTTCCACACATTTTGGAGCACAACTCTCATCTTCCCTGACCATTGATCAGAGATGATGGGATTTGTAGCCCCCATAACAGCAGGGCACCAGGATCCCTACCCCTTTGCTCTACCGCACATGAAATCTCTCACAGAATAGGGTCTCAGGCTTGGGACAGGATTGCAGCCAATCCCCATAAGGGTCAAAGTAGCTGTGATGCTAATATTCGAACAGTGTTGAAAATGACCATGCTACATGTCCAACTACTCCCAGAGATGCAAGGGAGGTTAAGGAAAGGATGAGGCACTAAGGCAGTGATGGCAAACCTTTTAAGGACTAAGTGCCCAAACTAAAAGGCATTCCAGCACCAGGTGTTACCCAGTACCAGAGGTATGACTTCTGTGGGGAGGGGAGGAGAATTCAGAGGTGAGTCTTCTGCCTTCTGGAGGCAGGACTTCTTCCCCCCACTCTCCTGGGCCTTCAACTGCCTCTCTGGAGACAGCTGAAGGCCTGGGGGGGGGGGGCAAGGGGAGAAGAACAGGAACAGGCAAGGGGGTAAGAAGACCAAAATGTTAGGAAAGGTAGGAAGTAGTAGAAAGTGAGACATACCACTCACCAGATGGATCGACTCAATCAGACAGGTCATGGGCTTGGATTTGCAGAAACTAAGCAGACCCTTAGACAACTCACTAGTTGTCTAATACTCATTCACTCATGGAAACCCACTGGATGCCCTTGGGCATGTTATGTTCTCTCAGCCTCAGAGGAAGGTAACAGAAAACTTCCTCTAAACAAACTTTGCCAGGGTAACCCTGTGATAGGTTCACCTTAGGGTTGCTGTAAGTTGGAAATTACTTAAAGGCACACAACAACACAACACAGTAAGTAAGTCCTGCTCCATGGTAGACCCTGGCTTTGGAATGTCTTCGCCAAGAGGCATGCCAGGAAGCAACTTAAATCATCATTCCATTTGTTTACTTGGGTATTTTTAGTAGTTAGTTCCCACTGGACTGGATTGTTTACTTCTGATCATTTATTCACTTTATTAGATGGTTATTTGTTGTATTTTATTGCATTATGTTGCCTATTCTGGGAGTTTTATGAAGGGCAGGATATAAACAGAGTAAAGTGAATAAACACTACACAGGCGATGGTACGCAAAGGAAAGGAAGGTATAAAGTGCCCCCAAGAGACTGATCCTTTGATCCTCTTTTGGTTTCCCCAATAAAAATCATTGTTTAAGCCAATGCAGCAGAATATCACTCTAATCACCTGTGCCCTCCAACATTTCACAGATGAAAACTGGGACATCAGAGTATGATGAACATAGCAGACATTATTAATGAGGAAGAACAGACAAGCGAGGAGAGGCTGAAGCAGTTTACTTTTGCCTGCGGCTATGAGGAAGACCAAGACTCTATCCCTCCTCTCCAGCCTCTTCCCTTGCCAAGTTAACTGCATGGACACTACTTTTGCATTCTGAACTCAGTTTGGACTGAGCTGAGGACAAAGATGGAAAGTGGGAGGAGAGAGAAACTGGGACATTTTAACAGTAGCTAAACAAGTGGAGATGAAAGAGGATTAATCAGGGTAGTCCCTGCCAAATTGGGACATTTTGAAAGTACTGTATGATAATCCACACTGATAGCTGTCTTATTCATTAAAAAAGGGAATAGGCACTTTTTGTGTAATGAATGTGAAGCAAACGCTCATAGTACCAAATTTTTACAATGTGATTTTGCTTGTTTCATTTTCCTTTTCTCCTTTTTGTTAGCTGCCCAGGACATTTCCTGCACAAAAGCATGGTACATATGATTTTAAACAAATAACAAGCCCATTTCATATGACATGGTGACTAAAGATGGAGTTCTGATGTCCAAACAAGTTTGCATTTGCTAAGCAAGGTAACTAAAAATGTAAAAATGTTTTCAGTTAAATGCTTTTAAGCAAGCTAGGACTGGCTGGGTTAGCTGAAAGACTGTTGAGACAGCCACAAGTACATCACCCAGAAGGATAATAAAGAGGAGACTCGATGGGTTCCAGCTCTTCCTTCTCATAGTTTTTTTTAACATTCTTATACTGTAATTTTGAATGGCAGCCTTTTAAACAAAGGACTGCCCTCTGTAAAAGAGGGCACACAGCTTCGATAAAGACCATTATCAATTTATCCAAATCCTAGGATCAGCTTCAAAAACCTACTTTCCAGTCTGCTGTTACTCTCCTCCCTTTCAGCCTCCCATCCAGAAGGTTGTCCAAAATGTCCTCCATATTGAGCAGGGCTAAGAAGGATGATTTAATATTTATATGAGTGGGGTTTTTTATGTTTTATTTTTTCTTTAGAACTTTTATTTGGTTAGGTCTTCCATTTTTTTCTTGTGTGCTTTCCCCCTGGAAGTCCCTTCCCCAGCACCCAGTGACACTTGGTACAGGAACGCCACTGAGTTTGGGCACTCTGTCTCTAAAATGTTCATCATCACTGGCCTAGAGTGTTTGGCCTTAACGCTCTTGAGTGCAAAAGAAGTGTGTATTCACAGAAGAAATTTGGTATTACATTTTCTTTCAAAATTTTAGATCTGTTTAACCGTACTGTTAAGTTTCTTGTACCCGGATACAGAAAAAAGATGAGACTATTAGAAACAAAATAAACAATTAATGGAAATTAAATACCAATGTAGTTATGTTTGTTCACTGTTATAATATTTACACCTTTCACACTGTTTCATCTTCCTGGGGTGACTCCTCACACTATTTGAATTTTAGGCTGTTTGATTCTATATTCAGCAGCATAATGTGTTTTATAAAATTTCAAACACTTCAGTTGCATTGAAGTAGGCTATGACTAAACTCACTGCTTCTTCAGTAACAGGAAAATTCTTGGATAAGTACCATGCTAATACAGCTAGAGAGTGGGACCTTTGAACTTCTAGAAATTTGAGATCTTTGAAAGTTAGTCTTAAAAAGTAGTTCATTTTTGTTATTCAAATTATTTGTTATGTGTCTACTGTGGTCCAAAATGATATTTTTTCCAAAACTGTCCAAAGTTTTTTTTTTAACATTGCTTCTGGGTTGCCCAGTTACCTGATAGTAAACCAGTCAACTGAACTAGCAGGAAAAAAAAATCTGTGCCCCTCTCTCTCTTTCTGTGTGTGTGGGGGAGAGATTGAGAGAGAAAGAGAGAGTGAACGCATGCCTATAAAGAAACAGTTCATGCATGACTCTGCTCCAAATTCTTGCCTATATTCTAAGAGGCACTGGAAAAGCAAGCCTTCCAAAATGAGTTAGCTATGGTATTTATCCTCTGGAAGGACACAGTATCTTTTATGAATAGAGCCTTGTGTCACAGTTATACTTGAAAAGCATGATCAGGCTGATCATCATCTTTAAAATTATACTGTACATCTCCAAGGAAACATGAAATCAGGATTCAACCCAAATAAGAGCATAACTTAATAGTCCCACTCAAGTCTGCATCAGCCATGCTTTGCAGAGCCCCTGAAGATAAATGCAATGGCTCCAGATATGTGGCAAAAGGAGAAAGGCCCAATTCTGGGGCTGGACCATATTGAGCTAGTAGGAGGGTGTGTGTGTTGGCTGCAAACAAGGGTCCCATCAGCATGCCCAAGAAAAAAAATGGGGCAGGGAAGAATTACTTCACATGCAGTGAATTTAGTTGTGTAAAAAACATGTAAGGTTGCCAAAAGAGCATGGAAGTCCTTTCCCCTCACCACCATTTTGGGGTGAGGAACTAGCACTATCAACTGCAACAGGGTGGGGAAAGGCTGAGAGCAGTGGTGGGCAGTTATTGGGGCTAGGGGGTTATAATAGTACTCTCCAAGAGACTTTGGAGGGCTGTATCTCTCTACAAAATGACAAACTAAAAAGAAATTGCCTGAGCATCCTTTAAAGGGCATGGGAGAACATTTTTCACCATGTTTTTAGGGGTCCCCGAGACCCAAAAAGTCTTCCTACTCAAAATTTCAAAAAGTGGCCATCCTTTGGCCACGCCAGGTTACAGGCAACGAAGCACATTTTCTTCCTTATGGTGAAGTAGAAAATCCTGACCCTCTCCCCATTCTAGGTACACATTGCTCAATATTGGCCAACAAAAACAATTCCACAAGTATTTCTCCCTGGAAACACACGCACACACAAACTAATGACCTGTTCCTATTTTATGATATTAAGTCATCTTTCCTAGTCTCACTTTGCATGATGGCAGGGTCAGACCTGGCAGATGGAGAAACCAGCCAGGGAATTGGAGGTTGTGGGTGGGGAGGAAAGAGTCTTGGTGACAGGTGCCATAATATCTTGCTACAAATTCCAGAGTTTGACTTAGATTTTTTTAAAATACAAATAAACACCAACATTTTCATTTCCACTTCACATTTCTGTGTCACTGGTCTCACCCATGCATCCTCTCATGCCAGGTTCTAATATGCACTGCTTCTCATTCTGCTCAATATGAGATTTCAGGTTGAATGTGTGTGACTACTCCTTTCCTAGAGTTGCAACTCTCACATGCTAATATGAAAGTGAGCAGAAAGAAAAATAACTATGTGCATAGTTTCCCATATCCTGACCTGACCCTTTGACTCTGAAATCCTGAAATTCACATTTTAGCTTTCTTCATCCATCTTCTCCCCTCCACACACACCCATACTAGAGTATGGTCATGCTTGTGACTCCTGCTTCACACTATATAAATATAGCACTTTGATAACACTTTTATAACCTCCAATACTTCACAGAGGAAAATGGGACACGTGGCTGTACAACAGTGTGTGGCCAAAAGGGAGTGAGGTAGCTAAAACTGGGCAAAAGCTTTAATTTAAGCAAGGAATCTTGGAATTTATGTACTGAATTTGGGAAATCCAGCGGGGGTGCGGGGGGGAGACCATATCAGTAATGTATTTCTGGCTTAATTAAATGCAAAGTAAATGCAAGTAAATCGCAGCGTTTGGTTGTTTAAAGGAAATTTTAAAAAAGGCTTGGTCTTCTCTAACCAATCTGAGAATCTAGATGGAAAAAGAGTAGATAGGGTCATCCCAGATGATCTGTGGTTATTGGAAACTATGCACTTTTACTGAACGGCCCTGTCCTATGGAATCTTGGTAGTTTGGTGAGATCCTACCAAGGGCACTCTCTGGTGGAGAACTCTAAGTATGTGTGCGCATTC
This sequence comes from Sceloporus undulatus, assembly GCF_019175285.1. Taxonomy (NCBI): domain Eukaryota; kingdom Metazoa; phylum Chordata; class Lepidosauria; order Squamata; family Phrynosomatidae; genus Sceloporus; species Sceloporus undulatus. Next base: position 161,257,416 of record NC_056523.1, read on the forward strand.
ACACACGTGCACTCACCTTCAATTGGTTGTTGACTTGAGTTGACCCTATGAATTTCATTAGGTTTTCTTGAGTGGTTTGCCAGTGCCTTCCAGTCCAAATTTAGCCTAAAGCCTGCAGTATTTGTTGGCAGTTCCCATACAAACCAAATACTAACCCTACTCAGTTTCCAAGATCGACAGGATCTAGTCCCTTTAGGATATTAAGCCATGAACCCTCATAGCCTTCTTAACTGCCGTGGCAGATTCCAAGGATGTTGCCATGGCAGTAAAGTGGAATCATAGCACTTTAAATGTGTAGTGTGAAAGAGGCCTAAGTCAAAGCAAAGTGAACTGAGCACACTCTTGCTCTTCCCAATAATGACACTATGGCAGGGTCACACCGCCCAAAAAGGGCGGTTTGCCGGCACCTTGTTTGCTGCGTGAGGAAGCCGCAGCGGACAAACCACACGGTTCCTCACACAGTAAAAGGAACCCGCAAAAAGCGGGTTCTTTCTGCAGCACCCCTGTGATGCTGCGTGCGCCAATGGCATACTTGCAACATCACAAGGAGGCAAGACGTGCGAACGTAAGCGTCCGTCGTGTCAAAATGGCGGCACCCATATGTACAGGGCACGCCATTTTGACGCCCTCGTCAGTGCTAGGGGTGAGGCATGTTGGGCGGTGCACCCTCGGCCAACCCCTAGCACGTGACGAGGGACCTTATAGGCCTGTTTGTCCAGGGCCTAGGGCTACTGAGTGCAGTCTATGTTTGGATCCAACACATTGGCCTGTTACAGACTGCCAAAATAAAGCTGCTTCGGGTCTCTGGAGATATACTATTTAAATGATGCATGGGTCCTAAGAGTCTGGAGGTTGCACCAAAGCCACACTCCATTCCTAAGCACTGGAGTGCAGCTTTGGTGCAGCTTCCGGATTCTTAGGACCCATGCATCATTTAAATAGCATTACCTCAAGAGACCCAAGCAGCTTTATTTTGGCAGTCTGTAACAGGCCATTGTCTGTGAGTTCTTTATGTTTTCACTTGGCTTTTAAAATCCCTTTTTTGGATCTCTGATGCAGAGAAAATAATGAAGGAATGGCTCATGATCTGGAGTCAATCTTCCTCTGAATTTATGAGAGGCGCCTTTGGTGAACCACTCGGACACCAGTGCCATAGATGTTTTCAAACATTTTCACTCATGAAAGCAGCTAACCATTTGATATCTCTGTGTATATAGTAGAAGTTTGGATTTTTGAAATAAAACTCTGCCATTTAGTGGTTTGTTTTTGCTGGATTTGGGGCTTTAACAACCAGTGTTTCAGCAGTTAAAAAATCTAATGTAAGAAAAGCCCTAGATCTAACCAAAAAAAATCTATCTGTTTCAGCACTCTGTGGCCTACCAGAGGATTATGGAAAGTCTATGTAAATTTTGATTTGTGGGGGGAGGGGCAGCAGGTATTTTCAGCTACTGGTAGATTCTGGACATAAAAAATTTATCATTAACTGAGAATTTCTACTATTTGGTTTTTAGTAAACAAAATCATGATCCTTCTAGGATGAGTAGGATTCATGTGTCCTCCAAATATTGTGGGACTATAACTCCCATTGTCTTTCACAATTGGTTATGATGCCAAGGTTTGCTGGGAGTGGTACTTAGAATAGTATTGTCTACACATTGCCCATCATGGCCCTAAAATTAGAGCACACTGTATTTCAGAAATATACAGGGTTAGAATAAAGTGTATTTCTCATTATTTAAATGGCTGTGAAGAAAATTCAACATCTATAGTTTAACAAATTCACTGATAAAATTCAGAATTGCCCAGTAATAAGAAAGCATGAGAGAGAGAGAGAGAGAGAGAGAGAGAGAGAGAGAGAGAGAGAGAGAG
>NC_056523.1:161259294-161312678 GCF_019175285.1 Sceloporus undulatus
TCTAGTTGACTGGGTAGGTGGGTGTTCCCTTCCTCCCTCACCACTCCTTGTGTGTCTCTCCCAAAGCTGCATGTTCGGCAGAAGAGGACGACCATCCAAGACAGGGCTAATCAAACACCTTATGCAGTTTTTCCATAAAACATTGCAAGAATAATTGAAATAGTAACTTGCCTAATTCTTTCAAGCCCTCTGTGATTATCTCACCATTATTTATGTGCAGATGCGATTCACAGACCAAGTGAGAAGGGACAAATCAAGGAAAGAGTGTGCCTTTGTGACCAAATTGCATTAAACAAAACAGATCTAATCTTCCTGGAAGCCTTTGCATTCTACCCTTCTCCATGAAGAACAAAGCTCCTGGTGAACTAAGGGCCGAACTAGACAAGTGCATTGGCATTCTTTACGTCTAAAAACAGCCATCATCACAGAGAAAGGAGCCAGGGATCCCATTTTAACAGAAAATGGCACACTGGTATTGAACCATTCCAATGCCCAGTGATAGCTTTTCTCTAGCTCAGCCTTTCCCAACTTGGAACCCTCCCACAGGAGCCATACTGTATGAAGATGATGGAAGCTTCAGCCAACCAGTTTAGCTGTAGCCACAAGTTCAGCTGCTCTGGCTTTTTCCACAAGTGCATTTCATCCCAACAAAGTAACTTATAAGGGTTACACTGTACATTGAGGTGAGAGGTAGGGAGTAGTACCTTCCTGCTTTTAACCTGATTTTTCTTTCACAAAGCTCCCGCCCCCAAAATTGTAATCTCTTAGAAATATCTTCCTTTGCAATCAGACTTGCAAATTAAGCCTATTGTTGCTTATCACTGACCCACCACAAAGCAAAGCATGTCAAATGCCAGCTACTTAGGTAGAAAAAAATCACATGCTATCATAAGAACAGACAACTTTCACCACTTGGGGAAATGTCGCTGCCATAAGCAAAACATATGAGCTAGTATCCTGTTCATTAGTTACAAGGTCATAAGCTAGACTTATGATCTTATTACTATAGGGGATGCCTATTTACAGTTAACAAGTGAACATGACCCCCAAATCCTGTTTTTTTAGCTTAGCACTGCCCCAACTAAAGTGTTCCTGAGGTGCTGAAGATGGGGTGCTTGAAAATGACATTGCTAACACTTTCCTGGTCATGGGGTGCTCTGAGATAAGCAGCTGAGATGGGACCCTGAGAGGTCAATCCATCTGTCTGTTCTCAATGTACCCACCCATTGTTTAGAGTGGCCGTGAGTTCTGACATAAAGAATTCAGCCAAGAAGGACATTTAATGGCAAGGGAGAGACTACAGAGAAATCAAGCTATGTGTCACACATCTTGGATATTTTTGGATGACAGGTCCCAGCATCCTCAGCCAGTAGAGCCACTGGTCATGCTTGCTGGGGGAATCCAGGAGCTGTAATTTAAAAAGTAATTTTTCCAAGTAAGACTCCTCATTCCTGCACCCCTTTGTCTGTGGAAAAAATTCCTCTTTTCTACATGACCATGGCAGCTGGAGCTCCTGCCATCACATTCTATTTCACCCTGAAAAAGAATTGCTTTTATACATTTTACTCTTTTGTCAGATGGCTGGTTGCTTCACTAGATTCCCTGACCACAATATAACAAGAGACTTGAATGGTGTTCAATAAAGCCTGAGCATCACTGTTCTACAACACTCGAAGGCATAAGGAAAGGCTCATTTAGATGATGTATGGCAGGACACAAGGCACACATGGCTCAATCCTCCAGCAGAGGGAAATGGCTGGGACATCTAAGGAGGACTGATTGAGAGGTTGCTGGTGCTGCTGTACCTCAGTATCTTCCACCCGAGGCAGCTGTGACATGCCCTATTGTCAAAGCTGCTCTTGCCTTGAGTGTGAATTTCTAGAATTTTCACCTTTCAGTTGTCTTCCCAAGGCGAGTTTTTGGGTCTCTAATACACATGAACACAAACCCTGGTGTCTTTACACCAAGGCATTACAATGGGAGTTTGTAACTTGCCTCCGCATACATTGTCATTGCTTGTTCTTGTTAACATACTGTAGAACAGGTACTTTCCTATGACATCTCTGATGAAACACACCTTGGCCTTTGAAAAACTCAAGGGCATGCTAACACAGAAAAAGATGGATCCAGAAGGTAAGAGTAACAAGGGTGTTCTGACAGTAATCCTTGACATAAAAATAGGGTCTTTCAAGAGTGTCCTTGTTTTAACCAATGAAATGTTGGATGGTGTTGCTGTTGTTTTAATGGTTGCATTTTTCACTGGCTGTAAATCACCTTGAATCTTGACTTGGGAGAAAGATGGGATATAAAACAAATAAAGGAAAAGGATGGAAAGGGAATAATAATTAATAATAATTTGTTTTATTTATATACCGCTATTCCAAAGATCATAGTGGTGAACAGCAAGTAAGCTAATTAGCAAGTAAGCTAATTTTCCCCCAACAGTCTGGGTACTCATTTTAGCGACCTCGAAAGGATGCAAGCCTGAGTCGAGCTTGGGCCCTTTTGCTGGTCTTGAACTCGCAACCTTGTGGTTTTGAGTGAATGGCTGCAGTACAGGCATTTAACCACTGCGCCACCATTCACTGCCCTGAAACTACACGTTATGATCAGCTATGAGAATATCTACTGGCTAGGACTGCCTTTGCTCAACTTTGGGCAGTGTACCAGCTATGCCCCTCAAGAGTCTAAAAGCAGATCTGGACACAGTGATGCCCCCTCCTGATCAGACTACTCCAATGTGCACTGTGTGGATCTGCCCTTGACTGTAGCTTGGGCATGCCTCTTAGCCCACATAACTTCTGTTTTATGTCAACAGCACTGGCTTCTGATTTGCTTTTGGACCTAGTTCAAGGTCTAAAGCCCCACATGGCGTAAAGCCAAAATATCTGAAACATTGCCTCCTCCCAGATGGAAATGGCTTGTCAGGAAAAATTTGAAGAATTTAGCTTTTTTGGACTATAATTCCCACTATCCCACAACCTGCAAAGACATTGGCCATAAAGGCTGAGGGATGCTGGGAGTTGTAATTCAAAAAGTAATTCCCCTAATCTCTGTCCATAGGTTATGATCATCTTCAGTGGCCCTGTTTTATATCCCACTACCAAAAGAAGTTACATTGGTGGGAACATGAGACAAGGCCTTTTCTGTGACTGTACCCATTACAAAACTTTCCTTCCAAGGAATGAGAAACTAGTCTCATTCTCTGGTGGCATTTTGGTAGTCAGTGAAAATATTCTTATTCCATCTTCCTTTTAGTGGTTTTAAACTCTGCACCCTTGACTTTAATGCTTTAAACTTATGTTATTTGATGTTTATGTTGTAAGCTAATTCGTGGACACTTATTAGGGCTGAAAAGGAGCCCTGGTGGCGCAATGGTTACATGCCGGTACTGCAGCCACAAGGTTATCAGTTCAATCCCAGGTCTCCAAGGTTGACTTAGCCTTCCATCCTTTCATAGGTCAGTAAAATGAGTATCCAGCTTATTGGGGGCAATTTGCACATTGTAAATGGCTAAGAGAGTTCTGAGTTCACTGATAAGCAGTACAGAAATGTAAATGCTATTGCTATTGCAAGAATTATTATCATCAATATTCTACATTAGTACTAAGTAACATTTCCTGACCTATGCACTCTCAGTCCACCTTAACAGCCAGCAAGCACACTGGGTGAAGAAGATACATTCAGCTGCTGATCAGGTTGTAAGGATGAAGCTGTTTCTACCCCTCTCCCAACAGTGAGCCAGGCTGCGACAAGGAATTTGCAACCCGGATCCTGCTTTTGATTATTGCAGGCTCACTTGCTGGTGGCAGGGTGCTGGAAACATCCTTCTTGCACCCCAAGATCACAGCTGAAAAGACAGACCACAGGTGCTCACTTTTAAGGAGGTCTGGGGAACATTTAAAAAGACAACCAGTGTGGTGTAATGGTTTGAGAGTTGGACTATGACACTGGAGACCAGGGTTCGATTTCCAACTTGGCCATAAAACCCACTGGGTGACCTTGGGCAAGTCACGCTCTCTCAGCCTCAAGTGAAAGCAAGTCCACCCTTCAACACTCCTTTTCTGTCTCTGAGGACAACATTTCTATTCAACCAGTCCAGCAAGCCCGTAGTCTTGGTTTTATCTTTGACTCTTCTCTGTCGTGTACCCCTCAGATCCAGACCACAGCCAAGGCTTGTAGATTCTTTTTATACAATATTGCCAAAATTCGACCATATCTCTCTGCCTCTACTGCCAAGATTTTGGTCCATGCCCTAGTGGTATCACGACTTGATTACTGTAACATCCTCCTGGCTGGGCTTACTCTTTCTCACCTCCGTCCTTTAATTTCTCTCCAGCATTCAGCTGCACGCATTATCACATCCGCCCACCGCTGTGACCATATCTCTCCTGTGTTGGCATCCCTTCACTGGCTCCCCCTCCCTTTCCGTATTCAGTACAAGCTCCTGCTGTCGATGTTTAAAGCCCTCCATGGGTTGGCCCCCCCCTTATTTATCAGACCTTCTTTCTCACCTTCCCACTCCGGCCCTCCGTTCTGGTAATCAGGGTCAGCTGTCCCAGCCCAGGATTTTCTCTACCCCATCTAGGATTCGCCCCTTTTCACTTGCTGCCCCTCACTCCTGGAACCTTTTTCCCCCGTGAGCAAGGGCCATCACTTCTTTAACCAGCTTCAAAACGGAGTTGAAGACCATCCTGTTCAGAGAAGCGTTCCCAGACATTGCGTGATTGTCACTTGCTATCTGATGTTCTTTTTGTTGCCTGTTTTATTGAACCATTTCCTGTATTGCTATGTATTTTATTTGTATTATCCTATCATTTCTTAGATTGTACACTATAGGCAGGTTTACTCTTTTATATTTGTTGTTTTTATGTACAGCGCTGTGCAAATCTACAGTGCTATATAAATAAAGGTTAATAATAATAATAATAATAATAATAATAATAATAATGATAATAACAACCTCCTCTGAACAAATCTTGCCAAGAAAACCCCATGATTGCTTCACCTTAGGGGCAACATAAATCAGAACCAACTTGATGACAGAAAACAACAAGAACAACAGCAGGACTTCTGAATATGAAGCAGTTACAGATTAGTAACTCTAGGTTAGAAACCCATAACTGCAATACCAAATGCCAGCCAATATGCTTATATGACTTTAAAAAAAATTAAATTAAAAATAGCCATAAAACATATGGGTGCTAAAAGAACTGCCTTCCTGGATCTCTCCAAAGTCCATCCAGATTAGCATTGTTTCCTACTACAGTGAGCCTGCTGTATTGGTGGACTAGCCATCTGCATACTGGAGCCCCCGTGGATCACCCCACCTCATATTAACAAATGCAACTGCACACCTATGGGTGCTCTAATACAAGTGCACACATGTTGCCACTCATTGGCAAATATGAGCCTGAGCTCCCATATTTCTTACCATCTGTGCCCACCCCCAACCAAGCCCCTGAGGATGGGAAGGGCTCCAATGTACAGCTGCTAACCAATTGTTTCTAGAAAATTACAGGTAGGGCATGAAGGGAATAGGTTGCATCCCCTAACAGTTATCTGCAGTGTCTGGCATTGTCTGTACATGGAGGTTCCATTTAGTTATTAACACTAATAAAATTAGTATCAGAGACTTTGAGTGGGCCCTGCCCAGTTCTTTGCAAGATAGCTCACATTTGAAACTGATTTACAGCTGATAAGGTGATAAGGATGCTGTGTGTGTATGCCTTCAAGTTGCCTGCCCGTTTATGGCGATCTCATTAATTTCTATAGAGCAGCACTATCTATGTGGTTTCTTGGGGGAAATCGCTTGTGCAATGTTTGTCACTGCAAAAGGCAAACAACATCTGCTTGTTGAACCAACAACAAAGACATCTTATCATAGCTTGAAACTCCCCTTTCCATTATCTTCTAGTCCAGTATGACAAACACACTTGTCAATATAGAACACTATAAACCTACACCACTTAAATTACTATTTTACACAACAAAAAGTACATTTTTTCCCTTTTCCCAGTAGACTTGGATGTGACCTAAGATCTCCTTTCCTTTCTGTGTGTGTGTGTGTGTGTGTGTGTGACCACTACCTACATTAAGTCTTCACAACACTTCCTCCATTCCATATTGGAGTGATTCCAAACTGAAGATGTGCGCCTTCTCATCCTGACTATGTTCTATTTGACATATCCTTCCAGATCATCTTATTACTTGTTGTTGAACAATGGAAAGTCCTATGAAATTGGGGTTTTAAAGGATTAATGCAGGAACAAGGAATGTCTAGCCTTCCAGATGTTGCTGGATTGCAGTTCCCCTCAGCCAAAGAGGCCAAAAATCAATGGCAGGAATGCAGGATATCAGGACCTGGCCCTGAGTCTCCAGTTTCATGGTCATCTCCAGGCAGGAGATAAGATTGCAAAGATTGCAAGAGGGAAGGGCTGTATGCAAATCTACAGTTCAACTGGCAAAATAGCAAACTGCAATTTGCAAACCTTAATCAATTTGTTGTTCCAAAGAATCTTGGGGAGGGGGTATGTGTATTTTTTTAGTTAGTTTCCTCTTTCATTCCCATTTGTTGTGTTGCCAGGACTCACCTTCCACTCTCATCTGCACCCACCCTCTGGTTAGAAGCAAGTAGGCTACATTAAATGTTCGTTAACCCACTAAATAGGTGAGAATAAATAATTCTCCCATTTCACCTTGATCTGGAAAAAGCCTCTTTAGCTAAGGGTTCTGTTTCAGTTTCATAACAAGTAAATATAGGTGTGCATTTGTTGGTTTGAATGACAAACTGTGAGCAACTGCAGCTGGTAATAAATACATAATACTTAATGAAAATACCAGGGGCCATCCCTAGATCTCAGGTTTTAGTCCTGAAATCTCAAAAATTCCTGATCACAGCAATGCAGAAAGCTTAAAAGGCACATGTGTGTACCTCAGTAGTATAAAAACCAAGCTGTAAACTAGCCAGACAGATAGCTATATCTCCATATAGTAGCAAATCTAAGGCTGAAATCTAAAGAATGTGTATTGAAATCCATTGAGTTGTCTTTAAATGAACAGTTGCCATTGCATAGAGAGCTATATTTTTGTTATTGTTGCTATTCAATGTAGTGCAAACAAGCCCCCCCCCCACGCTAGACTACATAAGGGGCAGAACAGGCCAGCTAGAAACGCCGGCATCAGGGTGAAGTGGGGGCATGGTGACTGTACGCTGCACGCCCCAACTCTGCCCAGGTGCCGGCATCACGCTGAGCACCTGACCGCATGGTGTAACAGCACCCCTTTGCAGCAGCATTTATACATGCTGTGCCAAGGAAACACTGAAAAGCCACCACTGCTATGGCAAGGGCAGCTTTTTGCCAGCTCTAACAGGAGTGGCATTTTGCCATTCTTTTTAGAACTAGCAAAGTGCCGGATTGGAGTGCAGCATGCAGTTGAAGGAATACACATAGTGGTGCCCATTGAAGCATTCTCTCAGTGAGTAGCTCCCATACAACTGGGAACAGTTCCAATCAATGGTTTGAGGCTGTTCATACAACTCAGGAAAGGGAGACATATGGTCCTCCAGATACTGTTGGACCACTGTTGACATCAGCTCTACTCTTCATAGCAAATGGTGAGGGATGACTGGGCAGGTTCACCCCAGCAACTGGAGGACCATATGTTCCTTGCCCTTTGTATCTTTTCCTCCCATAGAACTGGCACCTATCTTGCTTCTAGGCAGCTGTGATTCACTGAAAGTAGGGGTGAGGAAAGTGCTGCCCTCAAGGCCTCTTTTGTTGCCCTCTGTGGGGCATACAGGGCAATTTCACAAAGCCCTCACCCTTAGATCCACGGGAAGCCTTTTGTCAAAATAGGAAGTGACTTTCAGTTCATTTCCTTACGGATCATTTCTCCATAGCCTCAAGACAGCTGCCATAACCTCAAGGATGAGTGACTCTCACAGGCCTGGGAGCAACAATATAAAGAATGCCAGTCTCCACACTGATGTCTGCAGAGCAGGCTGTTGCTAAAGACATAAGATTAGGCCCAACAGTTTCCTCCTCCTGTCTTCAGAACTTACTCAATGGAGAGGACAACCCACTCTCGTATCAGCCCCACTCTTGATTTTAAAAAAGCTCTAGGATCAGATGATCTTCCCACTGATGTTCCTGGGCATCTACAATATACTGCAACTTTGGGTTGGTTGTCATAAAGCATAGGGACACCGTTATTTTATTGCTTGATTAATTCCCTGGAAGTCTAGACAGTTCATTTAAATTTAGCAATAGGGCTGTCTAGGTCATAAGTGGCATAAACAAATAGAAACCAATTCTTCTCCAGTGCTGCCTAATGCAAGTCAATGCGGTATCATTAAATGTGAGGAGCACTGCTGCAGAGGAGTGAGAAAATGTTTGCTTGCTGTGAAGAACAAATGGTTTTGGTTTATGAACAGAAAGAAAGTACATTCACTAAGCTTCCCAAGAAAAGCAGAATGACTAAATGATAGCTGACTTGATGTTACACAAAAGGTGAGCAAATTGATGTTGCTGAGAGTTATACAGTGTATTTTCATTCTAGATATGTCAGGCGCAATGTGACTTTCTGGGTGATGCTCATTCTGTACTTATGAAAGCATATTGCCAATGGTGCTCTCGGAGTAGGTGTCTAGGGTCCCCAGTCCACAGACTGAGCAGGAGAGCCCTTGAACACATTAAGGTTGGCACATCACACTTTGAAGTAATGCCTGTCATGATGTCTATGCATAGGAGAAGGAGGGAAAATAGTTCAGTTCAGAGCACAGCATGGAAATAATGTTACAAGTTACAAGTAGTACAATTACCTGTAACTAGTTGTTTGGGAGTGGTAACAACGATATAAAGAAGCTACATATCAAAAATAACACAAAAAGTAAAACTTTTTAGTGTCTTCAGTAATGACTTTTAGTTACTTGCAAAACTTATTTTTATAGGGCAGTTTTATGAGCATTTTCACATCCAAGATTTATGCCACTTTCTTTATCAACCTGAAGGTTTTCCTTCTCAAAAAAGTAAAATACAGGAACAGAAAAGAAACAAACAGCACCACTAATAACACAGTGTGTTACTTTAGAAATGAGAATGAATAACTCTTAACAACTAACTTTTCAAGCTCTCTAATTTCTGGAAGCCCCAAGGTTTCGCATGAAAACTGTATGATCATTCTACTTGTCCAGGCATTTTGTTATCACCAAACAAAAGTAATGGGAAAACAATGACTAGTACCAAAAATAGTACAATAAATGACTTTTTCTCATCACAGTAACAAGTAATGGCAACAGGCCAATGTTTTCTGTAACAAGTAAGTGAATAAAATACTTTCAAAAAGTAACTCTACAAGCTTTGGTCCAAAGTCCAAAATTACCTCCCTGAATGTCTGATTGCACAGAGTTTGGGACTAATGGGTTAAGTTGCCAGATGGAATAAAGGCTGAAACTGAGAGGAATAGAAATACAGTATAAGGGCCAGGACCAATAGGGTGCTTCCACTTGTACAAATGCTTCCATTAGCAGAACTGAAAGGGGAAAAATCAACATCCAACCCTGGAACCACCTGTGTGCACCTAAAAAATCTGCCCCAGAATGCTAAAAATCCATATGAAGCCATTTTCCAGACGGCTGCAAGGAGTAAGACAGGTAAGAAATGTCTGTCATACTAGAAATCCAATGATGGGACTTTAATTGATATAGATTACTGTTACTAAAACTAATGCCCTATTAGTATTGTTATTTTGAATGACCACACATTGGCACTATTGTTGTTGTGTGCCTTCACTTATGGTGGCCCTATCACAGGATTTTCTTTGCAAAATCTGTTTAAAGGTGTTTGCCATTGCCTTCTTCTGAGGTTGAGAAAGTGTGGCATGTCAAAGGTCACCCAGTGCATTTCCACCATGGCTGAACAAGGATTTGAATCTTGGTCTCCCAGAGTCTTAGCGCAACACTCAAATCACTACACCAAACTGGCTGTTGTTCACACTGAAGGCCTCACAAATAAATTCTTTTGAGAGACCAGCTTGAGGCTTGTCTCTTGTGTTGCCTTTTCAGTCTATTCCTGAAATCCTAAACAAAACAAGACAAAATCCCTTTCTTATCCGATGGCTTACCATATACAGCTGTGGTGGGAGGCCGGGGAAAATTCCATCCAAGGGATTTGTTACCTTGCGTCTGTGAAGCGTTCTGAGTGCCACAGAAGAAAATGCCAAGTATTCTTATTACTAGAAGGAGCCTACCATGTGACTGGGTGTAATAAATAGATCCTGTGTCAGTTGTCCTTATTTGTGTCAAGTCACATTTCAATTGCTAGGATTTATAGCTAGGGTGTCTTGTAACTTTCCACCTCATCAGCATAGAATTCCTTCCTTATTCCGATTGAACTGGGTGGGGGGGGGGGAGATATGGCTATGGAAAAAGAAAATCCACACATCACTCCAGTGTGTTCCAACCTGGGGGATTCCAAATGTGTTGGATTACAAATCTAATCATTCTTAGCAATGTGACCATGCTGAGTATGGATGATGAGCCCTGTGCTACAACACATCTGAAGAACCTTGAGTTGAGGGAGGCTGCATTAGTTGGAATTGCACGGGATTACAACTTAGGTCAGCATATGATTAAATGTGTCTATTATAATTAGTACAGGACAATATCTCAAAATGTGAACAAATTGTATTGTTCCAGGAGTAAAAGGAGCAGTACCCAGTCATGGCAAGGCAATGGTAGAAAAACACACCCCTATGTGTGTGTTTCATAGAACTTTTTCTTAGGCAAGGAATATTAGAGGTAGTTTTGCTATTTCCTTCAATTGAAATAAAGCTTCCAGCTCCTGATATTCTCCCATCCAAGTACTAACTTGGGCTGACCCTGCTTAACTTCCAAGATCAGACAGGATCTAGTGCCTTTAAGTTATTTAGGCCATTCACAGAGCACTACTTGTAACTTTTGTGCCTCTTGACAGCAGTATAATAGACAGGTTGGCCTGTAGGTTTCTTCATGGCATTTCAGGAGAACTTGCTGGTACAAGATTTAATTCTACATCAGCCCTTAAATCATCTTGGAGAGCTCTTTTATGGGCTTTGCTAATGAAACTAATGCTCTGGCAAGCAGTGAAAAATAAACACACTGTCTTCTCAGCAAGAAATCCACATGACCCATCGAATTAAGCCAATTGGAGCAGTAGTAGCAGGGGAAAAGCCACTTGTAACATCAGCAAACCATAAGATTTCAATTAATATCTGGCACACCAAACTCATTTTTTAATTATCAGCCCTGCCAGGTATGGGTAGTGTTGGAGGGAGAGGGTGGCAGTGAAGGGAAATTTGAGAGAGGGACTTTGTTGGTTTGGTTGCAAGCATCCTCTAAGACAAGTGGCTGTTGTGAACGAAAATAATCGATAAATTGTGGCTGCTACCCAAACACCCCTCCCCAATTCAATCACATGTTGTTTATTGCCAGCAGATTCATGAAAGGGCACATTTTAGTCATGAAGGAAAATAAGAAGGGGAATTGCATTGCCAAAAAGATTGCTCACTGTAGCCTAATATTTTTCCTAATTTCTACATCACTTATATGATAAACAACCTCTTTAAAGCAGAACCATCTCCTTGCAAAGCCCTCAGTCTGAGTGTTCTCCTTGTGTAAAGGTCGATGTCTTCTTGTGCAAGGCCTCTTGTGACACACCAGGGGTGGAGAGCATATGGCCTTCCAGATGTTGTTGCGCTGCAACTGCCCTTAGCCCTCACTAGCCTAGCCAATGGTAGTGTCATTAACGTTTGCAGCTCATCAATATCTGCTGGGCCACATGCCCTCCATCCCTATTATGGCAATACTCATTAACTCTTCACTGCAGATTTTTTGGCATTTTAGTCTTGAACACACAGAAACAAAGACCTCCAATTCTTCCGCCATAGCTCCTCTTTCATCAGTCTGAAATAATGTGTCTGAGTAGTACACAACTGCTTGGGAGAAATAAGGATCATGATTTTATGCAAACCTGCTTCAGGATTCTAGTCCGCATTGTAACAAAATGGCAAGCCAGTCAACATGATGAAAAACAGGTTATCAAGAGATAGTTGTTGACTTAATTCTGTGCTTGAAGATTTCCTATAAACATATGGGAATGACCACGATTTAAAACAGAATGTTGGGTTTGCATGTTCCTCTAGTGCTTTTCTGGTGTTTGTCTGTAACACCAAATGTCCACTCATTTAATGAACATAGTGGAATTTCTTGTTGTTGTGTGCCCTCAAGTCATTTCCAACTTATGGCAACCCTATCATTGGGTTTTCTTGACAAGATTTGTTCAGAGGGAGTTTACCTTCCTCTGAGGCTGTGAGAGTGTGACTTGATCAAGCTCATCCAGTGGGCTTCTATGGCTGAATAGGGAATCTTGCTCTCCAGAGTCATTGTCCAATGCTCAAACCACTACACCATGCTGGCATAGTGGGACTTAGTTCTAAATAAATATACACTGGACTTGTATGTGTATGGAAAGACATTTGGTTCATTTGCAACTGTAGCTACTTGTTCAAACCAGGAGTAGGCTACACTGACTTCCGTTATATACAACTTCAGTGAGGATTCAATCGTCATCTTGGCTTTAACTGCACGTTGAGGAGAAATCACTGACTAGTACATACTCTCTTGCAGTACTCTTACAAAATTCTGTTTTGGAACAATTCATTAGTATTAATTTCTGCACAAGAGGTCAGATGCTTCTACAGAACTGTCTACATTGCCTCATTACAATGGCATCCCATGAAATAGCCTATGTGACACAGTTATGTTGCTTATCAAATATAAGCGCCGTATTACAGCAAACGGATCTAGAGTAGTCAGATCTCAGAGCCGGGCCCAAAGTCTTTAGTTTTTGTGAGCTTTTTTCAGGCAGGAGATAAGGGTGCAAATTCTTCAGTTGGTTGGCTCAGCTCCAGGTAAGAAGAAAGGGCTGTGTGCAGATCTCCAGCTTACCATAATTTACAAGGCTTCACTGATTTGTTGTTGCAAATTGAAAAGATTCCAGGGTGTCTACATATTTACTTATGTCACCTTCTTCCCTTCCAGTTATTGTGGTGCCAGGGCTCACCCCCTACTCTGCTTTGCATCCACCTTCCGGGTAGAAGCCCCTCATCTCCCCAAGCAGGTAACCAACTGTGATTGGTACTAAATGTGTTACACTTAATGACATCACCAGGACCCATTCCTAGGATCAGGTTTTGGCTCTGAAAATATAGGGTCTGGGATGATCCTGAATTGGCACTCCTAGCTGGGTCACATCCAGCTAGGGCAACATTAATACAGCCTTAATCTACTAATAGTAAATTGTTAGCTCACTATATTTTTAGAAGCAGAGCTTGGAAAGATAACTTTTAAAACTGTTCAATTACATTATCTCCTTCTCCCCCTGCAGCCACAGCTAATTACGGTTACAAATGCAGTTTTTAAAACACAACCCAATGATATCTCACTATTCAAAAGTAATTAAAATAGGCATATTTAATTACTTTTATAAAGAGAACCTGAGAACACAACAAACTTCTAGCCTTTGCTACAAGACATGCTAAGCAGTGAGGCCACACATTTTACAGCCATATGTGTTTCTAAAACACATTGCATTTACTCAGTAAAACGATTTGACCCTTGGTATGTTGCAATTGCAACATAATTTTAAAATAATTACAAGTAACTCAATATTAAATCAGAATCATAGAGCTGGATTTGGCCTCATGGGCCATTCAGTCCAAACCCCTGCTCTGTGCAGGATCTCCAGCTAAAGCATCTCCAGAACAGGTAGCTCTCCAGACTCTTTTTGAAGATATCAGAGAAGGAGACCCCACCACCTCACTAGGCAATTCCATTGCTGAACCACTACTACTATCAAGGCATTCCTCCCAATAATATTCAATCTAAATCTACCTCATGCAACTTAAAACTGTTAGACCTGGTCCTTCCAGGAAGATCCAGAGCACGCTGTGAGGTTTTAAAAAACTTTTCTTATAGATGTTATACCTTGGTTTGGTGCTGAACTGGCTGGATGTCACACAGACTGCTTGCACTAGAATTAGGCACTGGGTCCTGTGTGGCATCCAGACTCCTCACTAAGAGGACACAGGGGAGAAAATTTTATTTGGTATGTGCTGACAGGGCCTATGACAGCCCTTGAGGTTTTAAAGAGTGCAGTCATATCACCCTTCACTCTTCTTGCCCAACTTGAACAATCCCAGCTCCTTCAACTTTTCCTCATATCTTTTGTTCTTCATTCCTCTTATAATCCTTCTTGCCCTTCTCTGAACCTGCTCCAACTTGTCTATATCCTTTTTTGAAATGAGGTACCCAGAACTGAAGTGCTCCAGATGAGGCCCAACCAGTGCAGAATATAGTGTGACTATTACTTCCTTTGACGTGGAAATTACACTTCTACTAATGCAGACAAAAATAGCATTTACTGTGTATTATCACACAGCCCTTCAAATACGCACAGTGAAAATTCATACACCCCTTAGGGTGACAGATTCAAATGACATTTTTCTGGATCCCATGACATTCTATCCCATGCCCACAGCTATATAAATATGCATTAAAAACTTGAAGCTTGAATATCACTCTGTCATTGCATCTGAGGAAGTGGATTGATAGCCTTGAAAATTAATGCTAAAATAAAAATCAGTTAGTCTAAAAGCTGCTGATAGATTGTTTTTTCTCCCCTCCCTTTCACATTATTCACAGCTACTTTATTCCCATGCTCTATTTAGAAGCCATCATCCTAAAGTGCAACAAATCAATATCCAAGATCTTTTGGAAGGAAGAACCTTTAGCTTCTTAGAACCCTATGGAAGTGAAAAAGGTTATACGGTAGTTGTTGATGTGTGACTTCCAGTGGTTTCTGACTTATGGTAAGTCAAAGGCAAACCTATCATGGCATTTTCTTGACAAGATTTGTCCAGAGGAGATTTGCCATTGCCTTCCTCTGAGGCTGAGAGAGTGTGACTTGCCCAAGGTCACCCAGTGGATGTTATGGCTGAGCTGGGAACTGAATCCTGGTCTCCAGAGTTGTAGTCCAACTCAAACCATTACGACCACAAATGTTGATAATCAGCACAAAAAATGATGCATGCCAATCTTAGGACTTTATCACATGGGGAACTGAAAAGTGGAATTAGAGCAGAATAGTAGTGTCTGTGCCTGCAGCTTAACGCATGATGCTGTGTCCGTCCAGTAGCTTGTCTGTATTCCACCTGCTATTGGAAAGAGCTGTGTGATAATTACTGTCCCCAATCAAGCATGTCTGCGTTCCCTACACAAACACCGTCCGAGCCTTACAAGCTTGGTTTGATAAAATTGTTAGACTTCAGTGACTGGATGTGGGCTGGTGAACATGGATCTGTGGAGCACCTTCATTCCTCTTTCCCTCAAGGGCCAGTTATATGTTCAGCAGGACTGTATCTGCACTGTAGAAATAATCCAGTTTGACACCACTTCAACTGCCATGGCTCATTGCTATGGAATTCTATGAATTGTAGCTTTGCAAAACATTTAGCCTTATCTGTCAGAGCGCTCTGGTGCCACAACTATAGTTCCCAGAATTCCATAGCAGCCATGGCAGTTAAAGTGGTGTCAAACTGGATTATTTCTGCAGTGCAGATGCAGCCCAGAATCAAGTGGTACGGTTTCCCATAGGCTATGGATTATTACAGATGGCAGGTGAGGGGCTGCATAATGCTCCTCACCCCACATTTTAAATGTCTTGAAGATACAGCTCTTAACATCTTAGGATGAAAGTTTAAACTTAAGGCCCAAATAGACAGGCCAAAATAAAGCTGCTTCAGATCACTTTGGAGGTATGATGTTTAAATGACACACACATCTTAAGAGGCCAGAAGCTGTGCCAAAACTGTGCTTCAGTTCATAGGACTAGAGCGTGGCTTTGGCGCGGCTTCCAGCTTCTTAGGACATGCATCATTTAAACAGCATACCTCCAAAGTGACCAGAAGCAGCTTTATTTTGGTCTGTCTGTTTGGGCTCATAGGTGCATTACAGACCGCCGGAAAGCAGCGGCATCATTAGCGGCGTCGAGAAGCCCCAGCGGCCAAACCGCGAGGCTTCCCGCTGCCGCTAAGAAGCACCAAAATGGCGCTTCTTCTTGCGTCGTGGAAATGACGCGGTGAGGTGGCAATGGCGCCCTCGCCACGTCATTTCTGCGGTGTGACGTCCGGACGCTATGCGTCCGCGACGTCAACATGGCGGCCCCCATCAGTATAGGGTGCTGCCACTAGGGTTGGGGGCGTGAAGAAGTCATGCCCCTTCCTAACCCTAGTACGCACTCTGCATGTACTATATGCCCGTGCGGAACGGGCCTTAGTCTTCTTTCTGACATTCTTTCTTTTCCTACACAAATTGAGGAACTAGAGTAAACTTTCCAATTCAATGAAGCTAACACGAGTGATGATTTACCAAGTTCTCACTGATTCAGGGGTGTGCTCTTATTGAGATCGGCAACAGGATTTAAGTTTATAACTGGACTTTTTATGGGTGTTTGCAGTGTCTATCCCACACTCACGATACATTCTTAAAGGATGGTTTCCTGCTTTACAAGCTGGTCTTGTGAAAATATTTTCATTGTGTTTCTATTCTCATGGATTCTATTAAGATTCCACAAGGACTGACTCGTGTTTTCACATTTTTAGGGTAACATTTTTCATAAGAGTTGTTACAGAAGAGGCCAAACATGTCTATCAATTGAAGCATGTCACCTGCCAAATTCACCACACACTATAAAAGATTATACACAAAGCAACTGGTGAATAATATCTAAGTGAGCTTTGATCTACTAGTTCATCATGTATTTCCCATTTCACCTATATGGTTAAACAGCTGGTTGTTATTTCTCTCCTCCCACAAACATCTTATACTTCATTTGCGTGAATACTTTTTTCTTTTCCCCTCCCCATTTTATGCCTTTAAAAAAAAATAGTCAGTTGCTGACTGTCTTTTCATCTGTTCTAAGTACTACAGAGAAAGAACCAACTTCATAGGACAAAATCAGTTTCCTTCACAACAAACCCCTACTAGTTTTGGCAGACTTAGTTTAAACATCTTCCACATTTGCCAGAGAAATGTATACTCTATCCCTTCTTTCCTCCAGCCTCAACAGAATGGAAAAGTACGTCACCAACTCACCTTCATTTTTGCAGCTCTAATAGTCTCCTACCCGACACGAAATATATTATGAATACAGAATAATGATCCTGGAAGCCCTATTTAGCCTTACGTCTTACTACGTAGCAATATCTTTTTTTTTTAATGGGAGTGGGGTTAATATGATATGGGGTTCTGACTACTTTGATCTTTGATAAGAGATTGTTAGGAAGTCTTCAGAGAGTCTAGGGGGGAATTGGCCAACCGTGTCTCCAAAGTCATACAGCCCAATCTTTGCCCTGCTACCTTTGGGCTCTGGAATATGGATTTGCCCAATCTCTTAGAGAACACATCAAAAAGAGCATAATGTTGATGGCAGCAGCACTGAAAATAGTATGTTGACATTATATGCTGCAGTTGCACTACAAAGATAATGCAATACCACAGCAAACTATCATTCCCAGAATTGCATAGCACTGAGCCATTGGCAGTTAAAGCAGTGTCAAACTGGATTAATTCTGCCATGCAGATGTAGCCATAGCCAGTTTCACTCAATAGTGACTAGCACACCCTGTCAGCTGTAGAAAAAGATACAAACCAGTCTGCTTACAGCTATATCCATTTGATAAATGTTAATTCTTTGGCTGCATCTGCACTGCAAAAATAATAAAATTTGATACCACTTTAACTGCAATGGCTAGATGTTATGGAATCATGGAATTTGTATTTTGTTGTGGCACCAGAGTTCTCTGACAGAAAAGGAAAAATATCCAACAAATCTACAAATCTGAGAATTTCATAACACTGAGCCATGGCACTTAAAGCAGTGGCAAATTGCATTATTTCTGTAGTGCGGATGCAGTCATGATCTAATACTAATAATGGCTTTTGAATGGAAAGACCTCAAAATCACTTTTTAAAAAGTGTATTCAAGCCTGGACAATTTGCTTGCAATGATTTCTCCCCAGACAAGCTTTCATCTTGCTTGGTTTGTTCACTCTGGACTGGTTTTACTTGCCCTAAGCTCTTATTAAAATGCACAATTGGGTGAGCCAAATATCTTGTCAGAAACATCCATAAACACAGAAGGGTGGGAACAGGTCTTGGGGAGGGGAAGAGAATGTTACTGAGTGATACTGGAAGACAAGAAGGGAAAGGACTTTGCATTGTATTCACCCCTCATTTTATTTTTGGTTTTGGAAATCAGTAATCATGATTTCTTTTTATGACAAACTGCTCCCAGTTTGTCTTGACTCAGAGCTTGGAAACTACTTTTTGGAATAAAGCTCCCACAATCTCCCAACTATCATAGCTGCACTGGCTTCTAGCTTCTGGGAGCTGTAGGACAAATTAACTTTTCTAGGCACTACAGTCCAATACCCGTTCATAACAGTAAGCAAGTCCACATGGTTACAACTGTGTGCGAACATGCACACACAAAAGATTTGACTGCAGGATTTTTACCCTGGTTTCATATTAAATGGAAACAATGCAGCACATCGCAGCAAATAAATCTCAGGCGATGAAGCTCCCCCCAGGCCTTCTGAATTGATAGCGAGTTAACAAAATATAAACTAGACAAGGCTGTAGCACCAAAGTAAATGTCCCAAAAGAACTCCTTGATGAGTTGTGACAAACAGTCATCTATCTTATTGTTTGGCTTGCTAAAACTTTAATAAAGAAAACAGCTGCTACGGTGGCTGTAAAAATGAATAGGGAAACCCATTCCTAAAGAGAAATCCAGGGAGTACCTTGGAAAAATCTCATAATGGTGGTGGTACAACTGAAAAAAGGAAAACTGAAATAGGTACTATATTCAGGGGTAGCTGTGTCGGTGATATAGCAAAGAACAATAATATCCAAAATCCACAAAACTTTATTGGACCATCCAAAATGAACAAAATGAAAAGATGAAAGATTTCGAAGCTCAACTGGCTTTTTCATGAGGCAAATGATATCGAGTTAACAATGGAGTTAATAATATAGAGTTGTTAAAAATCATTGAGAAGAAAACCTCCCCCACCCCTGTATCATTTTAACACCTCTGCCTGATGAAGAAGCCAGTGGAGCTTCGAAAGCTTGCATCATTATTTTGTGCATTTGGGGTGTCAAATAAAGGTATTGCTGTTTTGTAAATTTTGGATGTTATTCTACTTTGAAATAGACACTGGCCTTCCCAAACCAGAGGCTGAACATTTAGGTATTCTGGATCACAACTTCCATGTCCTCCCTGCCAAAATGCCCATTCTGACAGAGAATGATGGGAATCGTAGTCCATGATATTTGGTTGGGGAAGGCTGCTCTTGGAAGCCACTGCCTTGGGAAAATGTACAGAAAGAATCAGAAAGATAGCTGAGTCAGACATCATGAGTTGTATCAGTGCCACAAAAGGTTTGCTAATGTTTCAGCTTGCTTGTGTACCTGCACAGATAACAATCACAACCTCATGGATTGCAGCATAAGGCCCCAGACATGTCTATGCATGCAGTGCCTGTCCTTTTCATAAATGTAGAGGGGGATACATATACACATTTAACACATAAATACACAGAAAGGAATAGCATTGCACTATCCAAAGGTGAACCTTCCTTAGTTCATAGGTTTTTGTACCTGGATTCTCCAGCTCTTTCCTGTTAATAGATCTCAGATGGAAATATCTTGGAAGGCAAGAAACTGAAGAAATGGGACATGAGGAAATCCAGTGTGAAAGGTTTTACATCCCTTTCTAAAGTACAAACCTTTAAAGATGAAAACTCCTGGCCACAGAGCTCATTCCACCTCAAATATGAGATTTGTTGAGTTTGGGGGTGTTGGATCTGTGGGACTACAGCTCCCCATCTCCCCCCTCCAGCTAGGACTAGGGGATTCTTAGAATTCTATCCTGCTAAAACCACGTTCTGCAAGTTTGGTTAATTCTTATCTGAAATCAAGTGAGATTAAATTCTCACCCATTCCTAGGCTTGGGTGAACTCTCATTTTGCATACTTCAGTTGTCTCCTCTTTGGCCTTACCTCATCACATGTTAATTCTTCCTTCCCTTTCCATGTACAGTACTGTTAAAAGCATTCTCTCTAGTAGCTCAGATCATTTAACATCCCTCTTCAAGTCCTTGTGACTTCCAATCCCAGTCCTTTCCAATAGCCAGAAAGAACACCTTGCCGTTACCTTTAAGAATTAATTTCCAACCCATCTGTGTTTGTTATTAAATTTGGGATCTACTCCCTAGAGAAGGTTGCCTGGCCCCACCACTTCCTGCTTTGGGGAAGGCAATGAAGACAACAGTACAGTACTAACACAGACTTTGCCAGAATCTTGATTTGACTGTTGCGGGTGGTTTAAAATCTCTGGGCTTTAAATACTTTTATTTTTTGTATTCTGCCATTTGATTTAAGATGTAAGCTGCCTTTTGTGCCATTGCATGAGAGTGAAAAGACTTCTTTAATTCCACTCAAAACTAACATATTAAAGAAACTATTAAAATATTAATTCTACAGACTAACATGGCTCTATCTTTAAATATTAAAGAAAAGACTAGGTTACAAATTCCTCACTGTTGTGTCTCACTTGCAGGACTGGAGTGTTTGGGGAGAAGCCCGGCACATCTGCAGCTGAGTTGGTGTGGGTCCAGCTGTTTGCACTGAAGAATCTGCCTCTCTAGATAAGGCAGGCAGCAAACGCTGTACATCTGCTGGAAACCATGTGGATTGTCCACTTTGTAGGAGATATTCAAGCCACTCAGACTTTGCCCTGTTCTTGAATACAGACTCCTGTTCTGTGCACACACAGACACACCCTGTCGATTTTGGCTCTCCTGCTTCAGACTGATAGCATGGCTCTCAACCTCTTGACTTCTGGTGAACCACATGGCTTCTCAGTTCCCCAGGTATATTACGACACCCACTGGCATGGTGGTTTAGCATGCACAGAGTTGTTGTTTTAAGTGAGTTGGGAGCATTCAAGTATTTGATCTCCAACCTGCTCTTTGAAGTGATACATATCAATAATAATAAAGAGTCATAATCATAAGGGAAACTTAGATCCCACCCTTACCCTAAAATAATGTCCTCTTAATATGGACTGGACCAACCCTTTGCAGCCCTTTCACAGAATAGCCAAACATAGGCGGGATACAGACCACCCCTTTGAGGCGACGTGCAGCTGCCCCTTTGTGCCACGTATTGAGGCCAGGGCAGCCACACCAGCAGCCCAAAGACCCCAATCCAGTGCTTTTTGGGACCAGGGAGAAGCAGAAGAATGCTGCTTCTCCCTGGTCCCGAAAAGGGGTGTCCTTGGGGTTTCATGCCCCAGGACACCCCGGGGAGCCACTGCCAGGAGAGAAAGGGGCCGCTCAGCCCTTTCCCCCCGGCTTCGTTCCCGTAGCTGTTTGGTGGCTGTGGGAACAAGGCGCTCCCCAAGAAGGAGCTCTGTTTCTGAGCTCCTTGCGGTGCTGCTGTTAGGCCGCCACAAGTGGCTTGATGCAGTGCGAAGATGTCACGCCCGCACTGCACTGTTTGGACATGGCGTCGCTGTGATGTCATAATGGCAGTGCCCATGTACCCAGGGCGCCACCATTATGCCGGTGGCGGTACCTATTAGGGTTAGGGAGTGTGTAGATGGAGCATGCTCCCTAACCCTAATATCGGTACTGGTACACCGCTTTTTGGCGGTCTGTACCGCAACATAGTTCTCACTGCTCTACACAGTATAGGGAGGAGAGGCAACTCACATTTTATCCTATGATTTGCTTTTTGATCCTAAGAAGGGGTTCTTGTCTGAAATACACTTCTCTTGATTGTTGTTCACGTGGAACAGAAAGCAAGAAAGGGGCAGTTTAAAATTAAACATCTACTCTAGCCCATGTTGATTTTAGACTTTAAATCACATGGACAGGAGAGGACAAAGTTTGTTTTAGATGGTGCAAATTCAAAACAGTCCACAGTGCCTAAACTAAAGTAGTGAATGGCCTCAGAATACTCCTACCAAAGCTTTGTGGCCCATTTCCCAAGGCACTGAACCTCATTCAGTTGTTCGGCAGGCTCCCAGATAGGCACACTGTTTCCCAGGAGCAGAAACAAATTCATGTCAGCATCGAGGGGGGAAAATTCACATGAGCAACGTCTTTCTGACATGCTGTGAAGTGAATGATGAGGGTGAGGATCCTCTTTACACTCTGACTGCAACTGACATTTCCTGAGGTTACTGAATGAGATTTTATGTACAAATGTAATTCTCTGTAGAACTGTGTGAATTGCAGGCTCTGCCATACTGGCAGGCTGACAATGTGTAACATACACAACTGAACAAATGTACAGTCAGCCCTCCTTATCCATGGATTCAAGCATCCACAGCTTGAAAATATATTTTTTAAAAAGTATAAATTCCAAATAGGAAACTCTGATTTTCCATTTTATATAAGGGATACTGTTTTACTGTGCCATTATATTTAATGGCACTTCAGCATCTATAGATTTTATTATCCATGGGGGGGGGGCAGGGGTTTCCTGGAACCAAACCCCAGTGGATAACAAGGACCCACTGTACATAGTTTAACAAACCTGAGCATTTTTCAGACCCTGTTGCAGGAGGGGTGGGGAATATGTGTGCCTCCTGTCTGTTGGTTGGACTACAGCACCCATTAGTCTTGGCCAATACAGCCATAGTGAAGGATGATGAGAGTTGCATTTGGAGTGCCATGCATTTCCCAGCTTTGTTGTGGTGTCACCAAACATTACATGGTAGCAAGCAAGGGATTTCTCTCTTTGGCACCACTACCTATTTTCCAGATCTTCCTGCAACATGAATTAAATAAAAGTATTTAGACTTTGACTGGATTCTTCCCTAGACAAGGTAAAGATTTGTGGATACACATTAATTTATTCAATTTTAATTAATTGGTTCCAGAGTAACTGTTCCGTCCTGGTGCTGCATGCATTATCTAAAGCAGATCATCCATATCCATGTACTGAAAAGAGGGGAAGGGTGATGAGCTCATCACTATTTAACTGCCATGATTATTAGTAGAGAATGGAGGTTAAAATGTTCTAAAATGAAATTAATAAATGTAGGGTGGTCTAGAGTATATACTCTTAATCTGATTAAATCTAAGTACTTGCTTTTAAATGGGTAATATATTAAGGTCCCTTTATCCTTCAAATCTCAGCCCATCATCACTCTTTTTGAGGAAAATTCCTCTTGGTGGAAATACAATATTATTCCAGATGTTATAGCAAAAGGCAAACCCATCACAGTCCTGTAACAATGTCGGGGAGTTAGCAGCTTCTGGAATTTATTCCTTTCAATATTGTGCTTATGTACTGAAACTTAACCCTGTAGCTAACCGTAAATTTAATCAAATCAACTTGTGAACTTAGTTTTTTCAATTTCAAAATTCTGGATTCCAAAGAAGTCTGTTTCTCACAGTGGTAGTAGTGAATTGGAGGAGGTTCATTTTTAGAAAATGTTGCTACTTTCATGCTAAGTCAACTATTTCTTAGACAGACTTTGAAAAACATTGCTACTAAAAGTAATATTATGAGGTTAATAGCATATGCTTTATAGTAGAAGTGTAACTTAAACCAGCATTCAGGAAGTTTTATATAATTTGAATTACAGGTTTTCAGTTAGGGGATAAGTCAAAGTTATATGTGTAGTTATTATTATGTTGGGGTATACTTTTTGTTAGTGTGTGTATTTTTTTTCTATTTTATGTACTTAAGTGGGTGTGTTTAATAAAAATATATTTTTTTAAAAATTGCTATTACCTAAGATAGAAGGTTAAACTACGGTAATTGCAAAGTTTTCAGCAAATGGACGTATGAGTGAAAGAGTGTGTGTTCATGGATTCAGTTTGAGATTATTATTTTTTGTTTATTACTTTTCATCTGGGCTCAAGAAAAATCTAAGATGATGGATTCTCAGGACTGAGTCTCACACTTGGGCATACTCTTCCAGTGGAAAAATGTTTTTGAGGATTTAAAACACTGCTAAGTCCACAATGAAGGTCCCTGCCTTCTCCAAGGTATTCATTTACTTTATAAAG
Source organism: Sceloporus undulatus (assembly GCF_019175285.1). Lineage (NCBI taxonomy): Eukaryota > Metazoa > Chordata > Lepidosauria > Squamata > Phrynosomatidae > Sceloporus > Sceloporus undulatus. The sequence continues at coordinate 161,283,486 of NC_056523.1, forward strand.
GTCTGCCCTGCATTGGTTTCTGTAGCAGGGTGTGCTAGAAGTAAGGTGACAGCACAATCATTTCAACAACAGCAATAACCCTTTTAAACCACATCATATACTGGCCTACCTCAGTCTGCAAAGCTACTAACAAAGAAGCTTGATTTCTTTTAATTTTTTTGTCCACCCAGCCCCCTTTTTCTTCTTTGTCTTCTGTCTAGCTGGAACTATTGTTTGTAGCACTGGCATTGGGAAGATGATCAAGGGAGACTGAAGAAAGATAGCTTTTTGGTGTCAGTAATGTATTTGCTGTAAACAATGAGACCTGTGTCTCTTACCAAACCTGCCTTAAAGTTCCCTTATTTATTGCACTCCACTGCTTGCACCGTCTACTCTTCCTTCTCTCCTACTTCCTCCCTTACTTCACCTCATGACCTTTCTCTCTTGCTTCCTATATGCTGTTGCTTGTGTTACTCATTCTGCTTCCCTATTTCCAACTTCACCTCTTGCATCTCCCTTGTTTCCTCCATTCCACCACTTACACTTTCCACTCCTCTTCCCTCATAGTCACCCCCATGCCTCGCATTGTGCCTTCACGATGCTTTCCCTTGTATCTTGCACTCTCCTGCTTTCATGGGTTACAGTTCCTTCCCCTCACACCTAAAAGACAGGGTGGACCTTTTTCTAGCAGAAAAAATGAACAGAAGAATGTCTCCACATTTTGTCCCATATATCAGTTCCTACAAAGGCTAGAAACCTACTTTTAAAAAAATGGAAATCTTGGCATCTCAGACAGATTATGGTCTAAACAGGAACTCAGTGGCATGCTTAGAATCCAGGAAAAAACAGGACAAACTGAGAGTATGGCAACCTATGCAAATAACAATCAGGTCCTAAGCCAGCATTTGGGTGAAGGACCTGTGTCTCAAGAATATTACCAGTTACATGTGTGTGTGTGTGGAGGGGAGATTGGTGGTCCACAACAGATGTTAAGATGAGTAATATCTTTGGAGCATTGTGGTATTCTGTCAGCTGGAAATAACTGCAGGTTATTCCTTTCTTTGCATTTGTAAATTTCTCCCTTAAGAGTCTCAGTAATCTGATTACTTCCTTTTCTAATGCTCATGTAAAAAGAAGGCGGAATTGAGGTGAAAAAGCAATTTGTTGGAAAGGGTTAGGACAGTTGTCAGGATCATGGTCTAGACATGGTCCTGCCATGCTTAACTGCTGTTCTTGGGCATAAGTGTGTTAATGCGGGATGATGGGTTATGTTATCTTCTTGGTGATACTGGGAAAAGAAATTATTGTGTATCTGTAGTGGCCTGGGATAAGGAGCAGATGTGTGGGGAGGAAATATATGCTCAAATACCAAGGATATTCTTTTGGGGAGCTGTTGTTTGGTGGGGGGTGTGGAGAGAAGGAGGGATGGGACCTGGGAAGACAGTATGTTTTGAGTTGTTGACAAATGGGATAAAAACTTGGTAACTGGTGAATAGTTTGAACTCTAAGTATATGGTATAACCTGAGAGGGGGGACCTTTCAGTTCTGACAACAACTATGTACTTGTATCTGCTTACAGAATAAAAACTTTTTTGAATCTGCTGAAGTCTTGTTTTTCTGGAGTGGAGTTAGTTTGTACATTACAGCTATGCATTCAGGGCATAATCCAGCCATATGTGAACACCACTGGGAGAGATGTGCAGCCTACTAAACACATAATTTGTTTACTCAGAAGTAAGCTCCTTCTGAATTCAAAGAATCATAGAGTTGGAAGAGACCACAAGGGCCATCCAGTCCAATCCCCTGCCATGCAGGAAATCACAATCAAAGCATCCCCGACAGATGGTCATCCAGCCTCTGCTTAAAGACCTCCAAGAACAGCCCTTACTGTCAGGAAGTTCCTCCTAATGTTGAGGTTGAATCTCTGTTCCTGGAGCTTGCATCCATTGTTCTGGGTCCTGTTCTCTGGAGCAGCAGAAAACAAACTCGCTCCATCCTCAATGTTACACCCCTTCAAATATTTAAAGAGGGCTGTGATGTCACCCTCTAACCATCTCTTTCCCAGGCTAAATATGCCCAGCTCCCTAAGTCTTTCTTCATAAGGCATGGTTTCCAGACCCTTCACCATTTTAGTCACCCTCCTCTGGACATGCTTCAGTTTCTCAACATCCTTTTTGAATTGTGCTGCCCAGAACTGGACACAATAGTCCAGGTGGGGCCTGACCAAGGCAGAATAGAGTGGCACTATTACTTCCCTTGATCTAGCCCCTATTGATGCAGCCTAGATTCACACTGGCCTTTTTAGCTGCTGCATCACACTGTTGACTCATGTTCAATTTGTGGTCTACTAGGATTCCTAGATCCCTTTCACATGTAATCTCATTCAGCCAAGTGTCCCCCATCCTATATCTATGCATTTCACTTTTTTTATTTATTTTTTTTTATTTTTTTTGCCCTAAGTACAGTACCTTACTTTTCTGTCTTGAAATTCATTTTGTTAGCTTTGGCCCAGCTTTCTAATCTATTAAGTTCATTTTGAATTTTCATCCTCTGGGGTATTAGCTACTCCTCCTAATTTGGTATCATCTGCAAATTTGATAAGCATGCCCCCTATTCTTTCATCTAAGTCATTGATAAAGATGTTGAATAGCTCTGGGCCCCAGGACAGAACCCTGTGGGACCCCACTGGCCACTTCTCTTCAAGATAAAGAGGAGCCATTGCTGAGCACCTTTTGGATTTGGCTGGTGAACCAATTACAAATCCATTTACCAGTTGCCTTGCCAAACCACATTTTATTAGCTTGTTTGTAAGAATGTCATGGGGGACTTTGTTAATGGCCTCACTGAAATAATGATATGCAATATCCAGTGTTAGTAATTTTATAAAAAAAAAAAGAGATCTGATTAGTCTGACATGACTTTTTTTCTCAGAAACCTATACTGACTTTTTGTGATTATGGTATTCCCTTCTAAATGTTCACAGACTCTCTGTTTAATGTTCTTCTCTAGAATCTTTCCTGGTATTGATGTCAAACTAACTGGATGATAATTGTCCAGTTAGGATACTCCCCCCCCCCCTTTTTTTTTTTTTTTTTTTTTTTTTTGGAAGATGGGGACAACATTTGCCCTCCTCCAGTCTGCTGAGACTTCTCCTGTTCTCCAGGAGTTCTCAAAGATTTTTGCCAAGGACTCTGAGATTACATTTGCCAGCTCTTTTAGTACCCTTGGATGTAGTTCATCTGGTCCCAGAGATTTAAATTAATTTAGATTACAAATGTATTCCTGTACTACGTTTTTACTTATTCTGTGCTGTTCATTGGTACTTATTCCATAGTAAGTGTACAGTGGACTGTAGCCATAATCACATGTTTTAACTAGCCTATTAAATTCAAAGGCACTTCACCATGTCTGACAAAGAGTATGAAAGTTGCTACTTTTCAGCATTGCTGGATTGCCTCTTCCATCTACCTCAGCCAGCAAAGCCAATAGTGAAGGATCATGGAATTACAGTTCACACATTCACCATCCTTGGGCTGGAACAATTTGTCAGATTCATGTTGTAAAAAACTTACCTGGTACATTGCTTGTTATACATTTGAAGATTAACAGCAATACATCCAAGCAGTATGAACACAGAAAGGGTACGCCTACTTTGCCTTTAAAACAGTCATTGTGCTAAAGATATAAACTAGAACATAATCTTGTGTGCTGTCATGAACTCTCTCTCTCTGCTCCCATTTTCTGTTCAGTAAATTAGAAAGAAATACTTTGCAACTAAATCATTATAGAATTATACTGCTAATGTTGCCAAATCAAACTTTCAGAAAATAAGGGGCACACTAGAATGGGATTTTACTGAAATAAGAAACATCCATTATTTTATATATATGTCCTCTAGAGAACTGAAGTCCTGGAATAAAGATGATCTCTTTAAAATGTCTGCCAAACCTAGCTGTTGCGAAAGAAAAATATATAATCATTTTAAAGCTCTTTCCATGCAAAAGCAATTTTTATTAGGGATTTTGTGCCAAAAGCTGTGACTTGACTGAGATCTACTCATATCTTGAAAATTCCAGAGGAGGCCTAAACCCTCCCTTTTGAGGGAAATATTGCAAACCTTGTGATTAAAAAAAAAGAAAGAAAAGAAAACACTTTGCTGTTTTAGTTTTTCTAAAAGTATGAACTTTGTACAGGAAGGCTGAAGGGAAGCCTAATGGCTTTTTAAACAGGGAATCCATAAAGGAGATTTTTAAAATTATAATGCCTCTAACATCATATCAAGGGTCTCCAATCTGATGGCACTGCATTTATTCCAGAATTAAGCCATTGCGACTAACAGATGCAGAAATTTATTTCCACATTACAAAACAATGTAATGCATTTAGTAGTTTTCCCCACCTGAAGTCTGCTGAGGTTAAGTATGACCCACCTTACACTGTGTTCTGATAATCTTATGAATGAATTTATTCATTGCAGCTAATTGTGGAGGCATTGCCAACTCTGTAGCCCAGGTGTTGCATACCTTTCAACATTTCAGTGATGGAAACCATGACACATATGGCCAAGCAACATGAGAGTCTGCAAGCTACTTTTTCACTTTGAACTTAGTTTCCAGCAAGTAAAGTAAACTGATGACAAAGGGGTAAATGGGAGGGGGAAAGGAGAAACTGGGACATTTTAAGAGCAGTTGAAAAAGTGGGATAGCAAAGGCTCAATTAGGGCTGTCCCTGCCAAATTGCGACAGTCAGAGAGTATGAAGGAGGCAGTCTTACACCATTCAGATTATAGAACCTTTGCCCCAAATGCAATTGTCAGTCCCAGCTAGAGCAGACCCAGAGCAATGTGTAAAAGGGATAATGGTAAGTCATAGAATCATAAGAGTTGGAAAAGAGCACAAGAGCCATCCAATCCAATCCAAACCCCTGCCATGCAGGAAGACACAATCAGAGCAATCCCCCAAAATGGCCATGTAGCCTGTGTTTAAAAACCTCCACAGAAGGCGTCTCCACCACATTCTGAAGAGGATGCTCCACTCTCAAACAGCTCTTACTGTCAGGCAGTTCTTCCTAAACTTTGGTTAGAATCTCTTTTCCTGTTGTTTGAATCCATATATTAGTTCCACCTGCTTTACTCTAAAATTGGCTTTAGGCCTGTAATTCTACTTGCTACACCTCCCATGGCCCATACTAAAGAATTATGGGAACTTAAATCTAAAACATCTGGAAGATCAAGCATTCCCACCCCTCTCATAGGTGGCACTGTGTGTGCAGAGGAGCATTCAACCTTGACATGGCATTGTAACAGCACACTCCAGCAGCATGAAGCTTTTGTGAATGCACAATGGACCTTTTCCCACTATTGTACATAATGATAGTCTTATGACTCCACCTTTACAACCATTGCTGCATCCTATGAAATCTTTGGATTAGTAGTCTAAGGAGTCACTAGAGCTCTCTGGCTGAGAATTCTAAATGCCTCTTTCTAAACTACAGATTCCAGGATTCCATAGAAAGCAGGCATGGAAGTTCAAAGTGGAATCATAGTGTGAAAAGGTCCCTAGTTTACAGTAAGGAGAGGGCATTTTAGATTTGCAGAACTGACATGTAGGCAGTTCAGCCATTTAATAGATTTGTAAATCAGACAAAATTCATTTTCAAATAAAATACACTGGCATTCCTAGTGCACAATGGTGAAACAACCTGTGTAAGATTGCAGTATTACCTTGGTCACCAAACCCTGGAGTGGGCTTGGAAGCAATGCACATCAAGTAACAATGTTACATATTGTATGTTATTTTTTTTAAAGGACCTTTCTGTTAAATAACAGAAGAGGGGGTTGTTGTTTTAGATTATGTTTTTAACTTTTGTATATTTTATGTGATTTTCTTATTGGATATAGATGTTTTAATTGTTTTGAATTTTTTGCGATTTTAAATGTTTTTTTATCTGTGAGCTGCCTTGGGTCCCTCCAGGAAGAAAGGTGGCATATAAATGAAATAAATAAATAAATTGTTAATAATGCTGATGTGTGTTTGTTTATGTGTATACCATGTAATGTTTTTATGGGTAATTGGGGAGGAAATTCTGGCCAGCTTTTTCTATGCTGAATGGTCAAATTGGTGAGGAATAGAGCAGAGATCTCAGAGGCAAGGTGATTAATGGAAAGCTTGTGCAGCCTAAATCGTTGGAGACAGAAAGCCCTGAAAGAAGAGTGGACATTGAAGGGAAATAGCAGTGACAAGAAGTGGAAGAAAGGGCTAATGAGCAAGAAGGGGTGTGTTCACTCTGCAGAAATAAAGTACTGTAGTTTGACACCACTTTAACTGTCATGGCTCTAAACTACAGAAAGAGATCTGTCATTTGGTGAGGTATCAGAGGTCTCTGACAGACCAGGCTGAATACTTCTTGTTGTTGGCTGTTGTTAAGTGCATTCAAGTTGTTTCCGACTTATGGTGACTCTCAGGCAAAACTATCAAGGGGTTTTAATGGGAAGATTTGTTCAGCGGAGGTTTGCCATTGCCTTCCTCTGAGGCTGAGAGCATGTGACTTGCTCAAGGTCACCCAGTGGGTTTCATGGCTGAGCTGGGAATCAAACCCTGGTTTCCAGAGTCATAGTCCAACACTCAAACCTTACACCATGCTGGCAACCTCATCAAACTTCAAATCCCAGGATTCTACAGGATGGAGCCATGACAGTTTCTGTTATATTTCTGTAGTGTAGTAGATATGAATGAAGCAGGCAAGAAAAGAATGCTTAGAGAGTGTGAGACTCTAGGCAAGGAAAAGGAAGCCCATAGGTTCACTAGTGGAAAAAGCTGTTAAATCTCTTAGGGTTGCAAAGAATGTCCAGTACTGGTTTTTGGTGGAGCACAGCAACCTACCAGCCCAAAAGGAGAAACAGGGTACCAAAACAGAGAAATGTGGCTCTGGAGGAGGAGACCAAATGAAGGCATTGCTCCCCCAAAGAATAATTCTGCCACCAGAAACAGGCTTTCAGGGAGTGAGTCACTGAAAATCATTCACATTCACACATTCTTTATTTGCTACCTTATATTTGCATTCCCTTCCCCACTATGTTTGCCCCTTTTCTTTGCATGCTTAATCTGCATTTCTAATTGTTTAACTGAAATTTTAAGTTCTTTAAATACTAGAAATGTGGCGATTGAGGGAAAATATGAAAGAGGAAGGCAGAATTACTATTAGGGGCAATGACCTCATTTTGCCATGCTACCCATAGGTATAATCCTGGTGGAAAGTGATCCACAGAGCTGAATTTCACATGTTGATTAGTTACAAACAAGGTGTTCCTTGGATGCAAGCTTCTAGTTCATCCCAATGCCCGGTGGCATCACTAGGGTTGGCATCACTCAAAGCAGTAACGCATGATGATAATAATAATAATAATAATAATAATGATGATGATGATGATGATGATTATGATGTCACCTCCCCATTCACCTTCTCCCATACCACACCTTGCAGAATCCTTAATAATGTTTTTGAACTTTTATTCTTCATAAATCATAATTCCAGTATATCTCTAAATGTAATGGAAGTAGTTGTGACGTAAACTACTACCAAATTAAAATTATACCTTTAAAGTACAATATCATATGCACAGCCTAAATATATTTATGTGTACATAGTTTCATGTAGTCAAAGCAAACATTTGCTAAGATGTGATGCTTTCAAATAACAATTTAAAAGAATAAATTTATCCTTTTAATTTAAAATTTTAAAATTTAAAATAAAATAAAAAATCCCTGAGGCCTCTCCTTTCTCTTTCCTCATCCCATTCACTTAACCTCACCCCACTCACACCATCTCCAGCAATTTAAAGGGAGACAGTTGACCTCCACAGCCTATTTCTATTTTGGAAGCAGTGGTGTCACACACACACACACACACCCCACACACACTGTGGGTGTCAACTGGTAGAGTCCACACTCCTCACACTCCCTTAAAGACACCCCTGCCAATGCTCTCCTGCATTCTAGAGATTTAAGCCTCATCTCAGTTTTAACTAACCTGGGGCATCCCTTTCCTAAAAATAATGTAATATGTGCAGCAAGATTCTGTGTGATGTCCTATTCCTCTAGCCTGGGGAGCATTTAATCATCATAAAAATGGAAGAGGACCTTTATAATTTGTTTTTTCTCCATTCATTGCTTTTGCCATTTCCAATAAACCACAAGACTACTGGGATGGTATCAGAAAGACTGGAATCCAAGCTTCTGGAGGCACTTAAACAAGAGCAAACAAAGTTGGAAGCAGAATCACCAAAGGCAAACATTCTTCGAAGAAGATCCAGGGAGCACCCGCAGAGGAATCAGGAGGGTTTCAATTTACACTAGCAATTCCTGGATTGGATCACATACATTAAACTGGATTATTTACTGGAAACTCTCATGTTCTAAACAAGCAAACATCAGAAAGAAGGTAAACAAACAAAGTGCAGAAATTAAGGGTCAGCCTGGAAACTTGAAATTCTCTCAGTAACTCTAAAACTCTCCTGCCCTTAAAACTGAAATCACACCTTCGGCAACCCACACCCAAAAGGTTCATACACAGATTATTATCTTCTCACTAGTTTACAGATCTGGGGGGAAAGCTGGCTTTCACAAACAGATCATGATGATCATTCAAGTCCTTGGACTGAGGCATTTGCTTCTAAAATACATTGCAAACCCTACAATACCACCGATCTCTGTTCTCAGTGTGTTTTCAGCTTCAGATGAGTTTTGCAGTGCTGCTACGCAATTTACAATTCCTAATATGCTCACTTGCATTTCAAATGCCCCTTCTTCTGCCACCTAAACAATGATCAGATAATGGCATAAAAAGCATAGCAGAAGCTGAAAGGCCTGAGACATCCATAAGAAAGCAAACAATCTGGTATGTTGGGCAGTGGGGGTTGACAAGTAAAATCAGAAAAAGGAAGCCAGAAAAGAGACCACAGTGACCTAGCTACTCACTTCTCCCTCTCTCGCTTCTTAGATTTTATGCTTTACAAAACCATCTCTAGGGGAAAATAAATCACATTGATCCAGGATCAGTTTTGAGGCACTGGGAAAAGTTAATGTTTTGTATTTCCAATGCATTTCTTTCATCAATGCAGTTTGGGTTGACTCATTCATTTCCCCCCTCCACTCCCTCCTTAGCACCAAGTAGACTACCTGATAGTTTTGTTTCTGCTCTTATCACAGATAAGAAGATACAGCTCATTTGTCTACAACCACTGAGTAAGGTCTGCCAAATATTTACCAGCTCTTTCAGAATGCTGGAAATGTCACCTTTGCTGCACAATAAAAATTCATAGGGTTTAAATTTGGGGGGGGGGGGGGGGGGGGGGAAGAGATGGGGAAGAGAAATTATCTGACCTTCTTCCCCAAAGGCACATTACAGACGGGCCAATGAGACGCCGTTGTTACATGCAAGGGGCGGTGCTTCCTGACGCGCCTTGCCCCTCGCGTGTAACGAGTACGTCCAAATGGTGGCACCGCATACAGATGGGCGCTGCCATTTTGACGTCGCAGACGTGCAGCGTCCGGACATTGCGCGCCGGAAGTGGCGCTGCTTGTGTGCGCCTTGTGGCGCCTCTTCCAGGGCGCAGGAAGAAGTGCCATTTTGGCGCTTCTTTCTTGCTGCACCCGGTTCCTAGACGCAGCAACTGGCAGCGGTGTGAGACCGCCCGTTTTGGGCGGTCTGTAACGCGCCAAAGTCAACAATTTCATTGTGTGTAACTGTTGTTGAATGTGATGACTGAATAAAGTTTTGATGGGAAGATGACTGAAAGCAGAACTTGGGAAAAGGTTTTGGACTACAAGTGCCAGAATCCTCCATTTTGCTTGGCCACTAGTCATGTTAGCTGAAGAACTAAGAACTTGCAGACCTCAAAATTAACCTTTTCAATCTCTGAAAAAAAGTGATGTCAAGTTGAAAAGAAACAAAAGTAAACCAAAGCTACTCTATAGGAACAGTTGGCAAATGGCAATGAAAAGTGCAATCCTTACAGAAGGAAGAGCTCCTTTAAGTGCTAATGGAATTCCACTAGTTTGGAAAAACAGTAAATTTTACCAACTTCAGTGAATAGGGGAAAATCACCTTGGCAGCAGCCCTATGATTGCCAGGCAGTTTAACCCAAGCTGATCTATTAATAGTCCATCTAGCCAAAACCTGCCCACCAGTCACATTGTATATTGTGGCCTGCCAGGTGCTTAACATGAAGCTGGCTTTGTGAAGTCTTAGGCATGATGAAGGCAGCAAAAACAGGCGTTATGGGGTTCCTGGAGGGCTATCTTGCCCACATGAGTTGCACTGCACTCTCTTAGACTTATAATTTGCATAGGTCCAATTTAGTATATTCATCTATGGTTTACAGCATATGGTCCTTCACTAGGTAATCTTTTCTAAATGTTTGTTCAAGCAAAGCTGCTAAGAAATCACCAAGATTTAAATCCACATGTCTAGAACTTTGGTTTGAATATGATACTGCATATTCTTGTGATGAGAATCTCCCCTCTGCTGAGTTAACTGATTGTCAATTTATGTCAGCCTAGATTGGCTCTGCATCCTATCATCCCTGATATGTTTGTTCATTTATTTATTGGTAAACACCCCATAGGATCTCTCACTAAATAAGCACGTGTGTCTAGGATAGATGGTGGGGGGAAATGATTCTCCAGATATTGTTGGTCTATAATTCCCATTATCTCCAATCATACACCATACTGGTTAAGCTGATAGGAGCTGGATCCCAATAACAACTGGGGAACTGCACATTCTCCATCGCAGAGCATAAAGAAATATAATATGTGAAGTGGAGGATTGCAGATCCACTCTGGCAATGACAATTCCAGTCATCCTGGAAGCTTTTTTTTTTTTAAACATAGTCACAGGAAATATTCATGATAGCTCTGATCCCATACCCTCCAATATTTTACAGGGGAAAATGAGGATACATGTGGCCAATCAATATCGGAGTATGGTCAACATGGCAAAAGTTATCCATCAAAAAGAACAAATAAGTGAGGGGAGACTGCAAGAGATTGCTTTTGCCTGAGTCTACTAGTCTCCTCTCATATCCTCACTGCTGAGTAAACTGAGTGCAAAATATTTTTGCACTTTGAACTCAGTTGGCAGCAACTGAAGTAAGCTGGTGACAAAGGGGGAAAGTGGAAGGGGGAGAGAGAGAAACTGGAACATTTTAAAGCACTATAAAATTGTTATACATTGGGCCCTTGGAATCCACTGTGGTTTGGTTCCAGGACTCCTTGCAAATACCAAAATCTGTGGATACTCAAGTTTCATTAAATACAATGGCACAGTGAAATGGTGTCTGTTAAACTAAACGGCAAAATCAAGCTTTGCTTATTGGATGTGTGTATGTGTTGAAAATATATATAGTATTTTCAAGCCATGAATGATTGAATACATGGATTTAAAAAATAAGTGGATACAGAGGGTCAACTATAGTTATGTAAGGTATACAATCCTTGCGACTAACAAACTAGTCAGTTTTCATTAGGATATTAGATTTTATGGTGGGCATTCCACAAATCCCACCCTCAATACTATGGCTCGGTACACACCACCAGGATGCGATGTCTTGGTGGTGATAGTAGGGCTCAGGGCCGCGCACCAACCACATGGTCCCGAGTCCTACTACGTGGGGGCAGTGCACTGTTGCTCAGGGACCTGTGTAATTTGTCCAGCTCAAAAAAAGGCACATCTCAACTCATGCTGCCCTTCACACCTCCAGAAAACAGGCCCAGCCATTTCTATTTCTTTGACCCAGAATTCATTGCTAGATGTGATCTAATGCTTGCTATACTCAGGAGTGACTATAGTACTTTATTCAGACTGCAAATCTCCATTTCAAACATGCATTAAACTGCAGGTTTCACGGCCACATCTGGCCAATTTAGGGTTAGCTTTCCCTTCCAATCCCTGAATTTTTAAAACCAGCTTGCCTAATGAAAAATCCTGTAGAACTTAAAAGCTTGCACACTTTTGTTGCATTCCAGTTGGTCCTAATAAATTTACCCAACTATTGATTTTGTATGCATCTGGCATGCTTCTATAGTTTCTTCTCCTTCTTTGTTGTTGATTCCTGTTTGCTTTGCTTTAATTGTAGCAACTTCACAGTACATTTCTTTATGTAAAGCAGGTACAGGGAAACTGCAACCCATGGGGTGCATACAGCTCTCAGATACTAAATTGTCTGGTTTTAAGTGACATGGGCTTAAATATATATTTTACTCTTTAAGATTATTGTTATTAAGCATTCTCTTAAATTGATTTTATTGTACACTGCCCTGAGATTTCCAGATATAGGCTTTATGGGGTTCCATAAATTTCCATAAATAAAGAAAATGAAATATGTGTACTCCAGGCCCTTCCCAGCACATCACACCAGTAAACATTCTGTATTTTATTATGGGGAAAATGGTGTCCCCATGGCAAAAAAGAGCTAAATTGTACTCCTGTAAGTATTTTTTTTAGATTGTTGACTTTTTTTTTTTAGAATCTCACACAATAACCCACCATTCCAATGTGCAAATACACCTATTCCATTTTAGAAATGAAACACTAGCAATAAGACCTTAAACATATTAATCCAGAACAAAGCATTGTTCCACTCAACATACCTTGTGTGTATGTATATGCCTTCAAGTTACATGTCAACTTATGGCGACCCAATAAATTTTAAAGAGTTTTCTTAGGCATTCAGAGTGGCTTTGCCAGTTTTTTCCTTCAAAATATAGCATACAGCACCTTGTATTCCTTGGTTGTCTCCCATCTAAGCACTAACCAGGGCTGAACCTGCTTAGCTTCTAAGATCAGACAGGATCTGGTGACTTTAGGGTGTTTAAGTCTTTCAGCATATTTTACTCGTAGATAAACCCTAGGTTAGGCATTCTTCAGTGAAGCTTACTCCCAAGTAACACAGTGGGACTTGTTTGATTAGGACACAGGATTAGAACTGGTCTCTGAAATTTCCAGTGTTTTCTGATACAGGACTGGGAAATCTGTAGCCCTCCGAGCATTGTTGTATTCCAACTCCCATAGATTATGGTGATGAGAGATGTAGTCCAATACCATCTGGAAGGCCATAGGTTCTCCAGTTCTTGTCTAATATCTGGATTCTGGTGCTCACAATTCTGCTGGATTCTGCTGGCGAGTGAAGCACACCAACAACAAACTAGCTTATGGCAACTCCACTCCTGAGGGCAGATAGCATTGAGTGATATAAAGACTCTAACACTGAGAAAGCAGGAGAACTATAACATTATATATTTAGATTTTCTTCTTATTTTATCCCAAGAACTGATGTTGAGTTATGCTTCACTTTTATCTCAAATAAAGAAGGAATCCCTCCTTGTATGAGATAGGCAGGATTCTTTATCTGAGACAGGGAAAACAAGGGCTTAGGTCAGGAATCTGTTTAACTAGTGCAGGAATGACAAGGTAGAAGAACACGTTTGTAAACCAGGCCAGCTAGGCCTGGAGCAACATTTCCTAATCATTTATACTAGTGCAGAGCATGGAATGTTTCGTTTTTAAATAGCATTTGCTACTTACAATATGTTAGAAAGGAGCTGGACACTGCTACTAGCTATTTGAGACACACTGGTACACTTGTAAGTACAGAATTGGCCTAAAAAATAGTCAAAATTCCCCCACAGGCAACATTTTAGGGTTTGCAAGTGGACATTATTCATTTCCACTTCCCAAAATGAGCATCATTATGCTTATTAACTCTCAGAAATAATGCATAAAATAACATGATTATTTGTAACATGTTAATTCCAGACGTTGGTTTGGAAAACGAATCCAATATAATGTTGGCCAATTGCTCCAGCCTTTTAACTTATTTTGACTGTTTGTGGTATTTCCTTCTGTCTCACCAACATCAAAGCCATCAGTAAAGATTATATGTTTTTAATTATACTGCAATAATTTAAATTTGTAAGCCACCTTGAGTCCCAATCTTGGGGAGTGGGGGGGGTGGGATATAAAAAAAGATAATAAAAAACTGTAGTAGTAGTAGTAGTTTCCAACTGGACACAATTGTCCTTGTCAAGTAAGAATGCCCCGTTAGCCAACTGCCTGTACAGGAGAATGCAAAGCACAGTGAGAAAGGGAGGATTTCGTTTCTGATAACAGTTTGCTTTCCTTTCAAATATGTGTTGAAAAGAAAATATAAATATGGTACTTTTCAAACTGCATTGTGCACAGGCTCTTAGACACTGTAAATCAGATTCTCCATGTGCCATGTGGGTGTGCCCAGAAAGGTGCCCAGTTTGCCTGTACTCTATGAAGAAGTTTGCTGCTGACTGAATTGCTGCTGACAGAGCATGAGAGACTTGGCAGATTTTCAGCTGGCTCCTCGTTCTGTGTTTTGAACAGCAGCTTGACGTGCAGACATTTGCCACTGATAATATTTCTCTCTGGGCTGTGGAAAGCTTTCACCTGCTGAGTTCTGCACATCACGTTGTTGTTTAAGTCACAAGAACAAACCAGACGGGCTTTTCCCCAGTCATTTGGCAACCTTACTGACCAGCCCCAGCTGAGCTGCTCATCTCTCTGTCATTAAAGGATTAGGGATAAAGGCCTTCACATCAAAGGACATGAGTTTCTACCATGTTCACACCACAAAATGTGTGATATTTTAAGTAGATATCTGAAGGCCTTCTTGATGTTCTTGAACTGGAACTCCCATGATCCCCCAAGATTAGGGCTGATGGCAGGTGCAGTCCAAAAACATCTGGAGAGATACATGTTTCCAGCCTCAGTTTAACAAAGGAAACATCCTCTTTTCTAAGTATCACAACAGGATGGGTTGAAAGGGATAACTCTTATTTACACAACTTATTAGCATAATCTATACAACTACAGCAGTGAAGACAACTTCCTTTTCTACATGCCCCATGGCTTCTCCACAGTTAACAGGACTTTCCCTCAAGTAGCCAGCCACCTGTGCTACATCAAACTGTTCTCGAAACTCCCCTTTAAGAAGCCCAGCAAGCTTCAAAAGAGTCCTGTATGACTCAAAAGCTTATCCTTTGTCTTTTAAAAGGGACCTTAAAGGATGAATGTTTTTTAGTCAGACAGAGTTCAAACAAGCCTCCCAGGATGGCTCCACATTTTACAAGTGAGCCAGAATTGCTGCAAAAATGATGGCGTCATGCTAATCTTTCTCACAGCAAATATATAAATGGAGAGCAACATGCCCAGACAGGCATCCTTACAAGCAGATCTGGGAACCCTAGCCCAAGCTGCTGTTTTTTCTCTCATAAAGCACAAAGTTGCTCCACAGTCATCTCTATACCAATTATGTGTTTTGCTGCAGTAAACACATGAGGTAAGGAGACAAGGAGCTGCCTGAGACCAATCCAGACTATCTGTCCATCTAGCTCCACATTGTCTGCTCTGAATCACAGCAGTTCACTAGGCTTTCAGGCAGAGACGGCCTTTCCTATCACCTGATCCTTGTAACAGGAGATGCTGGGCATTGAATCTGGAACCTTCTGCATGCAAAATTATGTTCTCTGTGCTACAGTCCCTCCTAAGTGTATGTTTCCAAACACCATGTGACACATGAATGTTATCTACTGGGGGTCACGATGGGCCATGGTTCCTCAGCATACCTTCAGCATGTGTTTTGGAAGTTCTCTTCTCTCTTTCAAAGTTTGCAGGCCACAGTGGCAAACTCTGTGGCTGCATAAAGCTCATTGTATGTTTACAGATCTCCTCCAGCAGAGCTGGCATTCTTTCCTCATGTACATTTTGCTGAGCAGGAAAAGTGGTCTCTTTTGTGCAGACCGTTGCAAGCCATGCAAATAAAGAAGTCTGTGAGATTATATGGCACAGCATTCTCTCTCTGACACTTACACACACACCATGATATAACAGTCCTTTAAAAATATATTGGGGTACTTTACTTACTCTTGGAAATGCCAAAATGTTGCAAGAATTTAACATATACCAAAGAGAATTACAGTATCTCTCTCCCAAAGAATCTACTTTTTAAAACTATTTCAAGAGATTTCTCCTTTTTAAAATTAACTAAGCCAGTGAAGTATCTCTACCTCTGTTAAATATCCCAAAGACTAAAAAGAAACATCACAGGCAATCCTAGCATATTTGTTAGTTTATGGATTATAATTAATTTTATTTTTTAGTTTATTTTATTTTCAGCCTCTGCAAGCCACCTTCAGTCCCACAGTAAGAGAAAGGCAGTTTATTAATTAAATAAATGATTATTTTTAGTTCAGTTTCATTTTCATATTATTTTTAGTGCGTTAGTTTATGGATTCCAGGATGTTTATGTGAATCAGCCCTTTGAAGGTTTACAATCAGCATTAATAATAAGGTTGTCATTTTACTCTGATCCCCCCCCACACACACACACACAACCATGTATATTGCACATTTACATCTCAGGCTCGATGTATCAATGCATATGAAGAAACGGACTGGAACCAATAAAAACTCATACTAAAATCTGTTAATCTTAAAAGTTCCACAAGACTACTTTTCCTCCATTGCCAAAACATACCAACACAATTATCTCTTTGAAAACTGAAACAAAATGACAGTTCCTATACCAAAAGACTGAAGCTCAAACATATTGCTGAGAATGGAATGGTGGGAAAGCAATGAAAGTTGGATTTGGTAAAAGGTGCCCTTATCTTTTGAAGCAGAAATCTGTCCTGCTCTTCTAACATTTTTGGCTCCTCTGCCTTCCATCAACCCCACTCCCACCAGACTCCAGGAAAAGATTTAACGTGAAATCGATAGAAGGCAAAAGTTGCCAGGCCTGGCCTGGGATTCTGACATGAACAGGCAGCATGGAGCAGAGACAGTATTCTCCTTGCCTGTGTCTTGTTTGTTACTGATCTCATGCAAGCTGCTCTGGGAGCCTTTTCAGCTGAATGGTCAGATAAAAACATTTTAAATCAGTGGTACACACTTTTTACCCTTGGGACCCTCCTTTACATCTACATGTGGGTGCTGCCCACCATGTAGTATATGAACAAAAATATGAGTGTATTTCATTCACACATTCATGTATATTCATGTATATTTATATTTTAACATTTTATAAGGAAGTAGTATTGTTCAAATTAAATAGTTTTATTTAAGTAAATTTAATATTTAACTCCACACATTTGTAAATTTTACACATAGTGTAAAAAACTTTAGGAAGAGGAGGGATCAGAGCCTCCACCTTTTCCACCTCACTTAAGCAACTCTCACACTCTCCCTGGGGGTCCCACCCCATTGTTTGAGATTCACCATTTTAAATGAACAAACAGTGAAATAAAAGGTACTTTCTAACTTCTGTGGGACCAAAGCTAAAAGGAGTAAGTGCAAATAAAGGGTAGCTGCCAGGAGAATGGCTCCTGTATCCCATGCATAGTTTTTTTTATTCCTCTTCTTTGAAGTATATTCCTAATATTTTGTGTGTGTGTGTGTGTACACACACAAACATGCTTGCAAATCTAGTAGGAGAACTGGTACAGCGATAGTGTTAAAGGTGCAACTCCATTAGCCCTAGCCACCAAAACCAATAGTAACTGATGATGGGAACTGCAGTCCTAACAACATCGAGAGGGTAACCTATCCCCCACTTCTGCTCCAGAATGGGCATGAAGTTCCACCCCTCCCAGTGAATTCACTGCCGTACAGTGCTTATATTCCTGCCCCTTTACAGCTGAAACAATGTGTGGGGGTGCCAAGATCCCTCCCTTCAGTGTAGCAGTTGAGCTAATAATTTGGAGTTGAAAATAAAGTGGAGTGGGAAAGTGCTCCTTTCTTAGCACCTTAGTTATTTTAAAGTTTGACACAGGCAGCTTGGTGGAAGGGAACAGAGAACAAGACCTCTCTTCCTTCGGTTGCTGGATTCCTCGAATCACCTTCAGGAAAGGCCTTTTTCCACATACAAATCACAACTAAAACATACACAGAAATCTGGAAATCAAAAGAAAGCAACCCAAAGCATGCTTGCTTAAAAGCCAACTCTACCAAACCCAACATAACTTGCTTCACAGAAAACAATTAAGTTGGTAGCTTAACAGTGGTTTTTCTTTCAAACATCTAACAAACTTCTAAGACAAAGTGCACTCAGCTCATAGAAATACACTTTTCGCTTTCTGTACCCCTCTATTTTCTGTGCCCAAGAGAGAGAGACAAAGAGAGTTGTGGATATATAGATACCAATATTAACTTCAATCACTGAAGTTTAACATCTGAGTAGACATGAATAAGACTGTACTGTTCATCATAGACTTCCTGTGTCATTCTTACCTTGGCCAGTCTTTCTCTTCCAAAATTAGCAGATCTCTATGCATGCATTGCAGTGGCCCATTCACACTGCACAATGATAGTGCTATGATTCTACTTTAACTGCCATGATTCTGTCCTAAGG
The DNA here is from genome assembly GCF_019175285.1 of Sceloporus undulatus. Lineage (NCBI taxonomy): Eukaryota > Metazoa > Chordata > Lepidosauria > Squamata > Phrynosomatidae > Sceloporus > Sceloporus undulatus. The sequence goes on from NC_056523.1 coordinate 161,301,900, forward strand.
AATCCTGGGACTGGCAGTAGATGGAGGGGCATTTAGAATTCTGTCAGGGAGCTCCTCTAGTCCCTCACCAAACTACAGATCCCAAGATTCCATAGGATGTAACCGTGACAATTACAGCAAACTATAGCACTATATTTGTATAGTGTGAATGGAGCCTGTTTTCAGAGTACATATGGACTGATGTAATCAAATTCACATTTACATTTGATTATAGCAGAAACTTAAAACTTGTATACTGTATACTGTGTACTTTATCATTATCTTATTTATAGTTTTTTGTGGGTTTTTCAGGCTATGTGGCCATGTTCTATAAGTGTTTATTCCTGACGTTTCTCCGGCATCTGTGGCTGGCATCTTCAGAGATGCCAACCACAGATGCGGGCGAAACGTCAGGAATAAACTCTTATAGAACATGGCCACATAGCCCGAAAAACCCACAAAAAACTATGGATGCCGGCCATGAAAGCCTTTGACTTCACATTATCTTATTTGTTTGGTGGGGAGACAATATCAGAGCTTGGAAAAGTTACCTTTTGGACATTAATTCCAAGAATCCCCAGTTGGCTGGGCGATTCTAGGAGCTATTGTCTTAAAAAGTAAACTTTCCAACTTACAATCACCAAAATAAATGGTACCTCTGAGGAGACACCTTTTCTCTTTCATAACTGCAATACAAGCAGAATTGATGTCTCACCTACGAACGTTTAAGTACTCTTTTCCTAGCACCCTAGGTCCAAAACACACTGCAGAAATAATCCAGTTTTCAACCACTTTAACTGCCCTGGCTCAATGCTAGGGAATTCTGAGAACTGTAGTTTTGTGAGACATTTAGTCTTCTCTGTCAGAGAGCTCTAGTGCCACACAAACCTCAGTTCCCAGGATTCCCTAGCACTGAGCCAGAGCAGTTAAAATGGTCACAAACTAGACTATTTCTGCAGTGCGTTTGGGACTTAGTTAATTCTGATGGAAATCAGAACCTCAAAGAATATTTTAAAGTTTGACACAGGCAGCGTGGTGGTAATCAAACACGCTGAAGTAGTTGAGTTAGATTGCTTTGATAAACCACAAATTCCTAGAGATCTAAATAGAAATTTAGAATAGCAAATTTGGAGGCCATTGGGACAAAAGTGTCACCAGTGATGATGCTTCCTCCTCCTCGCTTCCCAACCCTTGCTGGGTTTCAGTTTGCACATCTGCTTCATGCATGTGTTCAGGGAAAGGGGAGCAAGAGAAACAGATTATTTTTTTAAAATTGAAATCACTTTTTTTGTTGACAAAGCTACCCTGCTATTTTTGACAGCCCAGTAACTGTCATTGCCCTGCTGAGTGCACATAAAGAAAAGGCTGGGGCTGATGAATGGAAACAGTCTTTCATACACATTGGAATGTATCTGTGTGTAGGCCCTGTTAGAGTCCCCTTTTGAAAGGAGATGCATGCAGTAGGCAGTGAGTGGTCTTATTTACACTCACTGCTAACAAGTACTAGTTCAGTTAGAGCTATTATATCATGAAAGCTTCTTTGACAGATGGTTTGTTGAAATTAGTAGAAATTAATAGAACCCCCCTCCGAACAAATCTTGCCAAGAAAACTCTATGATAGGTTTGTCTTAACGTTGCTGTAACAGCTTGAAGGCACATAACAATAACAACTTCCATGAAATAATTTAGGTTTGGGGTATTAAATCTAGGTTTCTATCCTGCTTTGGCACTGAGGAGGTCTAGGTTTTGGAATATTAATTGCATTTTTACTCTATCTTTTTAATAAATTTTCTCACTGCCACTGCACTCTAGTATGTCCAAAATAGCTAAAACAGGAGATATAAAACTAGATACATCAAATAAAAAGTCAACTTGGAGTTTATATTTTATGCTTGGACTTCTATTTCTGGAGAAAAACATATCTAAACTAAGAAAGATCTATGTAATCTGCACTGCAGAACTAATACAGTTTGACACCATTTTAACTGCCAAGGTTCAGTGCTCTGGAATTCTGGGATTTGTAAGTTTTGTGAGACATTTAGTCTTCTATGTCAGAGGGCTCTGGTAACACAACAAACTACAAATCCCAGGATTCCATAGCACTGAGCCATGGCAGTTAAAGCAGTGTCAAACTGCATTATTTCTGCAGTGCAGATTAGATTAAGTTTTCTTCTTCTTCTTTACTAAATAGAAGTAATTGCACAATCTTCTCTCCCCCTCCCCTCTGTATGTGTGTGCGTGCGCGCGCACACATGTTCAATAGAGCTTGCTCCTTAGTAAGTGGATCCTGGAATTAATTCACAATGTACAATCCAATGAGACATTCATTTGAGTTTACATGGGGGTGGGAATGATGTACTGCATTACCTAGAAGCCTTAGCCAATATAACCAATTGCAAGGAATGCTGGGAGTTCCAGTTCTACAAGGTCTGGAACACTGCAATATTTTTATCCCTGAGTAGACCGGACTGCCAAAATCTGAGTTTACATTAGGAGTTTAGTCCTAAATTCAGTAGGCCTTATTACCATGTATATGTACACAGCATTATGTCTTATATAGTTCTGTGGAAGAAAGTGTAAGGAACACAACAGGCCTTGTTAACCATACACAAGACCACTTTGCATGACTGTAATTCGGTGTATGCTTGGTAGAGAATACAATCAAGTCCTGTCAAATAAAGTGGATTCATGTTACTGTATGTTACTGTAGGGAAGCACAGAGCCGCTTGTTAGAAACTACTCAGAAGCTTGAAGACGAGTTTAGATATATAGGTTGACTCTCCCTTATCCAGAATTTCAAAATCTGAAATATTCCAAAATCTATCACATGGGTGACTATGATAGTGACACTTTTGCTTCCTGACGGTTAAGTGAAACCTTTGTTTCATATATATTATATATAAAACACCATCAGGCTATGTGTATAAGTGTATAAGAAACAAATTACTTTCACTTAGACTTGGGTCCCATCTCCAAGATATCTCATTATGTATATGCAAATATTCCAAAATCCCCCCAAAACCCACTTCTGGCCCCAAGCGTTTCGGATAAAGGAAACTCAACTTGTATGGTAAACTATATTACACATACTTTTCTGTATATGCATGTGACAATTGTTCAAAACCATGTGAAATTATTGACCTGAAAGAATAATACTAGAAAACTTACATTTAATATATAAATATATAATATATAAAAATGTAATACATGTGAGCTGCCTTGGGTCCCTTTCTGGGAGAAAGGCAGAATAGAAATTAATTAATTAATTAATTAATTAATTAAAAATACTGATAATTATGTTTTTGGGTTTCTCTTTCTTAGTGGAGGCTCTCTGAAAAGTATAAATGTAAAACTGAGCCCTACAGAAAAATAACATACTATATGGAGAGATAACCTGGTTTGGCACCACTCTAAGTGCCCTGGCTCAAGGCTATGGAATTCTGGGAGTTGGAGTTTGTTGTGGGGCCCAGAGTGATTGAACAAAAAAACTTTTTACAAACTCAATTGCAATAATTTAATTTATTAAGCCCACTCTGCCTATAATAACATTTTCTCCTTAACTGTGTGGTTGTTTTTTTTTAATGATGTGATATTTACCTTATGATACATATAACTGGAATCAATTTATGCATAAAGGACAAGTAAAGATCAACCCTAAAGTTAAGTTTTAAAACGCAAAGAGGGATTTTATTTTGTTAGCGAAACGGGGGGTGGGTCGAATATAGCTACTGCTGTCTATCAGCTGATGGATACAAGTCCGATCTGTTGCGTAATCTGAACACAGAGTTCAGAGACACAGCTCTTCTAGGGAAAAGGCCGCGAGGTTTTCATTTCTCCCAACGAAATAGGAAAATGGAAAGTGGTCAGAGGTTGATTTCAAAGAAATCTTTAAACCATTTGACTGCTTTGAGTCCCCAGCTACCTAGCCTCCACCGTCTTGAAGATTTATGTGGAAAAGCACAAGCCGTAATGCAGTTATGTGTCATGGGACATCTGACTAGTATACCATAAAGTCCACATTAGTTATGGCAGGAATAGCTAATCGTACTGATTTACAGCTTTTCCTTTGGGGTTGAAAACTGAGAAGACTACTCAAAGATGGCATCCTTTTGCACTTGGGAGTAAGCCCCACTGGTTTAAGTTCTGAGTAATATTCATAGGCCGCACGGATATTATTCCTCCCTCCCCGGCAATAATGAATACTACTTTTTAGCGAAAAGATTTTCCAAACTGTGTGCGATACAAAAATGTACACACCAAAAAGAGTGGGAAACGTCACTGTTGTTATAAATACAGGTTGCATTTTTTAAAAAGTTACTTAATACTAGTAACAAAAATGGCAAGATGCGTCTTTTGAAAGAAATACATATAATCATACTATATTAGCCGTTTGTTGCTGTTGTTTTAAATGGCACGTTATGCGTACGTGATCCACTACATAAGCAGACATGTGAAATGTTATATAGTGGTACAGAGGGTTTACGGCGGCCCTCGCATTGCGTGAGGAAAAGTGCAAGCCACCCGTCGACAGTGATTAAAAGAAAATATAACCCACACAGCTGCATATGGGTGTATCATACGCGGTTATTTGTTACCCCTTCATTATGTTGAATATATATATATATATATATATATGAAGAAAGATAAAAGGGAAAAGGGAGTGGGAAAACATGAGAAAAATTAAGATATGGGGTCTTGAGTCAGGTTTACTTAGCATGACTTGCACATTTGGGAGCGTCCGTACCTTGCGCATGGGCGCAGCGGGGAAATCAGTTTTACCATGTTTTTCTCTTTTAAAAAAACTTTTAAAAATAACAGTGTAATTCTGAAGTGATAAAGGCATTTAGAGGACAGAGAAGGGTGCTAACCTCCAACTTTTAAAGCGATTAAAAAAGAGAGAGAGAGAGAGAGAGAGAGAAAATAGAGAGGTCCAGGAATGAGGGGGATGTAATGTATGGCAATTGGCCCTCTTTCCCTCCACACATGAAGCAAGGAAAGTGGGAGGCTCCTCGCCCCAAAGAGCCCGAGTCTCCTCCAGCTGCCACGCGCGTTTCTGGTCCCTTTTCTTGGCGGAGCGGCGCCCAGGGAAAGTCATAGGGGCCGGGAACTGGGACTTTGTAGGCCAGTTGAAGGCACAAACTTCTCATCTCGCCCGCAAAGACCCAGCCCCAAACCCCCCACAAGGAGGACGGCCGCCAGGAATTGCTTCAGGGGATACAAAGTCGGAAGGATTTCACAGGCTGTGTCCACATTGTAGCAATATCCCGGTTTGGCTCCGCTTTAACTCTTTGTCTGGCTCTTTGCTATGGAATTCTGGGAGTTGGAGTTTGTTGTGGGGCCCAGAGCGGAGCGGAGCTCCCAGAATTCCATAGCAAAGAGCCAGAGCAGTTAAAGCAGTCTCAACCCGGATTATACGTCTTCGGTGTGTGTTCTGGACCTCTGGCATCCCAACTAGAAGGCTTTGGGGGGGCGTGGGCGGTTCGCTTGTTTTCCCATCCAGAGGCCCGACACGTGTCGGGGTGCCTTGACCACAGGGATCCCGTCGGAACAAGGAAGACCCCTCTCTCTTTCTCTTCCTTCCCGTTCCTTAGGCCGAGATACCTTCCCTGCGTGTACTTGGCCCTTCCGACAACGCCTGAGCTGTGGAAGGTGGTCAAAAGCGACTTTATTCCGCGACAAACCCGGTTGAAAGTTAACGCGCGCCTTCCCCAGTTCCCTCTGACATTAATATCGCGAAGTGGACACGCGGGGAGAGAAACTGACCAGTCTTCCAAGAGAAATAATAATAAAATAATAATAATAATAATAATAATAATAATAATAATAATAATAAAAAAATACTTCATCCCAGGCAAGCCACGCGTGCGTAGTACAGCCCTTCTTCCCCCCCCCCCCGCAGACAGCCTTCCTTCTTACCTTCTGTCAAGGGGTCCAGCAAACGAAGCGGCTTCTCGGTTGGGACGCGGTCGGGGGTGAAAAAAGCCTAAAGAGGGGGAGGCAGATTGGGGTAAGATCCCAATATAGATCTATATGGCTTTCCCAAGCCGGGTGGGTGTTGTGGTGGTGGTGACACACTCTTCCCGCGTGTTAATAAAGGGCGGGGAAGCAGAAGAAGGAGAAAAAGGAGGAGAAGGGGGAGACATGTCCAGAAGTGCATGAAAAAGGGAGGGGGGCAAAGGGGCGTGGGAGTGACATCCCAGGGAAGCGGGGCCCGGGGGGTGGGCTGGGGAGAGGCCCCTTCTTTCTGGCGTGACTCCGGTTCCAAGGCTCCTCCAACTTGCGGCGGCGGCGAGGAAGGCTCCCTGGAAAGTTTGCTGCGTGGTGTGCCCAGGTGCCAGGGACCCCCTCCTGGGCACCCGGCTGGCCCTTCTGCTGTGGCTCCTGGCCCTTCGCTGCTCCCTTCGCCTTGGCTGCTGCTGCTGCTGCTGCTTCTCCTGCTCCTGCTGCCTGTTTAAGGAAGCACCCGCCGGGTCCCCACCCACTGAAGTTTTAGACTCCGATGGTGCAATTTTCGCTTGGCAGATTTACAGGGCAGAAAGAGAGAGAGAGAGAGAGAGACGCCATCCCAAATAATGGAGCGCCTCCCCACCCCTCCCTCCCCCCTCCAGAAAAAGGCACCACGGATTCCTTTTTGCTTCCCTTCCTCTTCCACCTTGGAAGATCCATCGCCTTGCAACCCCTTTCCTTCCTTCTGCAGATCTTGACACCATCTTCGCCTTTCCAGGATTCTCTTTTCTCTTCTCTCTCCCCCTCCCTTGCTTTGCTGCCATCTGAGCATTCAGATGAGGCTGCTTCTTCTTCTTCTTCTTTTGCATTTTCCCTTGCTCCCTTTCCTTGGCAAGGAAGGGAAGAGATGGCCCTCTAGCGTTGCAACCGGAGAGTGGGAAAGAGAGCCAATAATAATAATAAAATATATAATATAATAGTAATTAATTATAATATTATAATATATATTATATTACAATTAATAATAATATAATATAGTATATTATATATATGATGTAATATAATAATAATTAATAATAATGTGTGTGTGTGTGTGTGTGTGTATTATAAAAAGGGGGTGCATTCATTCCCTGCCCCTCCGATCCCTCCCCTGCAGCTGCAAAGGCCAGGGGTGACCACAGGTCCTCCTTTTCCAGGACCTCATGCCCCACATTTCAGCCTTCTCTCCAGGAGGAATTCCAAAGCTTTCCCAATTTGGAGCATGGCTAAAGGCTTCATCTGCACTGCAGGAATAATATAGTTTGACCCCAATTTCCATGCCTTGGTGCTGTGGAATTCAGGGAATCTTTCTTGTGGCACCAGAACTCTCTTCACAGAGAAGGCTAATTTTTATTGTTCTTATTTATTTTATTTCAAGGTTTTCTATCCCGCCTTGCTCCCACAATGAGGGTTACGAGGTGGGTTACCATAATTGAAAAAGACAGAATAATTGAAAAAAGACAGAAGTTACTAAAAAAAAGTTAATTACAAAAAGTTAAAAAATAATAATTAAACATTATAAGTTAAAACACACAGTGAAAAACATGTCTCACAAAACTATGGTTCACAGAATTCCATAGTACTGAGCCACAGTGGTGAAAATGGCTTCAAACTGGATTATTTCTGCAGTGTGGATGCAGCCAAAGAAGCAGGGTTTTATATTTCCGTGAGAGTTTTTAGCTTTTATTCGGTCATGTTCAATGTTCTCCATTTTTCTTATGGTGACTTTCCTCCTTTGCGGCTAGGACATTTGGTCATCCTGCAGCAGTCTGGGTGTTAGTGGAACCAGGACTAGAGAAGAGGTGCCACCTAAGGGTTGTTGTTGTTGTTGTTGTTGTTGTGTGCCTTCCAATTTATGGCAGCCCCAAGGCCACACTCTGTGTGCATTTGTGTTGTGGGCCTTCAAGTTGTTTCTGGCTTATGGCGGACCCTATCATGGGGTTTTCTTGGCAAGATTTCTTCAGAGGGGATTTGCACTTGCCTTCCCCTGAGGCGGAGAACATGTGACGTGCCCAAGATCAGCCAGTGGGTTTCCACAGACGAGTGGGATTCAGATCTTCATCCCCAGAGTCCTAGTCCAATGCTTAAACCACCACACCATGCTAGCCCTCAGTTGAGGGGTAAGGAGTGCAAATCCTCTTCCCATAGCCTAATGGCTGTCAGGACAGGGTCTAAGGGTGTGGAAGGTGCTGGCCCCCTCATAGTCCAATGGGAGTCACACCCCTCTTTTATTGTTATTTGCTCTATGGTCAACTTAGACTTATGGTGATGTTATGAATGAAAGACCTGCGAGAGCCCCAGGCATCCATGGCCCTGTTCAGGTCTTGCAGACTCAGGGCCCTGGCTTCCTTGATTGACTCTATCCATCTGGAATGCACTCTTCCTCTTTTCCTGCTGCCTTCCACTTTACAAGCTTCATGATCATTTCCTGTAAGTCATGTCATCACATGATATGTTCAAAGTATTTTTTAAAGTAAATTTTATTAATCTATATAGTACATAATACAGTACACTTATTCAAATTCTTATAGGCAAATCAATTACAGATCGATTTGTGATATATATATATATATATATATATATATATATAATAGTAATAGAAATCTTCGCATAACAATAATGAGTTTTGATTACAAATTCGCGGTTTATATTGTCTATCCAAAGTAAGACAGTTTTGGTTTTGGTCTAATCTGCACTGCAGAGTGCAGTTTGACAGCACTTTAACCACCATGGCACAATGCTATGTTATTCTGGGATTTGTAGTTTTGCGAGATATTTAACATTCTATGTCAGAGAGCTCTGGTGCCGCAACTACAGATTGCATAATTCCATAGCACTGAGCCATGGCAGTTAAAGCACTATCAAGCTGCATTATTTCTGCAGTGCAGATTAGAATTTAGTCATCTTCACTTCTATGAAGAGTTAATGCTTGATTTGCTCTCAGACTCATTCATTTATCATTTTAGGAACTCATGCTACCCATAGAACTCTCCTCCAGAACCACATTTCAAATGAGTTGAATTTTATTTTTCCTACTTGAGACATGCCTCAAAGCCCAAAGCATTCCAGTCTGTTTATACTCTCATAGGCCTTCTTCAAGGGCTATTTGAAACTTGAACTTCAGAAATGTGTGGTGCTGAAACTCTTAAACTTTCTTTACAGGGCAAAAAGAGGAAACGTGCCATCCATTGAGTACCTAGAGATGTGACTGCAATTTTTGTCTGCAGCTTTCTTCACTGTCCAGACATACACACCCATATGCCCCTTGTTAGCAAAGATCCTTTAAAAATAAAAAATTGCAGTGAGGATGGGGTCTCCTACCTCTCTGTCCCCTCTTGAGTTTAGCTACACTTCTCATTGTGTGTGTATGTGGAGTGAGGTGGATTTTCCCTGGAAGCTTAATAGCACTGTGAGCAATCCCTGTTGGATAGTGCAACCATTTTGGTCCTTAATAGGCAATTAAGAAGCTGTAGCTCTCTAAAAGGGCTGCTCCTGGTAGTTAATGAAAATGGCTAAAACTAGGTTATTGACTTTGATCAGAGGGCTTCTTCCTAGTACTTCCTGGAAATCTTGAACTGGTGGCCTTACACTCTTTGGAGGCATGAGATTGTTCCTCATTTTCTCTTTCCAGCACAACCTCTTTTCATTCCTGGAAAAGTCCAACAAGCTAACTGCTTTGATAGTTCACTAGTCTATGACTTTTTATTAGATTCTCCTTATAAACTGGGTATTATGCTACATTCTGGTGCACACTTAGGGCTGCCATAATTGTCCACTTTTACCAGGGACAAAATGTAGGACAAATTCAAGACCAAACTGTAGGGCAACTGCAGGACAAAACTCAGCTCAAAATGTAGGACATTTAAGGTCCACCATTTTTCTTCAATGTCCTACATTTTGGCCTGAGTTTTGTCCTGCAGTTGTCCTACAGTTTGGTCTTGAATTTGTTCCACATTTTGTCCCTGGTAAAAGTGGACAATTATGGCAAGGTCACGACTGCCGAATTTTTTGGACTCTGCATGGCTGTAGGAAATGTCTTTAAAAACACCCACAATTTGTGTGTGTGTTTGTGCGTGTAAATTTAAAAACAAACCAGACAGAAGGTGCTTTCAGGCAGTCAGCTCTCAGTGCTATGAATCCGTTTATTCCTTTTTCTGCTCCTAAACAGAGACAAGAAGAAGCTTCTGAGAAATTTACATTTTTGGACTACAACTCTTAGGCTGCATCTACTCTGTAGAAATAATGCAGTTTGACACCATTTTAAGTGGTGTAGCTCCATCCTATGGAATCCTGGGAGTTGTAGTTTTACAAGGTCTTTAGCCTTCTTTGCCAAAGCATGCTGATGCCTCACAAAACTACAAATCCCGGGATTCTTTAGGAAGGGGTGTGTTAAAGTGGTATCAAATTGCATTATTTCTACAATGTAGATGCACCTTAGAGCAACTGTCATGGCTGGATGGATTCTTGTTACTGTAATCTCTGAAACTCACTTTTCCAGGCTCTGGTATTTAGATATCATGGGAAGTCTCTTTGGTGGATATTACCATAAACGTTTAACAATTATTATTATTATTATTATTATTATTATTATTATTATTATTATTATTATTATTATTATTATTATTATTATTTCGTTGCTGCTTTGTGCCAAGTTGCTGTGTTGTTTGCTTCCTTTCATTTCTGTTTTAGTTATGTTTTTTGTTAATCGTTGCATTTATTTTATATTTATTTTTTTCTGATGTTCGCCACTGCCAGGGATGTAGCCAAGGGGGGGGATTCTTGGGTCCGGACCCCCCCTTCCATTAGAAAAATGAA
>NC_056523.1:161312688-161416757 GCF_019175285.1 Sceloporus undulatus
TGGTGCATGCTGCTGCGCCACCACACCCAAGCCCCAATATAATGGTGACACTTAGTCTGGACCCCCCCTTCCAAAAATCCTGGCTACGTCCCTGCCACTGCTCAAATCAGACTAAAAACATAATTAAAACAAGTGGTTAAGCTGATGAAATGCAAAATAACTAACAATCTGCATTTTGATTTCCTAGCTTTGAAAAATGAAAAGGCCTTCAAATGACCAGTGGATGCATTCATTTATTTTTATTTGTAGGCCCAACTTCTGCCCACAGGCTCCAGAGGAATCATAGGACTTATAAACATATCAAAAGTTATCACAGAGAGATATAGTGGGCCCTTGGTATCTATTGAGGTTTTGTTCCAGGACTCCCACCCCGCAGATACCAAAATCCATGGATGCTCAGGTCCCATTAAATACAATGGCATAGTAAAATGGTATCCTTTAGATACAATTGTAAAATCAAGGTTTGCCTTTTGGAAGTTTTATTTTAAAAAAATATTTTCAAACCATGGATATGGAGGGCTGACTGTAGTTTGCAGAGAGATGCGAGTATGAACTTTTATTACACTGGTTTGGCCTGAACTGAAACAATGGTTGCCTCTTCTATATCAAATATTAATTCACAAAGCTAGAGTGTTAATTAGCAAAGCTAGCACAACAATGAGTAAAACTAGGTTTTTAATCTTAGGACTGTACCGCTTGTATTTATTCAGCCCCACTGTTTTTAGCTGTTTTCTCTATAGCAGGTAGTCCTATTGTCTCTCTCTGTGTAATATGGTATGCTGTAGTTTTAGATTTTTTACATCTTTTAATGTTGTTAAAATGTTTTAAGTATTTTAACTATTTTAACCATGTTTTTAATAATACTGATATTTAATTCTCTTTTAACTTTTGTTATCAATGTTTTAAAAGGTTTTTTTTTTTTTTTTAATATTGTAAGCTGCCTCGGATCCCATTTTGGGAGAATGGTAGTGTAGTGATTTGAGTGTTGGACTTTGGACACCAGGGTATGATTCCCAGCTCAGCAATAAAACCCATTGGACAACCTTGGGCCGATCACATGCTCTCAGCCTGAGGGAAATGCAATGGCAAACCTCTTCTGAACAAATCTTGCCAAGAAAACCTCATGATAGGTTTGCCTTAGGGTTGCCGTAAGTCAGAAATGACTTGAAGGCACACAACAACAAGGCTGCCTTGAATTCCAATTTGGGAGAAAGGCAGGATGTAAGTGAAATAAATAAATAAATAAATGCTACTTGATCTGTGGTGACTTATTTGCACATGTAAGATATTCCTTGATCCTGCTGTCCTCAAGTAATTAACATGTATGCCAAGTTTAATTTTTACAGTTACTGTACACTCATCAGGTCCATTCTTGCTGCATATCCCCCAACATTTTGTAGATGAAAACTGGGAAAACTGTGGTCAAGATGGCAAAAGTAATTAATGAGGAATAATACGCAGGCTAGGAGAGGCTATGGCACTTTGTTTTTGCCTGAACCTGCTGAAAAGGGCAAGATTGGACCCTCTCTCCTCCTGCTGAATTAACAGAGTGCAAACGTCTGCACTTTGCACTCAACTGGCAGCAGCTGAAATAAGCTGGAGACAATGGGGGAAAGTCGGAGGAGAAGTGGGGCATTTTAAAAGCAGCTGAAACTGAGCAGCAGAAGCAGAGGATTAATCACAACTGTCTGGTTGAGATGGTGGGAAGATATATGATTATCTTTTACTCTTGACATGATTTTTAGAGATCCAGCAGATGATGGGGTATAAATGTAACTAACAAGAATTAAAGAAATTATAAACCTGTTGTTATGAGAAACTGGTCCTCATTTGTGAGAAAGTTCTCCACTGGCATCATTTCAAGTAAGGCGCTCCTGAATGGTCCTGGAACATTTCAAGTAAAAAATAAGTCACTGGAGCCTATTCAAAAGGGGGGAAGAGGGCACAGAGTTTGGAAGTAGTACACAAGCTTGGCATGCAAAAGGTCCCAGATTCATCCTTGGCTCTTGAAGAAGGATCAGGTTGTAGCAGGTGACAGGAAAGTATAATTGAAACGAGAGACCTGCTGCCAACCAGAGTCAAAATGACTGAGGGGGCGTTCCCACTTGACAGATAAAATGGATTATATTGGAGCGATTCTGATTTTGATTATGTTCCGTTAATAATTCGACCTTTTCCCACCATTTCCATTACCAAAAGGAGCAAATTACCTCGATTCATTTAAACCTTGTTTTCCTTCCCATTTATTTTAAATCGCTTTATTTTAAAGCAGATTAACTTGCTCCCCGTTCCCATTTGTATCCACAAGGTGTCAATCAAGTGTGTAGGCTTCAGACGTCACAAGTCTTGGGTTTTTTTTGGGGGGGGGGCAGCCAATGAAAATTGACTGCATCTAAGGCTCCTCTGTTGTGTCTCCCAAGACTAGAAGGAGGCTTGGCAAATCGGATCAAGGAGGAGAAGGCAGCGGGCTTCGTTAATGGGGAGAGAATATTTTCCTCCCCCATTGCTCCTTGGGCTGTTTGGAGGGCATTCAAGCAGGGATGTCCTGCAATGCCCATCCCATAGTTCCTCTGGAATGAGCCTTCTTTCCTAAAAATCGCTTTGCCTCCCCCATTGCTCTCTGGGCTGTCTGGGGGGCGATCAAGCAGGCATGTACTGCAAAGCCCATCTGCTGCTCAGGCGCTCAGGCAGAGGTAAAAAAAGAAAAATAATAGTTTAAAATGGTGTTCAATGGCTCTCCTCACACGGGGAGGTTGCAATCCACTGGGGGAAAGGCTATGCGAATTGAAGAAAATGGTGCTGGCAATGCAGAAAGAGACCAAAGAGGGTGACACCCCCAGGCCAGCCCCTTGAGCGTTGCTCCTCCCATCTCCAGGTTCCTGAATCAGGCACCCTTTCATTCCCATTCGGATACAGCGAATCGTACCCCACTTTCAAAAATAACTCACGTTATAAACTACTATTTTTTAAAACAGAATTATAGGCTGATAATCCGGTTTAAACAATTTAATTTGATTCTAATTCGAGATGCTGTGGGAACGAATGAGGGGTAATGGAGATTAAATTCGAGCTTCAGTGGGAACGATGCACCCTAAATTCGGATCATGACCTGCTTTATAGGTAAGTGGGAACGACCCCTGAGCTGGGTCCAAAACACACTGCACAAATAATTGAGTTTGAGACTGCTTTAACTGCCCTGGCTCAGTGCTAGGGAATTCTGGGAATTATAGTTTATTGCAGCACCAGAATTCCCTAGCATTGTGCCAGGGCAGTTAAAAGGATCTCAAACTGGATTATTTCTGCAGTGTGTTTTGGACCCAAAACAGCAATAGAAAAGGCAAACAGAATACACTACAAGGAAGAGATCATTTTAACAGAGACTTGGTGTGATCATTATTGTATCACCTCTGTTGGCCCTACTAGCCAATTTGGACTAACAAGTGTCAGCCCAGAAAAGAGGGTGGGATGTAATGCAACATTTTAGAAACGTAAAATTCTCTTGATGGCAAATTGGTGTGATGGCTATTTATTACTTATCATTATGACATTACATTAAATCATTACCTGTCCATCTACTAGACTGGTGGCAACTTAATCCCTCCTAGCCTCGACTTGTGGGGACCTGTGCCCCCTTTCTTCCAGGGTCCATGAGGGGGTCCTTCCAGAAGTGAGGTTTGTAGTAATGCAGAGCTTAGCAGCACTTCCCTGGGGAATCTGTACCATTCATATTTCATAACTATATGAATAGATACCTTCCCTATGTGTTTAACAAAAGCTAGGCCATGATGGCTTTTTTGTGCCTCAAGAGGAACAGAAATAGTGCCACATCACCCATTCTAGTCGAGGTACTCAGGGCCCTGCAAAATATATTTTAGTGCAGGAGGCAGAATATCCCCAAAGCCCCTCTCTCTGTTCCATGGCTGTCAAAATACAAGAACAACATATCAAATAGCTAACAATTTGCTGTCTTTCATGAAGGGATCCTAAATCTGTTGCCTGAGCTGGCCTCCCTGTGTGTAATGGTAGGGCTGTCCCTGTCTTCAACTGCCTGGATGCTTTGGAATGGTTTCAGCTAAACTATATAAAAATAGAGCCGTGGTGGCTGGGCAAGGTTTAAGTGGCAGCTACTCAAGGAGAACACGAGTGAGGAGATGTTTCTTGCTCAATCAGCCCTATTGGTTTTTCACCCCTTCCTCCAAAAAACAAATCAAAAATAAACCAGACTGTAAGGATTTGAAGTTCCACCCTCAGAATGAAAGTCCAATGGGCTATGGAAAACTTGCTGGGGCCTAGGCAGTCACAATTAGTAGTACTTTTATGCTGCCTTAATTTCAACAAGGGGGATTTGAACATGTGCTCAGCTCCCCAGCTGAAATTAAAGGGGACTGTCCTGAACTATCACTAGATTAGGCAGATATGTGAGGTCTTTTGAAAACCTTTGCACCTGAAGAGTGGGCTAAAGAATGATATTTTTACACACACACACACACACACACACATTCATATTGTTACTCCAAATATGATAGCATGAATCGGTGTGAAGATTAAAAATAAAAAACAAGTTCTCTTCTGCAAAGCTACTGAAATGGTTGCACAAGACTTATGATTCTCTTCTTGCACAACTTCCACTTAAATCCATGGGGCATGGGCACAGATCCCTAAGACAAGGGTAAGCTACGTTTGGCCCTCCAGATGTTGGACTGTATCTCCCATAAGCTGCCTTGGGAGAAAGGCAGACTATAAAATCAACCAATGAAACAATCAGTATCAATCAGCCACAGCAAGCACAGTCAAAAGTGAGGAAAGCTGAGAGTTGCGGTTCAAAAATATCTGGAGGGCACTACTTTGCGCATCCTTGTTCTTTGTGGAAGGTTGTGGTCCTGCTTCAGGATCATTCTGGGGATAAGGCTACATAGCTGCTGGAAGCTCTCCAGGGAGCTGGAAGCTAAACTAATGGGATTGCAGGAATCTACCTCCCTTTTGTTTGTCAGTGTGTCTGGAAAAGGGGAGCGCAGAGCAGGAGGAGGTGAGGGAAAGGATTAATTACACATTCAGTTCAGATGTGATCACAACCCCAACAGGTTGTGACACATTCTAACTGTCACATCTCTAAAAATAAATGTAAAAGATATCATTCATGCCAATTTGGCACCCTGACAACTAATGTATGAATAACTTGTTTGACAGTGAGAGGCATGGAACAATGGATTAAAACCTGCTACTGAAAATAGCATCTTGACAAGCATTGTAGGGAACACACCTAAGTCCAAGAATCTGATGCAACATTCTCATTAGATCTCCACCCAAGACATATAAGCCCTTAATTATATGAGGTTGAAATTAATTTATAGCAAGCAGGGAGAGAAAGACCATCCCCCCATATACACTCAGCTGGAGCAGAAACCTCCCGCTGGCAGGGCCCATTTCACCTAGGGAAAGCTTTGGTTTCTTCCATCCCACTGAAGGGTTACACCAAAAATAACCTAGGGGCATCCATTTTTCCATTGAGCACAGAAGCCACAGGTTGGTTTTGTAAACAATTTACACAAAAGACAGTCAAAAAGCTGTGAGGGTTAGTGACTTATCGTAAAAAGCAATGTGAAATGCATAGGACACACAAGCACAAGCACAACATAGGGCTGTACCAACATAGAGGTAATAAGCTTTTCACTGAAACAATTTTATTTGTTTTTTAGGTGGCTATACAGTAGCATTCTAGAAGAAGTATTTGTGCTGTAGGAAGGATGGGGATACCTCTTTGGTGTTTGGCATCTGCTGTTTTTCATGTTCTCATAGCAAAAATAATAAATTGTGGGTGGAGAGGAACACCTTTTAATTAATCTAAGGAGTTTATCACATGTGGACCATATGGGCCACCATCTCATTAAAGTATTAAAGCATCCGCATTGTGCAAAAGTGCACAAGTGCGCAAATGGTTTTCACACATAGCTGACAATAATGTGTTAAAAGTGCATTACCAATGTGGTAAAGAGACATGCCTTTGGTTTTCACACAGATGCGTGAATACCCTGCTAATAGTTTGGAAACTGTAGCAGCTTTTGTGCATGCATGCATGAGTAATTATTGCATCACCAAGATCCACAGTGGTGGCCTGGAACCAAACTCCAGCGGATACCAAGGGCTCACTGTACTCATCCTCATCATCCTCATCTTAACTATTTATTTCAATGACCTCCAACCCATCCCTGCATTTCCTGCTACATGCATAAAGGAACATAACAATACCAAAAATAGATAATCCAGAGCATTAAATGCTGCAACCCTCTTGCCAACCAGCCATGTCTGACCACAAAGCAAACTGGAGGTAAGCTCACCCCAATAAACAAACCATGGGAAATCTGAAAACAAGCTCAAAATTGATGATTATCCCATGAATAAACCACAGCTGGCTTTCACACTATAGCAATTGCTCAAATAAAGCAAATTTGTGAATGAAGCAAAAATGAATTCACGATATTTTCCCGTGAATGCCTAAATGCTGGATCATGTCTCTTTCTTATTGGATTAATAGTGGATTGCATGTGACTTCATGTGAAAACCAATCGGACAATTAAGCTTGATTTGTGCAATAAACATGAAATTTACCCCTTTTAAACTTCCAATTTTGCCTGTGTGATAAACTCCTAAGAGTTTTAAGTTGGATATATCAATCAAGCAAACATTTAGTCCTCATTTATTTATTTTTTTAAATGAAAACAGAAAACTGCTTTACTCACATCTATCTCTCCTTAAACAGAGATTGGTAATAGGGGTGGGTTAGGACAGGCTAGATTGTTCCACCTTCAGCTGTCCATGGGACAGACTAGGATCTCTAGCAAAGCTTTGGGTGGAGCTTTTGTACCCTCTGTTTCAATGGGAATGAGTGTTGACCTGCCCCATCCCTTTTTCCCCAAAAGAGCCTCCTATTTCACATTTCTGGTCCTTCATGGCACAGAGAGGAGGATGGAAATACATTGCACTGCCAACAATTGATTCCAGGGACTTGTGGAAGCCCTGGGAGTGTGTAGTGTGTCACCCAGGAGGACAAGGGAGGTAAAGGATTGGGATTTTGCAAGATGTTTTTTTAGGGAGTAGCAGAGACCTGAACATGAGAGGTACCTGATCTGGACCTCTGTGGGTCCAATTAGACCTACGAGCTGGAGATTCTCTTTCCAGCCACCCTTTTTAAAATGGTTTCTGTCAGATCCCTGATAAAAATTACAGGGAAGCTACTTCTACATAAATTGAGTGTTGCTTTTGAATGTTGGTCTTTGGCCAAGTGCTTGCTTCAGCTGATCCTCCAAATTTTCCAAATTGATTTTCTTGCATGAGTATTGATACCTACTGCAAATATTGGCATTCTTGTAGGCTGGCAAGAAGGCAGTGGTGGTGATTTGAAAGGCTTCCCCCTAAAAGTTTTTTCCAGTTAAAGATGTGGGGGATTTGCACATACCATGAATCTGGTCTACAGTTCTTTGGCTTAGCAGAGCAGGCATGGCCTAATAGTTTGAATGTCAAACTATAACTGGAAATCAAGGTTTGATTCCCAACTCGGCCATGAAACCCACTTGATACCATGGGCAAGTCACACACTCTTGGTTTCAGGGGAAGGCAATGGCAAACCTCCTCTGAATTGATCTTGCCAAGAAAACGCTATGATAGGTTCACCTTATGGTCACCATAAGTAAAAAATGATTTGAAGGCACACAACACACACACACACACACACACACACACACACCATGTGGAAAAGCAACTCCCTTCCTGCCCCCCCCCACTCATCCATATACCAGTGCATTCGTTTCTGCCTCTCTGTGTGTGAAATTGTAGCTCTCCTATTCAGGAATGTGGCTATTAATGGCAATTGCTCGTAAGGGCCAGCTTGCCTCACCAGATGCAGTTACAATTGACCATGGTTGACATGATGCCGTGTGCTGTTGAAATTATTGCAGCTTGAACAACAATTTACATGTACCAATAATAATATGTACAGACTTGAGCAGCTGTTGGTGGGGAAATGCCCTTTATCCCATAGTAATCCCACATCCTGGAGATTAACTCAACATGCTGGTATTATTCACACTGAAGTTTTTTCTCTGTTGGGGATTTGGAGTCATCTTTTCCCTGTCCTTATTAGCTTCAGTCTCCCAAATAAGCTCTGTACATTTTTATGTATTTGGTAATTTGCAAGTGTAACATTGCAATCAAAGGAGTGTGTGTGTGTGTGTGTGTGTGTATGTCAGGTCAACAAATTTTAATGGGAAATGTACTCATACTTAGGAGGTGAAAGACTGCATGTATTTGCCAAAAGATCTGCATAACAGCAGGATGTCTGTTGACATATACAGAAGACCAGTAGCCTTAACCATTTATATAGCTCTGTCTCATCTGCAAATTCATCCTTCTGTAAGTGCAGACTGATCCCAGTTTTACTGATGGGGGCAGGAATTGCTTGTGAGTTAATCAGCTAACTAGAGAGTTTGTGTCTGGGCACTGATATTATTTTTTTTAATCTCCACCATCCAGATCCAGGTTTGGTCTCCTTTAATCCATGTTCTGTAACTGGAATTTAGAATTCTACAACTCAAATATAGATTGGACTGCCTATTTAAACCAGAGCAAAGATTTTAATAACATTTTGGCCGGATTGAAATAACATATACACACACCAGTACAATTTACTTAGTCCCAACTCTACATAGAATCATAGAATCATGTTTAGATTTTTTCACTTGGGAGCAATTTCCGTTGAATTCACTGGGATTCACTTTTGGTGAAAAGCACATGAGATGGGGCTGTACATGGCTGACTAATGAAAGAAGCAAGGGGTTATCTGTTCAGGATTCAGAAACCTAAGAATATAGCTGGCAACCAGTGGTTACTGAGTTTAGTCCAGCAATTTACCTCTCCTCAGTCCACTCTCAGTTGGTAAACTTTTCCTCCCGCCGTAATCGTCATCGTCATCATCATCATCTTTATTTCTTACCCACCTCTCCCTGTGGATTGAGGTGGGGAACAACAAAATTAACAGACAAGGAACAACAATTAAAAAGACATCAGTTAAAACACATATCAGATGTATACATAATAAAACAATCCACATTTAAAATTCATAATTTAAAAATCATCTGGATAAACCTGCCAGAACAGATTTTTAATGCTCTTCTAAATTCAGACAGCATATTCAGCTGTTGACTCTCTTCCTGCTGGTAGCTCTGGGCCCTTGCCTAAGAGCTATAGTTTAGGACCAGGGCCCATTTACAGTACACAATTATAGCACTGTGATTTCACTTGAACTGTTGTAATTTCATTCTATAGAATCCTGAGATTTGCAATTTAAAGTGGGTACTTAGTGTTTCTAATGCAGTGATCCCCAAATATGGTCCTCCAGATATTTTGGACTTCAGTGCCCAGAAGCCCTAGCCAGCTTGGCTAGCAGTCAGGAATTGTGGCTGCTGAGATCCAAAACATCTGGAGGACCAAAGTTTGGGAACCACTAGACTGCTTCTTCATACCCAGGATCCCTCGCGATACATCCATGAAAGTTAAAGCATAGGATCATTGTGCTATAATTGCATAGCAAGAACGGCCCTGTTTACCTCAGAAACTAGTCCTTTTTCCTGTATAAATCTGCATGACATTCTAGGAGGCCTGTTTCAGCTTGTTACCTCAGATACCACTGGCTCTCTATTTTATCTTGTTGCCCAGAAACCACCTGCTTGTATCTCAATCTGCCTGGCTTTGTAGATGGCCTATTTTATCGTGTTACCTCAGAAACCACTGGCTCTCTGTTTTTATCTTGCTACCTCACAAGCTGCCTGCTCCCTTGTGAATCGAATCTTCTGAGGGGCCTGTTTTCACTTGGTTTGTAAACCACTTTGGAAGTTCTGTTGAAGGACAGTATAAAAATATTGGTGGTGTTGGTGTTATAGATGGTGGCCGCTCTTTCAAGAGTCCCTGCATGCTGTTGTCAGCCCTACTGATTAACGGGATTATTTTTAAATTTCTAATGAAAGCTTTAGTTGATTAATGGCCCCATGTAAACAGTTAAAGCTTTGTAGGCCTAACACTTAGCACTGCAGCTAGGGACTTTCCATAAACCTGACTCCCACAATATAAATGGGGCAGCAATTTGAGCCTGCATTGAGCCTTCATCTGTTCTTGTTAATCCACCATGTGGACGATGGAAACTGTAGGGCTCAGACAGCCAGAAAAGAGAACCAGGGCCAGAATCCAGTCACAGCCAGGTGCTTTGAAGCCTTATTAACTTAGTGGGAAGTGCAGACAGCCTTTACAACCTTATAGAGTTACTCAGCCAGAGAGATCAGAAAAGTTACTTTCTTATCAACGACTTTCCAAAATGGAAAATTGCCATGCTGGTTGTGGATTCTGACAATTGTTGTCTCCAAAATAACTTTTCCAAGCTCTGTTTAGAAGTCACACTGAATCCAGTGCTTGGAGACTGTCTGGTCTTTGGATGAAGCAGAATGGCATAGCATGCTCAGGTGTTTGAATGGACTCAGCCAGAAAACCAACACAGCAGACCATTTCTGATATTCAGGTAGCATAGTAAAAGAAATGGGTAAAAAACACACACACAGGGAGGCATTTCAAAAAGTGAACTTTCCTATCTGCAAATTGAAAAGCTGCCGTTTGACCAATACATATTATTGCATGTTGTGTGTGTTTGTGCCTTCAAATCAGCTGTCAGCTGTAACCCCCTTAATTTCATAAGGTTATCATAGGCAAGGTTTTGCCAATTCCTCCCTGTGAAATATAGCCCACAGCACTGGGTATTCCTTGGGCTGATTCTCCATTCAAATCAACAGGACTTTGCTAAATGGGAGACTTAGCACTGCCCTGGCACCACAGGTGCAGCTGGGCATGACTAGGAATAGGGCCTTGTTAAGGCTGTGCAAGACTCTCTCTTGTGATGTTTTTTTGGGGCCTCCTCATTCCAGTTTATACTCAGGTGGCCAAAGTTGTTTTGTTTCTGGCCACTTCCATTTTGCTGGTAACTTGTGCTGTAATGTTCTGCTGTTCTGTGCTTTCTCAGTTTTTATACATTGTTGCTATATAAAAACATTATTCATTGTTGCTGTATAAAAACTGAAAAGTCTTTTGTAGGGGAAGCAGACTATGATGTCTGAAATAAATACTAATACACCTATCAAGAAGTTATTTTTCTGCTCTTACAACCAGATCTGATTAGCTCTAGCATCAAATGACTTGGCAGGGCAGGCAAAGCAAACTGAAGCCATTGAGATGTGGTTGCACTACAATTCCCATTGTCCCTATTGCTATTGGCTGTGCTGGCAAGGGCTGATAGGAGTTGCAATACTGCAACCCCTGGAGGGTTATAAATTGCTCCTGGGTGCCTTAAGGTTTAATTGTTTCTCCCTTCTTATGTTGCATGGTCAGTTGTAGGCAGTCTTTTCCCTAGCTGGGGTGGAGGAGATGCCTGCAGCCCTTTTGAGGAGATGGGCAATGGAGGGGGGGGGTCTCCTCAGAATTGAAGCTTTGTTCCCTTGCAATTTCCACTGGAATTCCAACATATGCCTTGTTTGAGCTCTGTGGCTGCTGTACAGAATTGAAAGTATGTGTTGCTTCCTCCCTGATCTTGCGCAAAACCAAGGAGGTCAAATTCCAGGAGGTCCCTCCGCCTCAAGTGGTGCAACAGTCAGAGCAATCGTGTGCTGAATCAGAAGCTTAGCTCACCCTCTTTCCAGCACTTGGTAGCACTGAGCATGTATGTTGCAGAAGAGAAAAACAGAGAGAGATGAGTGAGCACTTTATTCTTACTGCCGTGAGCCAAACGCACAGGAGCTGTTGCCCTCACACAGGCTCTTCCATGCATTCACAAATTTGTAAAGCAAGTACAGAGGCAGACAACTTCTTCACTAAGGAGTACGTGCTTTTAAAAATACAGTCCCTTGCATGATGCATGAGGCCAAAGTATGGTAATAAGGACTGCAGATCAGAATCCAGCTGTTATGACTTGTCAGTTTTGCAGAGTAATCCCACACATGTGCACTAGTCTTCCCTGTTTTCAAAACAGAAATAAGGAATGTCAAAATTCATGACATGCAGGAAGTAGCTGTTAACAAGTTTCTGTTCTACCTAAGTACCAAATGAAGGAGCCCTGGTGGCGCAGTGGTTAAATGCCTGTACTGCAGCCATTCACTTGAAACCACGAGGTTGTGAGTTCAAGACCAGCAAAAGGGCCCAAGCTCGACTCAGGCTTGCATCCTTCTGAGGTCCTTAAAAGGGGTACCCAGACTGTTGGGGGCAAATTAGCTTACTTGCTAATTAGCTTACTTGCTGTTCACCGCTATGATCTTTGGAATAGCGGTATATAAATAAAATAAATTATTATTATTGATTTCAGTTAATTTAGCTGTGTTTTTCTCTGTAAAATCAACACATTGCCCACATCTATCAATTACATGATACACACTTTTCTGTCTTTATGCAGGGCCCACCTCTAAATATATGGATTTATTTACTTTTTGCATCTTTTTGCATCTTGTTCAGTGTATATATATAAAAGGAAAAGTTTTCAAACCCTCAAAGAAGGGAAAACCTTATAACAAGGGACACTTGCCAGCCCTATAAGGGACAAGCTTTTCAACCCTCAAATAAGGGGCATCGCTTACAATAAGGGACACCTCAAAACTTTAATGTCCATTCAGAATTTAAGTTTCATATGAGTTACATGAGCCTTACTTCCAGAAAAATGGGCAAAAGATTGCACTCTTAAATACTTAGGCTCCTAATGAGTAAGGATAATTTCACATTCCGACTGAGATCTTACATCAAGCAGGTGGAACACAGTGCTCTCTCCCATGCAGTTCTGTGTCCACCCCATCCCCATATAGGCATTTTTTTTGGATGGGGTGCAAGTAGTCCTTTGCAGCTCTCCAACAACCCCTCCTGGGTGGTGGTGGTGGAGACAACATGGAAGCACTTCAGATGTTGATGAAGACTTCGATGAACCAGCTCATCTGGAGCCTTAGGCGTGTTACAGACTGCCCAGAAGGGGTGGTCTGCCGCTGCCACCATTTGCAGCGCGGAGGAGCCCCAGTGTCCAAACTGCGAGGCTCCTCCATGCTGCAAATAAGAAGTGCGGACATGATGCCACGAGGCGCCAATAGCGCACTCACAGCATCATATGTGCTGCGTGACGTGCGGGCGCAGTGCATCCGCTATGTAAAGATGGCGGCCCCCGTGTGGAACGGGCGCCGCCATTTTGTACAGACTGGGTCCGTATTAGGGTTGGGGCGTCCAGAAGGGACGCCCCTTTCTAACCCTAATATGGACCCAGTCTGTACTTTATGCCCGTTTGTAACGGGCCTTAGAGTGGGAAGGAAATCGGAGTACACTTACAGGCAGAACACAATCTCCTATCCTGTCCCTTTGACATTCCAACAGTTGAATTGCCTCCCCACTCGTCCTTCTTCTTGCCTGTAAGCAATAGCCATGTCCATTCCCAGAGCTTGACAGCTATGGCTAGGGGAGAGTTTTGGACATTGTGCAAAGAACTACAGATACTACCTTGCACTCCACCCCCAAAAAAGCATACTGAATTACAGAGTTGGAAAAGACTCCAAGGGCCATCCATGCCATGCAAGAAGACGCAAGCAAAGCACTCCTGACAGATGCCCATCCAGCGTCTGTTAAAAAATCTCTAAGGAGACTCCATCACACTCCGAGGCAGTATGTTCCACTCTCGAACAGCTCTTACAGTCAGGAAGTTCTTCTTAAAGTTTAGGTGAAATTTCTTTTCCTACAGTTTGAATCCATTGTTCTGTCTGTGGAGCAGCAGAAGATACTCTTGATCAATTCTCAATATGACATCTCTTCAAATATTAGAGCATGACTATCACGTCACCTCTTAACCTTCTCTTCCTCAAGCTAAACATACCTAGCTCCCTAAACTGCTCCTGAAAGGGCATGTACACTGGTCATATATATGTGTGTGTGTGTGTGTGCGCGCACACACACACATAAACCACGATTAGGCTGGAATCCTCTTGGTTCGTCCTATTCAATCAATTGGTGAATGATAAATGAATACACAGTAAATCCCATTGATTTAATGAGTCTGTTCTCGACAGGACTAGCAACAGAATTCAAGTCTTATGTGAATATATGTTACTAACATGATTCTGGGCTCTGTTTTCTCTCAAACAGGCCAAAATTCAATAGAGTGGTCCTGTGTCCACTTCCAGAAACCAGTTTCAGCTCAGGAGTGGACAAAGTGCAGCCTTGTTTATTTTTGCAGCCCCACCTCTTAGCAAAAAAGGTGACAAATTGCCATTCCTAGAATCCTCCAACAGTGGCTATTGGGCTTTTAACTAGACTGCAGGGGGTTGCAGCACTACTAACATAAAAATAGTAATTCATTTTTCAAAACCTGAACTGTCCTTTTGGCCACCTTTTCTTCTGCTGCATTTTGGCAGTTTGTATGCATCCCACCCAGAGGATGTCAGGGGCAGAAAATTTGCCTTCACACCTACAAGTTTGCCTACCTTAGTTTAAGAAGGATATTGACAAGCTGGAACCTGCACAGAAGAGGATGACAAATATAATAAAGAGTCTGGAAACCAAGCCCCATAAGAAGCTGCTATTGGATGCATACAGCCCAGAGAAGACTGAGAGGTGATATGACAGCCATCTTGTAGTATCTGAATGACTGTGAGGTGAAAGATGGAGCAACCTTGTTTTCTGCAATGCCAAAGAGCAGAAAGTGAGCCAAAGGATTCAAATAAGAAAAGAAATTCCAGCTAAACATTAGAACTTCCTGAAGATAAGAGGCAGTGGGTAGTGGAATAGACAACCTCAGAAGGTGGTGGACTCTTCTTTGTTGGGTGACATTCTGCCAGGTATGCTGTAGCTGAGGATTTTGTGCATCAGCACAGGTTTGGATCAGACAGTGTTTTGATTGCCACCCAAATCTACAATTACATAATCTAATTTTGTAAAGGACAGCTATTACTTGCTAAACAATGGAAATCTATTTTTACTTTGGCAACGGTTGTTTCATTACTTGTTGTTGTTGTGTGTCTTTAAGTCATTTCTGACTTATGGTGACCCTACAGTGAACCTATCACGGGGTGTTTTTTTTTTTGGGCAAAATTTGTTCATAATGGTTTGTCAATGCCTTCCTCTGAAAGCACCAAGGTCATCCAGTGGGTTTCATGAGTGAGTGGGGAATCAAACCCTGGTCTCCTGAGTTGTAGTCCAACACTCAAACCACTACACCATGCTGGCTCTCTACTTGTAAAACCTTCAAGGAAACCATTTGAAATCCAACAGCAGTACAAAATACAAAAGAAACATAAATTGATTCAACATGCTGACTTCAATGTATAATGTGTGATAGACCGCATATTAGGAAATTTCAGATAAATCTAAGAGCACATCCAGACTGCTTTAGGGTGCATCCAGAGCCCCCATTGTCCCAGATTTTGGGTTCTTTCTGATTTTATTTTGGAGATCCATGCACATTTTGTTTATCCCAGAATATTTTCAGTCAGCTCCTGTTATGATTAGAGGCTTATTATACCAACTCCCCAGGTTTGTTTATTTTAACCCAGTATAAAACCAGAAAGAACACAAACAAAATTTGGGATTTTTCAATCAGTCTGGATGTGCCCCAAATCTATTAAAGATGCATGAATGCACTTACTTTCTTGAACAACCCCAAATGAATACAATGGCCCTTACTTCTTAGTAGACATGTACAGCCTTGAACTTGAACAACATACCAGGATGTTTTGTACTACAGGAACTAAACAGAAATATCTGTTAGTGTTTTATTACTGACAGAATGGTTACTACATGGCCAAGTAATTTATTCTGGGAATGAGAATCTTTTAGTTCAAATCTGTACAGAGTACACACACTTTATTTCATGCATAAAATTATTAAAAACATTGTTCAAAATTACCTTCAGGTGATGTATATATTGTGTATGAATTCTGTTTAGACTTGGGTCCCATCTCTAACATACCTTATTATGTACATATATGCCAACACAGGTATTCCAAAATGAAAATTTTAAAAGTCTGAAATTCAAAACACCTCTGGTCTCAAACAGTTTGGCTAATAGAGGCTCAACCTGTAATATATGTCCAGGTGAGTTGAAAGTTGCTGTCCTAAATGCATTTACTAATTTATTACCCCCCGCCTCTAAGAATAAATAATTACTAGCAAGTGAGGTCCATTGAACAGTGACACTACATTTGCAAAGCACTAGATTACCAATCTAGACTTAATTTTTCAAACTGTAATGTGGGTTGTTTTAACAGATTCAGGGTAACCCATCATAAATTGAGCCATACTGACATCTATCTGATGTGATTGTTTCCACTCATGTATTTATTTTTTTTCTTTGGTTTCTCCCTCTTTGCTTAGCCTCTCCATCCCACACTACTGATTTTTACATGTTCTAGTTTACATTAGACTGGAATGCGAATGGATTTTGTTTTTAGTGTACAAATAATATCATATATAAATAAAGTATTCATGAACAAATTTAAGACATAAAATTGGCAACTGTTTCCCTGGGCAACAATTCCCTTGTGTTTTTATTTATCAACTGCATGAAAACAAAGAATTCGGCAGACTGAATTCTTCCCATTGTTGTGTCTCAGTTTCTGCTTTCTGTGGTTGCTTGAGGATTTCTCTCACCCCTCCAGTGCATACACAATATTTAGAATATAGAAAGAGCTGTAGTAGATACAACTAACAGGAATAGAAAAGTCTTTAGCAAGGGCAGGGAACCTTTGGCCTTCCAATTTTTTTGGATTGTATTTTCTACTCTCAGTGGCCATACTGGGTGCAGTCAATTGGAGTTGTACAACTTAAAAATCTTGAGGACCCAGGATTGCAAAATCCAGTCTTTACTTATTAATGAGAAATTGCAAGGGAGAGGAAAAGATGTCTAACTTGGATCAAACAATCAGTATGTAGAGAGTATGCAGCACCTTTGAGTCTAACTGAAAGAAAGAAGTTGGCAGCAGGAGCTTTCCTAGACTAAAGTCATACTGCCGATTTGTTTCTTTCAGTTAAGTCCCAAAGATGCATCTCTCTACACACTGATTTTACAGATTAACTATGCTGTGGTACAGAGTGCTGAAAAGTGGCGCCCTGCCGGCACCTGTTTTCTCAGGGAAGCTGCAGCCACCAAACTACGCAGCTTCCCTGCAAAGTAAAAGAATGTGTGAAAAGCAGGTTCTTTTTACACCGTGGCTGCCACGTGGCGCTTGCATAACAACGGTGGCGTCCATGTGTACAGGGCGCCGCCATTTTGACATCCTTATCATGTGCTAGGGTTGAGGGGCATCTGGAAGTGCCACCCCGAGGCAATCCTAGCACGTGACGAGGGCGTCGGAAAGGGCTGGTCGGTACCAGCCCACGGCTATATTTTTTAATTGGATCAAACAATGGAAAACTGCTCATTCCAACCTGGTGTGTCTTCTGCATGGGTGAGACAATGGCCTCTACACGACATCTTAGCAAGTGAGTAGTAGTCCTCATATTATCCTAGATCCAAGCCATTTGTGTGCATGCGTGCCTTCAAGTCTCCTATTGACTTGTGGCAACCCCATGCATTTCCGAGGGTTTTCTTTGGCAAGGAATATCCAAGAGGTGGCTTTGCCAGTTCCATCCTCTGAAATACAGCCTATAGCACCTGATATTCATTGGTGGTCTCCCATCCAAATACTGACAAGGGCTGACCCTGGTGGTGCCTTTAGGGCAGGGGTAGGCAAACTGTGGCCCGCGGGCCGGATGCAGCCCGGCAAGGCCTTGGGACCGGCCCCAGCCTGGTCCTGCCGCTGATTGCCGCTGGAGCCTTTGGCCTATCAGGAGGAGGCGGGCAAGGGGGGGCAAGCGGCAGGCAAGGGGAGCAAGCGGCGGGCAAGGGGGGCAATTGTCTATAGAAGCCTCTGAAACATGCATTTATATTAACATTTAAAAAAAATCAGCAATTTTTTAGCGCGTCCTCCATTTGAAAATTTTGTCCTACATTTGTCCTGGTTTATTTATTTAATTTTTTTTTTAAAAAAAATTTAATTATTTATTTTTTGGCTTTGGTCCCCCAGTTGTCTGAGGGACAGCAACCTGGCCCCCAGCTCAAAAAGGCTGCCTACCCCTGATTTAGGGTATGTAAACACCTAATTAAGGCACTGGATATTGGGCAAGTTATCAACTCTATGGAAATGTTTTTATTAGAGATGGCCTTTCTGTTAAGCAAAGAGTGCCTGCTTGAGTGCATTGAATTGTAAATAATTCCTCATTTCAGAGAGATATTAAAAACAATGTTAAAACCAATTTCAAAAACTAAAGGCCGGAAAAAAGAAGACATGCCAACAGGAAGCTTTACAAGGTTGGAGTCAGCCTGATTTTCATTTGGAGGAGGGCATTCCATGATTGATGGCTGCCCTGCCTTTGTGGATTTACTTAGTGCATTTACCTAGTATTTACCAGAGTGGTGGAAAATGCAAAAAGGTGAAAGCATATTTACCATATTTATTGTTCTTTCTTACACATAGAGATAAAACTACAATTTCCCCCCTTATAGTTGTACCTTGATTTTCCCACAAGGAGCACACTTGCAGAAAGGAGCATTAATTGGAGTTCCCATGAAAGTTAATTATGATCACCCAATTCTCTCAAAATCTGGACCGGAATAATTTGGAACCAGAACTCCTCTGATCATGGACGATAAGTAGATCTTCCTTGGTTAGTACCTGGATGGGAAACTGCCAATGAATACCAGGTGCTGTAGGCTAAATTTCAGAGGAAGGGACTGGCAAAACCACCTCTGAATATGACAGATGACTTGAAGGCACACACACACATGTATTAACTTAAAGTTGTTGTTGTGTGCCTTCAAGTTCTTTCTGAGTTATGGCGACCCTAAGGCAAACTTATCATAGGGTTTTCTTGTCAGATTTCTTCAGAGCAGGTTTGCTGTTGTCATCCTCTGAAGCCATGAGAGTGTGACTTGCCTAAGGTCACTCTTTGGGTTTCCATGGCCAAGCTGGGATTCAAACCCTGGTCTGCAGAGTAAATGTGTCTTTCCCATCCAAAGGCCCATTCTCTGATTTTGGAGAGATCCTTTAGAAACTTTTTCAGGGATGTAGCTACAGGGATGGGGGAAAATGAGGACATTTTCTCCTGCCCCAAAAGAGAATTTTGTCTCCCAATTTTGCCTCTCTCCTTCAGTCTCCAACTAACACTTCAGTTGGTTATTTAGGAATACAATTTAGGCCTCCAAAGAAAGGGAAGAGACAAAGTGGAGTTGTGGGTGGGAGAAATCCCAGCATCTCACTCTTAGAAATGCTAGAAATTTGGGGACTAAAGAAAAATTTAATGGGGGGTGAGAATTCTCAGGGGAGTGGGTGGGTTAATAGTCCCATTTCTCTACACTCGAGTGTAATAAGTAATAATGAACTTTTGTTACATTAAAAACAAGCTACTATCGGTATTTGGAATCTCAATTTCCTTCCAGCTTTTCTTCAGGAATTGAGTAAAATTTTGAAATAACCTAAAACGTGAGGCAGCAGTTTTCAAACAGGTTGCGTCCAAACTACAGAAATAATCCAGGTTGGCACGGCTTTAACCACCATGGCTCCATGTTATGGAATTCTGGGAATGGTAGTTTGTTGTGCTAGCAAAATTCAAACCCACTCCCATAACCGTCTGTCCTGCGGCCCAAAGCAAAGGAGCCTCTCTCCTTCTTCTCTTCCTCCATGATGAACCACAGCAGTGATTCCCAACCTGTGGGTCGGGACCCCTTTGGGGGTCCAATGACTCTTTCATGGGGGTCGCCTAAGACCATTGGAAAACACCTATTTAATTAGAGTTATGAAGTAGCAATGAAAATAATTTCATGGGTTTGGGTCACCACAACATGAAGAACTGTATTAAAGGGTTGCGGCATTAGGAAGGTTAGGAATCACTGAACCACAGAATGGGAGAACTGTAGTCGGAATTCAATGATATGGCCCTCTTAGTCAGTGGAATGAGTATTTCAGACAGATTTTGTAGCCCCTTTGAGACTCACTGGAAGAAAGAAGTTGCCGCAGGAGCTTTCCTGGACTTCAAACTACTTCCTCAGATGCATTTGGTCACTACAAGATACTACAAGATCTCTCTAGATACTTGTTCAGGAGGGATTTGCCTTTGCCTTCCCCTGAGGCTGAGAATTCAAAGACATAGCTGTGTTAGTCTGTAGAATCAGTAGAGAGAGATCTTGGAGCCCCTTTGGAAAGAAGCTGGCAGCAGGAGCTTTCCTAGACTAAAGTCTACTTCCTCAGATGCATCTGAGTCAGAAGCACTCCCCAAAGGCCATGTAGTCCAACCCCCAGACGCTGGAAATCCACAGGTAAAGCATCCCCACCAGGCAGCCATCCAACCTCTGAGGGAAAAGCCTCAATGGCCCACGTGGCCAACCTAAGTCCAAGGTGTGTGTGTGTGTGAGAGAGAGAGAGAGAGAGAGAGAGAGCTGGAGGAAGCCTCCCCAAAAGATGGGTTCATTTGTCTGCTTGAAAGACCACCAGGCAGCAGAAATCCAGCATGAAACGAGGACGCCTCCTCCTCCTTGGGATCCCTTCCAAATCAGTAGAAGAAGAAGAGGAGGAGGAGGAGGAGGAGGACAGTGGCTCTGAGGGGTTTTCTCTTTTCTTTGCAAGGCTAATATTGGAACGTACTAAAAGAAATGACAGTACTTGCTCATAGGAAATCATTGGGGAATATTTACAAATAGGAAACATAGAGGAACACTTGCCTATAGAGAAACTATACTTGCCCATTGGGGTATAATACACTGGGGGGTCCTTGGGCAGGTATTCCCCAGTGATTCTCTATGGGCAACTCCTGTCATATTAGCCCTTTCCCAGGCAGAGGGAGAGGAGGGAAAGCGCTCTGGATGTTGCTCGGCTCCGTCGCACCACCGTCGTCTGGAAGCTCCGACTCTAATCCGTATCTAGACCTCATTGCAACGCTGTGTCTACCGGTCAAACCTTCCCCTGGATGCAAAGGGATTTTGCAGCACTTTTGAGGCTGCATCCGCACTTTATAAATAATCTGGTTTGGTGGCGCTTTAGCTGCCATGGCGCAAGGCTATGGAATTCTGGGAATTGCAGTTTGTTGTGGCACCAGGGCGCACCTTTTATTTGTCCATGCCCCCCCCCTTAGCGTTTTGCGGCGACCTTGGCCCTCCCTTTCTGGGGCTGCATCCAGGCTTCAGAATTAATCCGGTTCGACCCCGCTTTAGACAACCGCCAGGAGTCCGTGCCAGGCGTCTGTAGCATTGCGAGACATTCAGCCTTCTTTGTCAGAGAGCTCTGGTGCCGTACGAGTCCACACTACAAGTCCCAGAATGCCACAGCCTTGAGCCATGGGACTAAAGCGGTGTCGAACCGGATTGTTCCTGCAAGCGGAGGAGCCGGCGGAGTCGGTCCAGGGAGAGGAGCCAGACTGGAAAAGAAAAAGGGGCTCGTCCGAGGCCCTCTCTGCCTGCGCCCCTCCCTTCTTCCCCAGGAGCCCCGGGCAGGGCAGCAAGAGAGGCCGCGAGCGAAGGAGGGAGCGGGGCCAAAGGCGAGGCACGGACGGGGTTCGAACCCGCGATCTTCGGTTTACGAGACCGACGCCTTACCACTTGGCCACCGCGCCTAACGGGCTACACGCAGGGAAGGAGGCCGCCAGGGGGAGGCAGCCCCAGCCGCAGGGAGGAGGAACGCCAGGCCCCCTCTCCTCCGCCCAAGGACCCAGGGAAGGGGGAAGGAGGAGGCCACGCAGGGACGGACGGCCTCCCTGCCTGCCTGCCTTTCCTCCCTCCTCCTTCTTTCCTCCCTCTTGCCTGCCTGCTTTCCTCTTTCCTTCCTTCCCGCCTTCCTTCCCTCCTTCCTCTTACCTGCCTGCTTTCCTCTTGCCTTTCTTCCTTCTTTCCCTCCCTCCCTTCCCCTTCCTTCTCTTCCTTCCTTCTTTCCCTCCCTCCCTCCCCCTCTCTTCCTTCCTTCCTCCCTTCCCTCTTCCTTCCTTCCTTCCTTCCCTCTTCCTTCCTACTTTCCCTCCCTCCTTCTTTCCTTCCCTCTTCCTTCCTTCTTTCCCTCCCTCCCTCCCTCTTCCTTCCTACTTTCCCTCCTTCCTTCCTTCCCTCTTCCTTCCTTCTTTCCCTCCCTCCCTCTTCTTCCATGCTACTCCCCTCCCCTTCTTGCCTTCTCGTGCCTTCTTCCTTCTCTCCCTTCTTCCTTCCCTCTTCCTTCCTTCTTTCCCTCCCTCCCCCTTCCTTCCTTCTTCCTTCCGACTTTCCCTCCCTCCTTCCTTCCTTCTTTCCCTCCCCCCTCCCTCCTTCCCTCTTCCTTCCTTCTTTCCCTCCCTCCCTCCCTCCCTCTTCCTTCCTTCCTTCTTCCTTCCTACTTTCCCTCCTTCTTTCCCTCTTCCTTCCTTCTTTCCCTCCCTCCCTCTTCCATCCTACTTCCCCTCCCTCCTTCCTTCTCTCCCTTCTTCCTTACCTCTTCCTTCCTTTTTTCCCTCCCTCCCTTCCCTCTTCCTTCCTACTTTCCCTCCCTCCTTCCCTCTTCCTTTCTTCTTTCCCTCCCTCCCTCCTACCTACTTCTCCTCCCTCCTTCCTTCCTTTTCTCCCTTCTCCCTTCCCTCTTTCTTCCTTCTTTCCTTCCTTCCCTCCCTCCCTCTTCCTTCTTTCCCTCCCTCCCTCTTTCTTTCCTTCCTTCCTTCCTTCCTTCCAACTGAAGCCGAGAGGCTCCCCTCAGACATTTCTTCTCCCTCTGAAAAGACTCCCCAATTAGCCGCCTATTGCCTGCCCAGACCGAGTCGCCCCTTTGCTAGAAGGGAGCTGCGTCCACACTACGGAATTAATCCACTTTCACACCGCTTTAGCTGCCTTGGCTCCTTGCTATGGAACCTTGGGATTTGTAGTGTCTTGTGGCACCACAGCTCCCCCTGAATGACAGAGAAAGTCGCCATGCTGCAGGAGGCCCCAGGAGAATCCCTTAGCAGCAGGAAGCCGTGACGGTTGTTTAAAGCGCGGTCGAACCGGATTAATCCTGAAGAGTGGATGCAGCCCCAGAAAGGAACAAATTAAATAAATAAGGAGGACGGGACTTAAATAAAAGCTGAAAGCGCTCCTATAAGCGTCATTCCCAAAGTGGTGCTCAAAATGGAGGGCTTTGTGGGACTCCTCCTGGAGAGAAGGTTGAAATGAAGGACGGGACCCCTCTGGCAGATTATCACACTACATTCTTATAGCACTGCTATGCCGCTTTAACTGCTCTGGCTTCCTCCTGTTGCATTCTGGGGTTTGTAGTTGAGGGAGGGGCCTTTATCATTCTCAGCCAGAGAGCTCTTAGGCCTCATTGAACTACAAACCCCAGAATGCAACAGGAGGCAGCCAGAGCAGTCAAAGTGGAATAGCAGCACTGTAAGAGGGTAGTGCAGCAATCTACAGAGCAGGTCGGACAAACCACATTACCACACTGAGCTGTTTTGGATGGGAACTGACTACTTTTCCTTTAGGCCCCAGTGTACTTCAGTAAGAGCCAGTGTGGTGCAGTGGTTTAGGATTGGACTTCAACTGTGGAGACCAGGGCTCAGCCATGAAAACCCAGTGGGCAAGGCCCACACTCTCAGCCCCAGGAACCCCCGTGGTATGGCCACCATAAGTCAGAAGTAAACAAAGGTTATTGTTGTGATATTTGAAATGGTACGTGACAAAGAAGATGTATATAAAGGGACACAGGAATTGTGTGTGTGTGTGTGTGTGTGTGTGTGTGTTTTTGTTGGGATATAGCAACTTCGCATGCTGAGACTTTCTAGTAATGCATGTCTATGGTATTTTATTGCTTACTAACAACCCCTACTCATTGCCCCTCCTCATTTCCTGTTTACCCACGAGGACACCTAACCTTTTTGTTCCCTGGAGAAGAAGAAAGCAAGGATGAGTTGCCATTACTATCTACTTACCTACTAATCTCCTTGCCTGTGTTGGGAGCTGATGAAGGATGCTGAGGCAGCATCCTTTCCTAAGATACATGTAGACTACCTTTCTACCTCATTTTTCTTGCAAGATGAAGTTAGAGCTGTGTGTCTCTTCATACACATGATTTTGTAAGTAAACTTGTTTCTTTTTCACTTTTAACCAAGTGACTGTGTTTTTATTGGGGACACGTGCCTGGGACAGGAGTGGAGCTAGTTGAGTTTTCCTGCTTGCCCTTATATTCCGCTGTGTGAACTCTGCTAGTAAGATTAAACAATCTTGCTTACTTTCCTGAGTTTCTAACGATCCTCAAGAAAGAACTACATTTTCCCAACAGTTTTGTTAATAATTACATATTATATATTTATTCAAAATTAAAATTCTGACAGTTTAAATTCACCCCAATTAAACTCCTCTGTCAGTCCCCAAGGGATCTTGTAGCACCTTTGATTCTGGAGGATGGGGCCATGTCAGCTGCATTATTTCTACAGTGCAGTTGCACCAATACTTTAGGCTTTCTGGTCTAGAACTGTTGGAACAAAAGGAATTCAGTCTTTCAATGCTATGGAACCCAGACTCCACACACACACACACACACACACACACACGGCAGATGTCCCTAATTGGCTCAGTTTTGGCTAAGATCAAGTGTAGCACAGTGGGCCCTTGGTATCCACCTGGGGTTTGGTTCCAGGACCCTGCCCCCCCTCCCCCTGGATATCAAAATCTTTACATGCTCACATCCCATTATATACAATGGCATAGTAAAATGTTGTTCCTTATATAAAATGGCAACATCATTGTTTGCTTTTGGGAATTTCTTTGGGCAGGCGGGGAAGGGGGTATTTTCAAGATGTGGATGGTTAACTCTGTGAATGCAGAAGCCACCTGTATCTTAATTACATATTATAGAGGAGATGAGGGGAAACAACCTTGGGCTGCTGCCACTTCTGAGACATAGTTGTTTGTGCTTTCTGTGAAATGAAGTGCAGTCCTATTCACACTGGATTTAAACGAGTTACAGTGCAGTGGTGTTCAAAGGGACGGTTTTCAGGATGGTGTGACCCCCCCCCCTTGCTGCCAGTGTGCAATGGTGCAAGGAGCAGAAACAAAAACTCCTGTAGGGTTCTGTCATAACTGTTACTCTGCTGTTTTCTGGCAGGAGGGGCTGGTCATATCATCCTGCATGCCCCATTCCCCAGCACTGTAGATCTCTGTCACTAGATGCATCTGGATGGCTTTTAAGGTGGCTTTTACAGATTAGAAGATCAAGAGATGGAGCATAGCTCCACTTCTAAGGCAGTACTTTGACCTGAATTTGCTTGCCCCTTTCAGAATCTCAGGACTCTTAAGCAGGAGAGGAGCTTCCATTCATGAAACATTTGAATGAAAAGATGGATACCCGTAACACTTTTAAAAAAGATTCTGGGCTAGAGCTCAGTGCAAGACTTTGCATTTTGGAAGGTCCCAGGTTTGATTCCTGTATTCTTTTCTGGGAAAAGACTTTGTTCCAAACTCAGTAGCTCAGGGACAGAGTCCATGTTTGGTGTGCAGGACATCCCCAGTTTAATCCCAGGCAGATCCAGCTAGAACTAGGAAGGAGGACCCCACTGACACTAGCAGCGCTAGTGAAGCCAGGGGCATCACTGTGGGGGTATTGTGCTAGTTTTTTATGTCACAACTATTACCACGACATTTAGTGATAAATGGGAATTATAATTGATGATACTACATACTACATCATACAGAATGCTTAGTAATTTTTTTTTGTACTACGAGTGTGTGTATGTTAATGTGGGATGGGATGATATCATGAGTTATAGCACTGAGTGATGCCAACCCTAGTGATGCCACTGACCCAGTGCCACTGAGCGAAGCTCCTACTTATCCTAGGAAGACAGACCAGTGGTCTGAGTCATCCACCTTACACTTCTGGTGTCTTCTCAGAAGTAAGTCCCATTTGGATCAATGGCAGGTTGGATATTCTCAGGTAAGTAGGGACAAAGTGACAGCCTTGATATTTAATTTTGTTGTTATTGTTGAAATGTTGGTGGGGCTTACATGATGCACATTACCTGATGAAGGTTTTGGTGCTATGAGCTTTTTTTGCTTTGTTTTGACAGATGGTGGCTCTGCACTGGGTCAGTGCATATAACGTCTTTATATTAGTTGGAATATGCAGAAGCTGCCTTGGAACCTTTTCTGTTCTCATCATTTTTAAAATGAGGTATGCACTTGGCCTCATCTGGGGTTTTTTGTCCCCCTCTCCACTTTTTGGCCTTTTGGCAGTCTGTGTAGCTCTTGTAGGTTCCCAGGGACAGAAAAGTGGCCCCGGGACTAACCTGTTTAGGCACCATTGATTTACAGGAATCTACAGCTCTATCAGAACTTGGGAAACCAACTTGTTTAAAATAAGAACTCCCAGTATCCCCTGCCCCAACCAGCATGGCTACTGATTGGGCCAGTTGTAGCCCAATATCCAAATAATGTGAGCATTTTCCTTCATTTGACAGTTATAACAATCTATTAATGACACAGAAAGCTTTCTTTCTTTCCTATCTACACTTTGCTTTCAGTGCATGTGTTTTTTCTTTGGCCTTGTGGTAGTTTCCAAATTTCAGATTCCTGTCTTTCATTTATTGCTTCCCTCTCCTCCCGCCCCCTTCCCTGTCTTCAAAAGTCCAACAAAGATCTCAGGGTGCCATCTACTGGAGTAACTTCTAATAATGACATTTTAAAAAAACAGCAATTAATGTTTGCCTTTTTAAAAAAACAACAACATACTATGTCAGGTTTGAACATTAACATTTTCCAAAGGGTTTTTGGGGCTGTACTGTGGCTCAGATTGTTAAAACACACAATTTCCTGACTCTCATTAACACTTCACAGAGGGTTTCCAGAATAGGTTGCAGCTACCCATTGAATTGACTATCGATTATCTAGTACTCCATCCTTCCTTCCGGTTTTAGTTGACCTAATTGATTTTAGTATGAATCTTTTAATGTATTTGTGATTTAATTGTTATTTTAGGGAGGGGAGGGTAGAATTTGGGATTATTGTATATTGTTATTTTACTATGTATTGGACTGTTTTACTGTAAGATGCCTCGGTCCTAGTCGGAGTAGGCGACACATAAATAAGTCATTTTTGTTGTGGTTGTTGTTGTTGTTGTTGTTAATAGAACCTATGAGCCTCCCCATCTGTTAAGACTGTGATTCAGTGCATAGCCTTAAATGCAGGCGGGCTGGGCAGACTCTGTTTTGAAACTGAAGTGAAGTAACCAGTGTTGTAGTGGCAAATTCTGAAGTTCAGGCTCTCGCCAGGAATTAAAGCATGATTTTACTTTAATTGCCATAGCACTGTCCTATGGGATCCTGGATATGTTTAGTTTGTGGATGGGCCTTTAGAATTTTCAGCTAAGGAGCTGTAATGCCTCTGGCCAAACTACAAATCCCAGGATTCCATAGGATGGAACTATGGCAGTTAAAGTGGAATCCTAGCACTATAATCCTGGAGTGTGAAAGGGCTCCAGGACAGTGTCTGTAACACCACCCTCACTGCTGAACATTTCGGGCAGCTGTGTTGATGTAAAACAGCTTACAGCTGTTTTTCAGGTCTTTTGTAAAGCTAATGGGTCTTGCTCACTCAAGATCAAGCAGACACCCTCAAATACAACAAGGGTAGGTCTTAGCAATATATGATTGCAGCTGAATGCCATTCCCCTGCCCTTGTTACTGGATTCTAGCTAAACTCAGCAGAAACAAGGATACGTGCAACATAGTCCCTGCTTAAAAAAAAAAAAGTCTCAGGACTTTGGCTCCTCCATTACACCATTGTAAGTGATATACAGAGACACATTCATCATCTAAAGAACCTCCACTACCATTGGTAAAATCTGGGCACAAAAGTTAGAGTTGTACAAACTATTGTATTCCCTATTACGTACAATGCATGGATGTAAGAGTTGGCCAGTGAGGAAAGTGGATAAAAAGGAAAATCAATTCATTTGAAATGTGGTGCTAGAGAAGAGTGCTGAGGATAAGCCAAAAAGAGAAACAAATGGGTCCTTGAACCGATTTAAGCCTGAATTTTCCCTGAAAGCCAAGATCAGGGGTAGGCAACCTGCGGCCCGTGGGCCGATGCGGCCCGGCGAGGCCTTGGGACCGGCCCAGCCTGGTCCTGCCGCCGATTGCCGCCGGGCCTTTGGGTGCAATTGTCTATAGGCCTCAAACAGCATTTATATTAACATTTTTAAAAAATCAGCAATTTTTTTCGTGTGTCCTCATTTTTTTTTTAAAAAAAGTGTCTTCCATTTGAAAATTTTGTCCTACATTTGTCCTGGTTTATTTATATATTAATTTTTAAAAATATTTAATTATTTTTTTTTGGCTTCGGCCCCCCAGTTGTCTGAGGGACAGCAACCCCGCCCCCGGCTCAAAAAGGTTGCCTACCCCTGGCCAAGATATAATTTGAGGCTGTCATACTTTGGTGACATCATGAGAAGGCTGAAACATTAGAATATAATGCCAGAGAAGGTGGAGGGATGTAGAAAGAGAGGAAGGCCACATGGTAGGTGGGCAGACTCCATTAGGGAGGTCATGGGTATGAATTTGCAGGACCTAAGCAGACAGTGGAGGATGGAGGGGGTCTTGGAGATGTCTCATCCAAGGGTCACCATGAGTCAGGTCATCTCGAAGGTGGTTAACAACAACAACCATGACCACTGCTTCCATGTGTGGCCTTCACTCTGGTCTTTTTAGCCTTCAGAAGCTAAGATGCTGAAATTACATGGGGTGGGGCGGTGAGCTGCTTTTGGGAAAGCTCCCCATAGAGATGTTTGGTTGCTTATCTTTTATCTTTTGGAGTGCAGTTTAAAACTTTGTGTTGGGTGGAACTGTCAGGCCTTTAGCAATTAAAGATGATTCTGTTGTGTTATTGCTGCTTTTCTGGTATTTTAGTCTGTCTTCTTATGCACTGTATGCTTTTTTGGAAATAAGCCTGAATACAGTAGGAACTCACTTCTGAGTTAAATGTGCTTAGCATGCTCAGCCTGTTTTAGGCCTATATTGTGGTTCACTTAATTTTGTTCGTAATGTGCTTTAGATCCCCCTGAAGTTGAAAAGACAGAGTGTGCATTTTAATACATATTAAAATACACAGAGGGATTATTAAATATCACTTTATAACACTTATGTAAACAGTTTCAACACACAACTGAAGAAGAGAGTACAGGGATGGGGTGTAGTGAGTTAGGGTTGCCTAATTGTCCCACTATACTAGGGACAAAATGTGGAACAAATTCTAGACCAAACGTAGGACAACTGCCAGGACAAAACTCAGCTAGGACATTTAAGAAAAATGGAGGATCTTAAATGTCCTACATTTTGGGCTGAGTTTTGTCCTGCAGTTGTCCTACAGTTTGGTCTAGAATTTGTCCTATATTTTGTCCCTGGTAATAGTGGACAATTATGAGTTGGGCTTTTGTCATCGAGGCAGATGGGTTTTGGAGTCCTTATTAGCAGCATGGCCAAAAGCATATTAGCTGTCCAGTGGTAGAGTATCAGTGATCACCTTTGAAACTTTTTGTATTAGCTTGGCTCTTTGAAGCTGAGAAGAGACTGAGGGAGTGATTTTTTCCCTCTCTTGTTATTAACATGCTTGCACAGTTCTTCTGTTAGCTGTGGGAGAAAGGAGAATAGTTAATGCTTGAGAACTTTGTTTGCATATTGCAAACAATATGCATTGTTTGTTTCTGCACTACATAACACTTGGGAGTCTATCTTCCATTTGGGTTTGCCTATGGGGAGACCCCCACTTAGAAGGCATATAATTAGTTATGGGAAATTTGATCACCAGCTGCCAATTGAGTAGAATTAGTTGTTTAGGTGTCCAGCTCTACCATGAGCTATGAGGGGATTATGGTGGAATGCTGCTCTACTGTATACCATCTGCTGCATCATTTACCACCAGTAAAAGTTATAGCAGTAAGCTGGGAAGTGTTCATCACCAGATGAAGTCTTGGGAACGCCTGAAACTGCACCAAGTTCCAGTACAGACCAGGACACTATTCAAGTAGGCCTATACATTTATAAAAGCAGAAATACAGCCAACCCTCCATATCGACGGATTCTTTATCCACAAATTCAAGCTACAATGCCTTGAAAATGTTAAAAAAATATAAATTCCAAAAAGAATGTCATAGCATTTTCTTGCCAAGAACTTTGCCATTGCTTTTGTCTGAGGCTGAGAGTGTGTAACTTGTCCAATGTTAACCCAGCAGGTTTCCATGGCTGAGGGGAGATTTGAACCCCAATCTCTTGGAGTGCTAGTCCAGCACTTAAGCCACCATACTCCATTAGTTCTTTGGAAAATTACACACTTGGAAAAGTTCTGTTGTTATACATTTGACTGCATGATGACACCACAAAGCTATATCAGAATGAGGGCAAGGAGTATTGCTCTCACTTTGACTAGTCTTTCTTAAACTACGATATATTGTCACTCAGATGTGGCTATGATAGATATCAAGAAAACAAATTAGAAGGAAAGCAGAGCACTCCCCACCTCCCTCTGAATGGGCAAAGCTTCCTGCCAGGATAGTACATTTCATCAGGGCCAATGTTTTTCACAAAATGGGTTTTCCATTTCCTCTCAGTCTCATAGTGCACACATCACACACTAACAATGGGGGCAAAACAATTCTTATTTTCTTAGCAAGTTATCTTGCTTTAGGTACACAGGATATAGAGTCAAAACAGTACTTTTGTAATAAAGGGTTACTGAAGGGTATTTGAATCTGTGGTTTACTTCTTGTGAACACAGTGGGCCCTTGACATGTTCTTGGGTTTGGTTCCAAGACACCCCCCCCCCCTTTCATGGATATCAAAATCCATGGATGTCTCATTAAATACAATGGCATAGTAAAATTGTGTCCCTTATATAAAATAGCAAACTAAAGGTTTGATTTTTGGAATTTATATATATTTAAAATATTTACAAGCCATGGAGGCTTGAATCTGTGGACAAAAAAAATATCTGTGGATATGGAAGGCCGACTGCATTAGCAGACTACTGCTATTTTGTGAATTAAGATTTCCTATGCACACCATGGCATTTTAACTGAATTTATTGCCCTTCATCTGAAAACTGTCACAGTGAGTCTGGGCTGAAAAAGAGGAAAATGAAAGATTGCTCATTTGATGTAATATAAAGCAACAGTTTCTGCTGCTGAAGGCCGGAGAAAGATAGAATAGCCAAATGCAAAAGTCAACATCATTGCTCTTTCTTTAATAACTATTGCTAAATCTGCTTTATGGATAATCTTATCTCAACCAGGAATGCCCTTGTAACCTCCATGCTTGAATATCTTGCTGATCAATCCTATAGCCATCAATGGGAAAACATGTTATCATCCATTTGAACCAGGAGGTTGTGATAACATGGTAATGTATCACAGAGTGCTGGCTGGGTGTACCAGGAGGCTGAATTGGCCTCATTTAGGTGCATCAGGTGTCTTCATGCAGCACTATGCTCACCCTGGGGGATGAGGTGGTGGTGGTCTACTAGGGCCCATCAGTATCCTGAGCAGGTAACCCATTCAGCCTGTGCGTGTATGTTTCTGAAACTGGAAAAGGATACAGATTCTGTGGATGGTGTCCTGCTGACCAACAGTCTCCCCTTCTGAGCTGGCTAAAATAATCTCAGATATATTGATGAAGCTGTTTGTTCTACTCCTCACTGGAAAGAATGGCTGAGGAACTCATAGCTATACAGAAAACCTGGGTATTGCCCAGGTAATATCTGGCCCCACACATTCAACTGGACATACCATCTGCTAGTCAGAATGAAGATGGTATATGGATAAGGGAATCTAATACAGGCTGACCTCCATTAACAATGCCCATGACAAAGAAGCTTTAATGTTTAACTTATCTCCCCCTTTCCTCCTCGTATGTCTAGCTGGATTTCTTTAGCAGCATCAGCATTTGGAGAATGATGGAGGAGGCCTGGAGAAACAGACTGTTGCTAGTGGGTTGCAGCAGTGCACCTGGGATAACAATGCAATACAGCTTTAGCTGGGAAAGAATGGGATTCTAATGTAGCTAATCCTAATATAGCCATATGTTCCTTCCTACAACAGGCAAGTAAGCAGCATCTGCCTTTAGAATCCTACTGAGCATCTGTGAGCAGAAAAACAGAGAGAACAAGCCTTCCTCACTAGCCATCCCCAATGAGTTCAAAATGCATAGTGTCTT
Source organism: Sceloporus undulatus (assembly GCF_019175285.1). Classification (NCBI taxonomy): domain Eukaryota; kingdom Metazoa; phylum Chordata; class Lepidosauria; order Squamata; family Phrynosomatidae; genus Sceloporus; species Sceloporus undulatus. Next base: position 161,344,954 of record NC_056523.1, read on the forward strand.
GCCAACAAAATGGAAAACTTAAGAACAGTGGAGGCTAGTAAAAGGAAAAGTCATGCCTGGATGGATTTTGAAAGAAGTCTTCAAGTGGTCTATAGAAAATGTGCAAATGTTTTTGTTTACTTGTACAGGGTTTACCTGACTTGGTTGTTTCTTTTCACATCTGCATATTGTTAGTTTTGAATTAAAAAATTCTGAAACATGTTGAGTGGCTCTTCATGGCAGGAATCTATCCCTGTTCTATGTTATCTTTGCCTCTGGTTCCAAATGTTTTGTTGAAGAAATCATGCCCAGCAACACATGTACTTCATTAATTCAGGTATATCAGTGTAGTTCCATAGTTAGAGACAGAGGACTGCCCACACTTCACCACTTAATTCCATGGCATATGGTATAGTGATTTGAGTATTGGAAGATGACTGGGAGACCAACCAGGGTTTGAATCCCCACTTAGCAATGAAAGTCACATTCTCTCATCCTTAAAGGAAGGCAATGGCAAGCCTCCTCTGCACAAATTTTACCAAGAAAACACTGAGAAGGTTGACATAAATTGAAGTTGATATATCAGTTAGACATATTCCTAAGAAGACAGTCTCTTCTATTGTGGGGAATGGGTTACTGGACTACAGCTGGAGCCAAGGCATTTTTAAAGTAAAATTTGTGTGTCTTTACAGACACCTAGTTCTAGCTACCTGGAGTTTAAGGCGGGGCTCAGGGGATTAGATCAGAAGAAATATACACACAAACTCTCTAACTGCCCCTCCTGCATCTCTCTAGCATTTTTAGCCGCTCACTTTCCTGTTATTGTTTTAGAGACCATGCAGTGATCATGTGCACATGAACTGGTCTGAGAGACTAGGTCCATTGTGGGCAATCTCTGTGGGCCCAGCAGCTGGTTTTTGGCCTCCTGGACCCCACTGAAGGCTGCTCCACTTGCTGATGAGTCATTCCAATCCCAATTCCTGGTTATCTTCATACTGCAAGATGGATGGTGGATTGGGGATAAGAGAACCAACTTTAAACACAAAATCTAGCAGGAGAAAATTTGACTTCTATTCACCTGGACTGAAGAAGCAGCTAACCCCCTCTTAAAAGTGAACAGAATACATTATTTGGGTAGGGTAAGCCATCAATTTAATTTGTTCCAGACTTTAAAAATGGACAAAAGATGCAACTCATTATAAATAACAACAAACCAGGAAGGATCACATGTGTGAGTGTGTAAAAGAGACAAGACAGCTTTTACAAAAAGACTGAGAGAAAGAGAATTACTCCATCCATTCAACACAACAATTCCAAAAGAAGACAGATTAACTACTTATTCAAAAACTTGCTAAATACTCAGGACAAGATGTAGATCATCTAGGAAAAGCAAGAAAGAAAAGAAAATATCTGTACAAAAATGAATAGATTTTCTTTCTTTTTTAAACATCCTATTGAGGCACATGAAATACAAACTCAGTTCTATTTTATATATACAGATTTACAATAGATATTTTTTGGGGGGAGGCAGTGCCAGAACAAAGAACAAACAAACAAATGACCTTCAAAATATATAAAACTTGTGGCAAGTAGCTGATCAAAGGTGAAAAAAGAGAAATCTGTACACACTCAAGTTGAAGGCACAAATACTAAAAACTATAATCATGCAAAACAATTAAAAACAAACAAACATAAAAATCTCACCCTTATTCATAGGTACAGTTGGTGCAAAAAAGCAAAACTAACGGCTCCCACAATAAATGCTTACAGCAATTCTCAGTCAGTATATCAGTACTGAAACATACAGGAAGTGCAGTGTATGTTCTGCCTTGTAGCATAGCTTTGAAGTTATGTTCTGCCTTGTAGCATAGCTTGAAGTGGCAGAGTGTTAATTTTACAAGGTGGGGTAATGAAACTGAGCAATTATCCTGATGGCACCAATGGCGTAGGAGGGGAAAACTTGTAGGATTTCCCCATTCTCCCTGTTGTGACCTTTGTGAAAATGTTTGGTTGCTTGAATTGTTTTTCTCCCAAGTGCATGGATGTTCCTGTGCTGCTTGTGTCTTCACTAGAACCAAAGTAAAAAAGCTTGCACCACTTGCTTATCTGTACAGACAACTATTTTTACACCAATGGAAGATCTAAATACTTTTAAACAAATATTTGCTGGTTTTTTCTCCTTCTTGACATGTGCTCTATGTGTTCTGCAACCAAGACTAGAGTTGATTTTTGGCTGCCAAGTTTCCCACCAGAAGTTAATCTCCAAAACTCACCTTTTCAATTTTGTCATTCAACCCAAGCCACTCACATTTAAAAGTCATGTGCTATTTGTAGCTTTCATAAACATGCCCTTTTTATAATTGGTGAAATGCAGTTAAGTGCTAGCTCAAGTCTGCACCATGGTAGATAAGGAAACATCAATTGTCTTCACTTTGCTTATTCATGGATATTTCCCTGCTGAGATGAATATTACTCGCTGAGGTTCTCTCTGATTTTAAACGATACATACAGAAATGGCTGCTGTATTCAGGACAACACAGTTCCAAAGTACTGTATTTCTCCCTTTCACCTCAGCATTTCTAACTACCCAACTACCTCAAGCCAACACTCTGCAGCAGCTGGTGGCTTGCTCCAGTTTTTAGCCCAAACTTCAAAAAAACCCAGTCCAAAGTGCTGAACTCTTTCCCCAGATAAAGTCAACATCTTGGACAGCTCCTTCAAAGTATGAATTTAAACCCACCGTGGATTCACTGTTATGTGGATGCCACCAGCCCTCACTGTCAACAGGACTGTCATGAACTTTTGAACTGGTGATGCGTCTTAATTCCTACAAAGAATCCTACTTTAACATCAAGCTGTTGTTATAGGCCTATATCTGACTGCTAGTCCCAACAAGAGTAGGTGCATTGATTTAGCATGTTCCCATTGCTTCAGTGGGTCTACTTTAGTTGGCATTAGTAATTGACCCTAAGGGCTAATATAAATGCTGTTTAATGATACAACTATTCTTTTTCAGTGATCACAAGTTAATTTTCCAAGCCTGGGTGGCAAGAGGAAGACACAGAGGGATTGTGAGGAATGCAAAGTAATAGTTTTAACCAACTGCAGTATTTAAGTAAAAGTGAAATTCCATCAACACACATCAAGCCATCAGATCATTAAAAAAAAAAAACCCTTCCTAGTTGACCACTAATTGTTTTAATATCTGATGCCTGGGATTCTATAAAAGCATCAGTAAACCTGGATCAAAAAGGCCTCAAATATGTTTAAGAAGCAACAGTGTAAAGCTGCCCTGAAAGATTTTGTAAAGCTAACAGATCTTGCTCACTCAAGACCAAGTTGCCTCCCTCAAATACAACAAGGGCAGCTCTTAGCAATATAGTTTTGCAGCTGCCCTTGATACTGGATTCTAGTTAAACTCAGCAGAAAGAAGGACGTTGAACCAAGAGTCTAAACCTGATTTTCATTCAAGCAAGTGTTCTGATAAGAAAATGGAAAATAATTGTGCTGAGAAAAAAAAAATATTGTTAGGCTTTTGTCTCTCCCCCCCCCCCCTTCCCCCCCCCCAAAAAAAAAAAAAAGCATTGTGGCATCTTATTGCTTGATCATAATCATCCACTCTTGCCACTGCATCTCTTGCTTAGATTTGTATGTGGATTATATTGAGAGCCTCATTCTGGATTGGTTTACAAATCCAAGTGAACTGGCAGTACTCTTTGCCACTATTCTGGTTCAGTTGGTTCATATGATATGTCAGAGAGAAGGATTTGTATGACACCCTGCGGCTGAAACTTCATATCTTATGATGTGTTTTTTCCTCATAATAGAGAGATTACAAATTAATAAAATTCCCCTCCTTCAGTGTGATATTGTTGATATAAGCAGATGTTTTGGTACAAGTCATTTGCAAGAGTTGTGCCGATCAATACAATCTGAATCAAGATACAGAATAATTAAAACCAAAACAAAACGGTTGGGTGGTATCTGATGGGTCAAGCCAGCAGCAAGAATCCTTCTTAAGGCACCTTTGTGAATAAAGACACATACACCCACTCTTTACTCTCCAGTTGACTTGCCGTGTGCTAAAGGGCTGGAACACCCTTGTTGCATCTCCTGCTTCATTGATTAAACCCACCTAATCCAACCATTCACCTACACTGCTTTTAAGTGTTTAGTTATTAAAAACTCCTAGAGATTCTACAACTCCCCTGAGAAACTCTTCTGGCTAGAAAATTCTACATGCCTCAATATTCTGACTGCAGTTTGTCTGCTTTCTCCCTTTGACTTGCCCATGCCAGGCAGATGTGGATTCCTTACTATGCTGACACAAGGAAACCTTTCATGAACCTGATTGGTAGAGCAATCCTGTGTATGCCTACTTAAAAGGACTGACTTTCTCTGAAGTAAATACATGTAGGAGCACAGGCTCAGTATGATAGTAGACCAGCTTCCAGCCTTCTCTTCTTCCAACTAAATTCAGTTCCTTCTGTCTTTATTCACATATACAGAGATGAGAAAATCTCAAACGTCCTTAGCAAATTCATCCATGCAGAGAATGTTTTCATCTAAACAATGTATCTTTGTACTGCATGGCACATACAGTTCAACTAATGACTTCTCAAAGAACCTCCCAGCCATTGCTGATCCTAATCCATGACTTGGAATTGTATATTTTTTAGGGAGGGGGAGCATAGGAATGTGTAGTTTCAAGAAATCTAAACAAGCAAGCCAGATTCTGTTACCATTCTTTCAAAATGGCAGTCTCAAGACAAAGGCACTAGGCTAGAAAAGATAGTTGGCCACTAGACATATCACCCATGTTTGTGTGCAACATCATTGGCATCAATAGCTATAAACAAAACCAAAATTGGCACATTACTTATGAAAGCTCATGTAAAGATGATTGCAAATAGTTATTGGGCTGAGGACTCGAAGAAGTCATCATTCAGTATCTTGTAATGGATCAGAGGTACTCTAACCCAGTGTCTTCATATGTATTAGATTTCTACTCCCATGTCCCATGTGGGCATACTGGATGGGGAAAATGGGAGCTGTAGTCTGGCATTCCAGAGGACACTAGGTTGAAGAAGATTGCTCTAACTTAAACCTCTCTACAACACTTGCTTTATCAAAACTATTTAAAATCTTTCTCCTCACAGCTCTTGGAAAACACACCATAGTCCTCCAAGACAGAACAGTTAACCCTTGTGCTTAACACAAAACCTTTCCTTCAGTTACTCCAGTTCCTTACCTCCTGCTTCCAGCCAACACAAGCACTTTCCCTCTTCACTCCCCTCTCTCAACTTTCAGCATCTCTGCACTTCTCAAATCTCAACATGCCCAGTACTTTCAGCATTTAAAGAAAAAATGTCATATTATTAAAATTGTCATCACATCAAACACTGAAATTCACTTTACCTCCAGCCCTGTAAACATGGCCAAAGCCATCACTTACTTCATGAACCAAAGTCAAATCACTTTAAATGTTGGGAGGATCCACCCTCACCTTTCCCCAGAGAGTCACAAAGTGTTAAAACAAGTTATTTATGGAGTGGAAAGTGAAGATACTGCAGCACATATGAGTTTATTCACCCTTGAATAAAGTAAAGTAAAACAAGTGAGTGATTAAAAGCCAACATAAACACTTAACGCTTAGGCCTAAAATCCAGTTCTTAGTTCCAATGAAGTATACCCAATAAATCAATAGGAGCTTGTAGATTTCCCCTTTTTGTATGCTACATTGATTCAATGAGTCTATTCAGCACTAATAATTCAATTTAGGCATTTAAATTTAAATACTTTATGTTGTTCACAGAACAAAGAAGATAATGTGGCATAATGCATTCAAGTCCATTTTAGTGATTTTGTGAATCCACTGGTCATCCTTGGAAGGGCAGTGGGGAGGAACCTGCATGTCTGTGTGATTAAAAATGACTGTAAGATCATGGACTCAGTGTCAAGCCCATCAAATGCAAGTGTTAAATGCAGAGATGATGGCAAAGTAAGTTTAAAAATCATTAGCAATCTTAAGCTAGAGATCACTGGAACCTATGGTAGAAAACTAGAAATAATTTCTGTCAGGGGTGACTCATGCAGGACCACAAAGTCTCCTTTAGAAATTGTTCTGCCTCTGGACACAGCCAACAAAATTTTCCAAAATCTCCTGCAATGAGAGCTAGGAGTAAGAATGGTCTTAATAACCACCAAAGGTCTGAGGAATGCACATACACTGTTTTACTAGCCCAGTAGCTCATCCCTACTTAACTATACATTTTCTTCACATTTCTTTTCCAAAGAAACAAAGGGGAAAATGGTACCCAACAATAGAAAGAGATGCAGAAAAATAACATCTTTGACTGAAAAGTTCCTGAGCACCCAAAATTTCTATGATGATTCTGATGAAAACATCTTTATATACTGAGGAGGAGAAAGAGGAAGACTCATGGGAATGTCCTCCAACATACTTTGTATCTCAATGGTATGAAGAAAGCTAAAAGAAAGCTTGGAAGAACTGGGTGGGTGGACTGCCTGTGGAATCTATATTTCCCTGGAATCTGAGGCCCATTACAGACGGGCATAAAGTACGGACTGGGTCCATATTAGGGTTAGAAAGGGGCATCCCTTCCGGATGCCCCTAACCTTAATATGGACTGAGTCCGTACAAAATGGTGGCGCCCGTTCCACATGGGGGCCGCCATCTTTACATAGCGGACATGCTGCGTCCGCATGCCATGCAACTCATATGATGCTGCGAGTGCGCCATTGGCGCCTCGCGGTGTCATATCTGCGCCGCAAAGAGAAGCGCCATTTTGGTGCTTATTTGCAGTGCGGAGGAGCCTCGCGGTTTGGACGCTGGGGCTCCTCTGCGCTGCAAATGGCGGCGGCAAACTGCCCCTTCTGGGTGGTCTGTAACGCGCCTGAGATTCACTAACTAGAGCTCAGCACAAAAGGCATAGAATGAAAGAGTTCTGAGCTTAGGTATCCAATCCCTGCTTATCAAGTACTGTTTTTATTTCTACAGCTTAATTTAGAGGAGGAGGGGATCCATTTCATTCCCAGTATTAGAAAATAACTGGAATAAAAATTCCCTGTCAGTCTCAGCAAATCACCAGTAGTCTACCAGAAGAACTAGATTCACTTGCTACAAACCCTTAAAATGTTGTTTTAGTGCATTGAATATAGCATCAAACTGATCAACACTAGAGAGTTGATGTTTTCATTTTTTTCCCCCTAGCTACTGTTCCTAGGCTTAAAATAAAATGTACACATCAAATTTAGTGCCTTTTTAAAAACAAGATATGCTTTAACTTGGAACTGTAAGTTTGAGATCAGCTTGCAGTAATTAATACTACACGTATTTACAGATACAGGAATCTTTCCAGCTGTATAGCTGTTTTACACATTATGCATTTTCTGCATGTGAACTGCCTTGGCAAGTAGGGAATAGCACAAAACTTGCCTTAGACAACCACAGTCTCTCCCTCTCTTACATACATACACACACACACGGACTTATATGTGCCTGATTGTCACATGCAACAATACACATGCAGCTTTCATGCTATTTCCTACACAGAGAGCAACTCCATGCAGAAAGGCAGTCATGTGTGAAGAAGCCTTTACAGGGCATCCTTTAACTGGAAGAAGCAAACTTGCCTTCTACTGAGGTTAGTGATTTCCCTGCTGTAGTCAGCCTGTTCGATGATGTACATTGAAAACAATGTTAAAAAATTACAAAATGGTGAATGAGAAAAGAAAGAATGAGCCAGAGTGACCTTGGGAATGCTTTCAGATAGTAGTTGTGATTCCAGATGGAAAGTTACTTTTCTGTAGCTGCAGACAAAGCTTTGATAATTTTCATTTGGGAACTACACCTCTGAGAATGCCCCAGCCTGCACAGCCACTGGCCAAGCTGACTGGAGGATTCTGGGAACTGAAGTCTCAAAATGTAGCTTTTTCAAACTGTGCCAAAGTTGACTATGCAGCCTTTATTGGGTGAGCACTCCTAGTTTTTCCTGACCCACAGATCAGACGTGCAACCAGCTCTCATGCTCTGCTGTGACTTGAATAAAACTGAGCTACCATGCTGAATAAATAATATGGTGCATAAACAAACTTTTGTTCTAAAGTCTCAGTGAAGAATTTTAAAAACATTGCTCTTCAGTAAGCACAAGGACTGAGTTCAGCCTCAGGTCCCTGGAAATCTCATTAAGGCAAGCATCTGTACAATTGCCACTATTAAATAATTAATCTGTGCCTCCAGTGGTGTTGAACTGATAATAACTGCAAAGCAAGGCTGAAACCAGTGGAGATTGGAGAAACTTCTGGGCACTGAGATGCAACAATACAAACCCCCAACAAACACCTCTCAAACCCCAAATCTAGGCCTGTTGATTTCTAATGTCAAGAAGGTGATACAGAACTTCTAATGTGCAGTCCTTAAATGGGCAGCAAAGCAGCTCTCTGGGCTGGCTCCACAATTTAATACAGGGGTTGCCAAGGTTGCCACAGTACAGTGAGTTTCAGGATGCCTTTCTTGCCCAGTGCAGTTCAAAACCTAATCTCTGTCAACACAGTCCTTCCACTATCTAGTATCTTCCATATGTGCTAAATCACCATACCCAGAATCCACTATCCAGCCTACGTCTCCCAGAATTGGCCATGATGGCTGTGGAATTCTGGGACCTGAAAGTTAGCTGAAGGATTCTGAAAGTTAATCAGCTGACATGTCAGGAAGGTGTCAGGTTGGAAAAGACTGTTCTTGCCAGTACCATTTTTGGGGCAGTTAGTAAACCTGAAGTATAGAAAGATATGTAATAAACAATTTTGTAGATCTGAAGCACGGCAGAATGTTGGCAAAAGGTGCATGCCTGTATGTGCAGATGGAGGTAATACTTCTGGCTGCCAACTGCTATCAAGGTTTTATGGCCATTTACGTGTCTTTCACATTTCACAATTCCAGCGCTATGATTCCATTTTAATTGCCATGGCAACATACTTTGGAATGCTAGGACATGGAGTTTGGTCAGGGGCACCAGAGGGGATCCCTGGCTGAGGATGCCAAAGGCCCCCTCCCTTCACTGCCAATCCTAGGAGCCATAGCAATTAGTGGAGTCATAAAGCTATAACTGCGTGATGTGAAAGAGATCTAAGATACTAGATATTTTAAAGATGCTTAAAAACAAAATAATATATCCAGTTCTCTACTCTTTCCCCTTTTGTGTCTTACAGTCTTTTTGAAGAAGCAATGATATCACTGATCTTCCTGCAGCTTCAGCAGCATAGTGCCAGGAAAACAAAAACACCCCCCAAAATCAACATACTCAGCACCAGTGAATTGAACTTGGACGTGCAACACATTTCTAAGACGAGGGGAAGAACTGCTGGTAAAGATGTGAGCATGGTTTGTGGGGGAGGAGGAGAATTGGCACTAGATATGTATCCAGTCTTTTATCCTCACATCTCTAGAGGTAGTGTCATTTTTTGTCCAGTATCTAAAACAGTGCAAATCCAACTACGGTTATTTCAATACAATCCTGTAACAGTCTGTCTCCGCCCCCATCACAACACCTCCAAGTGGTGAAAGTGCATGAAACCTGACCAAGCCAATTATGATTCACAGACAGAAGTATAACAAACATCATATAAACATGCCCTGTGTATCCACACAAGGTTTTCATTTTATATATATAACACATATATATATATTTATAGGTTCATTTACAGTAGCAGAGTGATATTTGGGTTCAATGGCATCTTATCAGGTACATAAGTCCCTGCTGGTTTCCCTTTCTGACCCCAGATCCTCAGTTTTTGATCTCCAGGATGGATGGGTTGTGGTCCAGAATGGCTAGGATGATCTTGTCCATGTACTGGCGCAGTCTGTAGTTGATCTCCTCCTGTTCTTTAAGGGCTTCCATGAGCTGGAACAAGGAAAAGAGAAGGGCTAAATTAAAAAATCTGTTCCAGGATGGCAAAACCACTCCAGATTACTGTATATATACATATTTATGTGTAGAAATTTTAGTAAAAAAGTTGAACCAAAAAATCTGAGTCGGCTTATCCACAGGTCAGTATGAGTACTGTAGTTTAATTCTTGTTTAAAAAGGAACAATCTCTTGATGAAAGTCAAGAGTGTAATCTGTCCTGGAATCACTGACACCTCCCTCCCCTGGCGCCCCAGGTACTCTCTCATCCATTCAGCCTTTAGGGTGAGCAGTTACACCTGATGGAACTTTGTATGTTCTTTGGCATCATTTTCCATTATTTCAGCCTTTAGATCATTTGTTATATGCCCCTAGGTTTTAGCCTTGATTTATCCATGGGTCATATCAAAATCATAATTTTGTCCACAAACCTGCCTTCGATTTATAGTTCAGGATATACAGTAGTAAACACAAATAAACCAAAAGGTCCAGATGTACCTTTGACCTTCAACCCTTTAACTAACTGTGGAGGCATGTCAATTTAACAACAACAAAAAAATGGCAGGTCTTTTAAGATAATAATAATAATAATAATAATTATTATTATTATTATTATTATTATTATTATTATTTTAGGCACAGTGAGGAGAATGGGAAGTACTTCACTCTGCTTTTGTCTGTAATGAGAATTATCCCCTTCAGGTAGAGAAAGAGGCAATTCAGCCCATTCTTCAAAAGTGAGATCTGCCCCAATTTCCCCACCTGTAATTCTGGGGGCTAATATACAACTTTGTGGAAGTACTGAGAATAAAACCAGCCTATAGTTCAGGGATAAAGGGAAGCAGCGGCTTAGTGGTTAAGACACCAACTCTGATGATTGGAAGGTTGGAAGGTTGGCATTTCGAGGCCTGGGTGCTGCATGATGGGGTGAACTCCTATCACTAGTCCCAGCTTCTGCCAACCTAGCAGTTCGAAAGCATGCAAATGTAAGTAGATAAATAGGTACCACTTTGGTGGAAAGGTAACAGCATTTGATGCAGTCATTCTGGCCACATGACCACTGGAATAGTTCTCGGACAACGCTGGCTCTTCGGCTTAGTAATGGAGATGCACACCACTCCCTACAGTCAGTTATGACTAGAAATTCATATCAAGAGACTACCTTTACTTTTACTTTGATAGTTTAGGGATGGGCAACTCTGGCAGATCTGGAGATCAGTTTTCTGCCCCGACACTCTCCAGAGCTTGAATGCACTTCCAAAAATAGAGGGCTGGTGGGGGGGGGGGGGAACAAACCCATTATTTTGGCTGTTTATGGCTTAGAAAAAAAACTTTTTTTTAATTTTTTAAAAAAGCACAAGGTGTCCCAAAATCTATTTAAGAGGTAACCTGCTGTCCCTGGAAGTCTCCAGGAGAGGCAATTCAGAGGGAGAGAATAAGAGTTTCTAAAATAGATTTTTGGGGGCTGCACATGGCCCCACAGCTGCATTTCACCTATTTCTTCTTTTGCTGCATAGCAGTACTCTGAGCATGTGTGTGTATGTGACTGACTTAGAGGCTCTATAGCTGGCATGCACAGTTATGTCACTCCAATGGAGAAGAATAGTGTGGTGGGACAGAGTAAGGGGAATGGCTGGTGATGCTGCTTCTGCAATTTCTACCCCACCTCCAAAATCTAGCTCCTTGAGGCAGCTATCTTATTCTACCTAGTGGGAGAGCCAGCCCTAAAAGAGGTTGCTCTCTCTTCAAGGTGGTGGAAGCTGGACTGTCTACTTTCAAGGATACTTGGGAGGTTGTTCTTCTCACCATTACCTTTCCCCTCTGTCTGTCCCTTCCCTTCTGTGCCCCTCTTCCCATGCAATGTGCTACTTTTCCCCACAGGAATAAAGGACAAAGGCACATATACATGGCAGAAAGAAGACTGGGTTGAGGGCTAACACTGCTCCTTTAAGAATCAAATCAGTCCTGATAAGCATAAATCATTTGTGGTGTCTATTTTATGATCATACTAGAATATGACAGATGTGGGGAAGTGACTCATTTGCTATATGCCAGGTCCATTTATTTTCTACTGAGTTTTATCTTTAGAGACTTTGAAAGTTCATGCACATTAGAAACCTCTTGAATCTTATGCCTTTGTTTCCTGTCCCCATCCAAAAGCTCCTTTATCTTTAAATCACATTCTCACTTGAATAAATACAACTGGGAAAACAATTTTTTTAGTAAGTCTGTATCTGAAAAGTTTACATCTGATATTTCAGCATCCTAACACGCAGGCTTAATTAAACATGTCTGAGTTACACTTAAATCTGTATACAGCAAGGGAGAAGACATGATCATTATCCATTGAGATATGCTGGTAGAACACTTCGTGCCTGCTGAATGCTGGAATTGTTGCAGACAATGCTGGCCAGATGGAATTGCTCTGACTCTTAAGAGCTAAGGAGACTATTCAACATTAGAGACTGATGAATCTCTTAGTATTGGTTTCTCTCAGTTTCTAATTTCCTAATCTATTTTTATTTTGTCCTCCAATTTTTAAAAGCACAATAAGATTATTAGGCACTTCTACAAGTACTTGGGTCTTTATGGATTTTTGCTTAAAGTACAGATGTTGTAAGTATACAAAACAGGTGGACAAATCAGATTAAGGGGCCACATGTGCTCCTCCAGTGCAGGCACAAAAGAAGTCCAAGGGAGGATACCCATGTGCACAGTGTCTTTCTCTTCTGTTTCTCAAGCCTCACAGAAAGTTTGCCAACAAGTGGACAAGAGGGCAGAAACATAAATTGAAGACTCCTCAAGATGGCTTCCTGTAATTGCACATTAAGGTAAAGGTAAAGGTTTCCCCTTTGATAAGTTTGTCAAGTCATGTCTGACTGTACGGGCAGTGCTCATTTCCATCACTAAGCCAAGGGAGCCAGTGTTGTCAAAGATGATCCCATGATCATGTGGCCAGCATTAATACATGGAATGCTGTTACCTTCCCATTGAAGTGGGATGTATTTATCTACTTGCACTTGTACATGCTTTCAAACTGCTAGGTTGGCAGAAGCTGGGACTAGTGACGGGTGCTCACCACATCATGTGGCACTTGCATCTCGAACTGCTAACCCACAAATCTTGCAACCATCAGAGTCAGTGTCTTAACTGCTGAGACACCATGTCCCTAGGAAATGCAAAAGTCATAGGAATTTTGTTCACTCCTAATGCATGGGAGAACCCACATGTTGGCTAAACCAAAATCAATGTTGAAATATAAATCTGCCAACGCAACTTTGGCAGTACTTAAAACTGAGTTTCAAAGTTCAGAGCTTACAGTTAATCTGTTACTTGTTTGCTTAGCATTGGAGTCTGGCCACTGGGATTTCTCTCATTCTTTTTCCAGTATGCTCATTTAAGCACTTTACCTCATCTCTGGAGGCAGAATCAATTTCAGCAGCCAACGACTGGGCTTTTGTCTGTGTTGCAAAAAGGTTCTTGGCTTCATAAAGACTCAGGCTAAGAATCTGCCCATTCAGGTCATCGTTTTGGTCACGAAGCTTCTGATTCTCCTATGGAAAGAAGGAAATGAGAAAGGAAGCAAATTTCACTTTTGACTAAATAAGGAACAATTCAGTTTTGAAATACTAAAGGGACTTAATCCACAGTTTGAAAATGTTCAAAAAAAGTATAAATTTCAAATATCAAACCTTGATTTTCCATTTTTTATAAGGGACACCATTTTGCTATGTCATTATATTTAATGGGACTTGAGCATACACAGATTTTGTTATACACGGGGGATCTTGGAACCAAACACCAGTGTATAACAAGGGTCCACTGTATACAAGAACTAGCCTGATTCAGTGCTAATGGGGCAATAGGTAGTCCTCAAGCAACCAACTGCCCCTTGCAAAAAAAAAAAAAAAAAAGCTATACTGGGAAAACAACAGGTCTCCCTCTTTATTTGAACTTGTGGTGCCACTGCTGTAATTTCTCATGTAAAGACTACCTGTTACTTGAAAAAGTTATTTTTGGACTACATGTCCCAAAATGCCTCAGCCAGAAAACCCAAGGCTAAGCTTGCTGTGGGATTCTGGAACTTGTAGTCAAACAAAGTACCTTGACAAAGTTTTGATTCCTTTCAGTCAGTTTCATTTACATTCAAGAGCTAACTATGGTTTTTCACACAGCTGTGAAATCAATGCTCCAAAACCTTGAGCTTGTGGGCCAGACCCTCATACAAAATTTTCATGAATGGTTGACACACAGGGGATCCAGCAGCCTCCCACAACATCAATTTCATGAGTGGCAAATGTCAATTGGTGGTTATATGGAACAATAATGTGTACTAGAGTAAAGATGCACTTCAAATTCACACAAAACCAGATAAGTGTGATATATGCAACCTGGTTGTTAAGCTCCTGACTAGACACCTGTCAGATTTCACTGCTAACTTGCAAATGAGGCCTTGTGCATACCCATATCCAGAGATGTGAGGTGGAAAATTTTCTATACCATACACACACTAACACAAAAATTCATCCAGAATTGTCTGGACAGTTGCAATCAATCATATTAGATGGCTAAATATAGGATATTAATTTCTGATTATTCTTCTAAGAATTAGGAAACCCTAGTGCTCAGAGGAATAGACTAACAAATGAAGGCATTGATAAACTCAGCTTATGAATCAGCATAAGTAGTAAAGATAAAATGTGGTAGGTTGCTTGCACACACAGACACATGTCCATTCTTTAACTCAGTGATTCCCAAACTTTGGCTTTTCAGGTGTTTTGGACTTCAGCTCTCAGAATTCCAGACCATTGGACAAAATGGCTGGGAATTCTGGGAGCTGAAGTCCAAAATACTTCAGTTTGGGATTAACTGCTTTAATGAAATAGAAGACTTACCTAATTGTACTGAATCAGCTTTTTCTCAGCTTGAAATGAACTGGTATGTAGTGCAGACAGTGAGTGAATGAAGCTGAGGTTACCATGGTTATAGTTACAGTTACAGTAATAATTAATTAAAATTAAATATCCAAAAGTCACTAGATCCTGTCTGATCTTGGAAGCTAAGCAGAGTAAGCTCTGTCTAGCACCAGGATGGGAAACCACCAAAGAAGGTGCTATAGGCTATATTTCTGAGGAATGAATTGGTAAAACCACTCCTGAGTATTCCTTGCCTAAGAAAACCCTATAAAATTCATGGGGTCACGATAAGTTAACATGCGACTTGAAGACACATATACACAGAAAAGAAAGTTAAACTGGTACAAGTTTCAAGTACAATTCTTTTTCAGTATATGTCCTAAAGAGAGGTCTTTCATATGTGTTGGGATATAGCAACTTCCCATGCTAAGACTTTCTAGTAATGCATGTCTATGGTAGTTCATTGCTTACTAACAACCCCCCTCCTCACTCCCCCTCCTCATTTCCTGTTTACCATGAGGACACCTAATTTCCTTTGTCTTGAGTGAAGAAGAAACAGGATGAATCGCCATTAGTACTAACTTGCTTGCAAACTCATCAGCATGTCTATCTCCGGAGCGGATGCATGCTGAGGGAGCATCTTTCTTAAGATGCATGGAGACTACTTTTCTACCTCATTTTTCTTGCATCATGAAGCTAGACCTGTGTATCTCTTCATACACATGATTTTGTAAGTAAACTTATTTTCTTTTTTCACTTTTAACCAAGTGAGTGTGTGTTTTTATTGGGGACACTGGGGGCTGGGAGAGAAAGGAGTGGAGCTAGTTAAAGTTTTTATTCCTGCTTGCCCCATCATCATTTTTCTGCTGTGTAAGCTCTGCTAGTGAGATTAAACAATCTTGCTTACTTTCCTGAGTTTTCTAACGACTCTCAAGAAAGAACTACATTTCCCAACAATATGTAGACATTTTTGTGAAATATAATGGAACAATATTATTATTATTATTATTATTATTATTATTATTATTATTATTATTATTAACCTTTACTTAATATGGTGTTTTCTTTACAGCATTAGAAATATTCCAATAAGAAATAATTTCCATGTCAAAGCTTTGAATGTGTTTGGATAGAACATTTATTAGAGCACAAGAATGTTTTTCAAAAAAGTTTCCCATTCTACTTTTTTCAGAAAACTAACCTCACTGCCCATGTCTATAGTTTAGGAAAGTTACATTTTTGATTACTAGTATCTAGAATCCTGCAGCCAGCATGGGGATTCTCAGATTTATAATACTGGCGGGTTACAAACGGCCCTCAAGGGGCCGTTTTCCCGCCGCCGCCATTTGCTGCGTAGGGAAGCCCCAGCTGCCAGACCGCGAGGCTTCCCTGCGCAGCAAAAAAGGAGCGGCGAAATGCCGCTCCTTTTTGGAACGCGGAAGTGGCGCCGCGAGGGGTGGAGTGCGCCCTCGCGATGTCACTTCCGCCGCGACACGTCTGGACGCACAGCGTCCAGTACGTCAAAATGGCGGTGCCCATGTGGATGGGCGCCGCGAAAAAGTACGCGCTCCGCACGTACTGGGAGGAAGGGCCGTCAGGAAGGTATGAACCTTCCTAACCCTAATACGGTCCTTCCTAACCCTAGTACGCGCGGAGCGCATACTTTATGGCGGTTTGTAACCCGCCACTAAAAAGTAACATCTAAGCTTAGTCCTCATCTAGATGTATGTAACACTTTAAAGACAAAGGCACTATTTGAAAGCTTCTTAGCATGACAAAAAGGATAGTTTCTGAGTGCATCAGTCTCTGGAGATAGGCAGAGGGATGTTGGGCTCTGTGCCCAGCTACAACTCACCTGCTTTAGCCGCTTAATTTCATGCTCCATTTCCACTTCTCTTGCCTTCACATTAAATTCACTCAAGCTAGATGAAGAACTTCTCCCTCTTCCAGGTCGTTCACACTCAAGCTTATACAACTGCAGGTGTTCCAACTCCTTTCGCAAATCCTCAATAAGCTGAAGAGAAATAGCGATACAAAAGACCAATTCGTTAAGCAGCACATCAAAATCTGGGGCATAAAACCAACTGACAGTGTAAGGAATATAAATGTGTCTGATAGAACTAAGCTCCAGCACACCTAAAAGAACCTAGTGAAGGGCTCTTAATCAAACAGAACTCTTTCCATATGGATACTTCAGATAGCTGAGGAAACTCTGTATGTCAAAATAGATCTGCTGCCACAATAAACTACAGTTCCCAAGATTCCTTAGCACTGACCCCAGGCAGATAAAGCAGTCTCAAACTGGAATATATCTGCAGTGTGTTTTGGAGCCTAGATGTCAGTGGAGCAGTGAATCTACTATGGGTTTTAGTCTAAATTTTACAAGAACCATCCCAGAGAATCAACCCATTTTTGAGTGGGATTTCAGAACCCTGGAGAACCCTTTAAAATTCAGGATAAAACCTAGTGTGGAGTTACTACCCCATTGACATGGAAGCCATTAGTCGTCACTGGCCAGGGAAGAAAGTGATGGGTAGACTCTACCAGGCTTGATTTCGACATGGGATGGACTTTAATCAGGTTAATTTAGGTAAGAGTCCAAAAAAAACCCCACAAATTAGTGGCAGAGCACATACTTTGCATGCAGGCAGCATCTTCAAGTAGGGCTCCCTGCCAATAACGTAGTTATAACAAACTATTACCAGGCAGTAGAGACAACAGCGAATTAGGTAAGATGTATGGTAGGATTCCTATGTTAATGTAACTCTGAACTGGGCCTATTCTAAACTGAGCTGAAGCAGGGAAGAACTGGGATTTCCCTGTCCATAGACAGTCAAGTTTTGCTCTCCTTGCATTTCAGAGGCAACTGCGTCTGGGGGTGTTGAATGGTGGGGATTCTAGGACAGGCTGTCAATTTATTTGTTAATTTTGTATCTTATCATTCTATCAAATGGTGATCAAGGTACCTCCATGTAAGATACCTCCATTAAATAAAACAAAAACAACATCCAATGAAAACAAATCATGTTTTTAGATGTTGATTTGCAGGTCACCAAAGCCTCAGAAAAATTATCAGAAAGTATTGGGAAGGGTGAAAGAGACAATGGAACAGTACTAAACAGAATGGTTCCCAAACAGTGATGTTTTAAACTCTGCAGTTCATGGTGCTAAACCTCAGTGCCTTGATCTTTCTCACCACCATTCTTCTTACTGCAGAAGTCCTGAGTAGGTCAGTCTGAGAAGTGTTGCCACTTCCTGACAACACCTGCTTCAAAGCAACAGAAGTATGCATTTTTACATAATTTTTAAAAAAATAATTTCACTTTCTTACCATGCAAAATATCTGTGTCATGAGAAAGATGCAATGTTCAGTCTAATCTACAACTATACTTTTAAATAAATAACATTTTTATAATGAAATATATAAGAGGAGACTCATCCACCTCCTGAGTAGCCTCCCTCTCCTTGTTAAATTCCAGCCTGTTTTGTCTCAGTTTGTCCATCATTCTTTTGTATAAGTCCATCTCATCCTTGAGCCGTAGACTGGTATCTTCCAATCGGTCGGACATTCGCTGTCTCTCCTGAGAAAAGAGAAAACAAAGCTCTGAAAACTGTTTTGATATGCCCAGGAGAAAAAACAGCGGCAATATGTATACCGCCCTTCTGGAAGGGCATCATCCTCCATTCCTAGAAGGACAAGTAATATATGTGCCCAAAGGTAATGATTGGGCCTCCAGTGATTGGAGAACTTCTCTCAGACAACAAAGAGTTAAGCTGGGGGAGAGGTAGATGCTAATGAGTAGTTACAACATAGCTGACCTAAGGCCCAACTGGCCAATCAGTTGAGCAGGATCCAGAGTTCCCAGAATCTTCCAACAGAGAGCTATAAAAGGCTTCTGAGACCATGCAGTGAGTCTCTGCAGTGTAAGTCTAGCTTGTTGGGAAAGTTGCAGTGTTGGGCCTGTGGTAAAAAGGCAGGCCTCAGGGATGTGGTTTCAGCTAGGCAAGGGGGCCAGCTCTTCACATCCAAAAACCAATCAGGGACTGCAGATTCCATTCCTGTGTGAGTAGCTTGGGAATGTGTTAGCTAGAGCATTTAGGGTTTGTTATTTTTATCCATTGGCTTGCCTGAAATGAACATCGTATAACTATGCATACTGTACCTGCAAGGCCAGGAGGCCTTGCATGGATGATATCTTATTGTTCTGTTCTGTCTAGTTAAAATAAATACTTTCTTTAAAAGTATCTGCCATCTCTGGGCTCCTATACATGTGTCTTAGCTTGGTTGTTGCTTGCTTAGGTTAGCAAGGGAAGAAAACTATGGCGTGTTACAGACGGGCGCAAGAGGCGCCGTCATCGTGCTGCGATTACGCGCGAGGGGCGGCGCTTCCAGACGCGCCTTGCCCCTCACGCGTAATCGATACGTCAAAATGGTGGCGCCCTATACAGATGGGCGCCGCCATCTTGACGTAGCGGACGCTCTGCGTCCGCACGTCCCAACCCAGAAGAGACATCGCGAGTGTGCGCTTTGGCACTTGCAACGTCTCTTCCAGGTTGCCCGAAGGAGCACGATTTCCGCGCTCCTTTTTTGCAGTGCGGAGGAGTCGCGCGGTTTGGCTGCTGCGGCTCCTCCGCACTGCAACTGGCAGCGGCCCAAGACCGCCCCTTTTGGGCAGTCTGTAACGGGCCTATAAGTCCTTAGAAAGTCCCAGTGTGTGCTAAGGAGAATTAATTATAGATTCACTGGGTGGCGGCAGTGTGACTAGAGCATCTCAAGAGTTCTCATTCAGTTCAGCAGGGAGCAGGAACAGAGACCCAGGAGACATGGGGAAATTAAAGGATCTGCTGGGGCTAAGGGCCAAGAACAAGGTTGCTGTTTGGCTGCTTGGACTCCAGGGATCATCACACCATATATCACCCAGCATAAAATGAAACAATACCAACTTTACACACACAAAACTATCACTGCAGGACTAACAAAACTCCGGATCCTTCTTTGTTGGCACACTCATTTTTCCTGGGTTAGGATTCTTGGCATAGGTGAACATTCAAACGTGTGGCTCCCCACTACCTTAATTACATTTTGAAAAGGAATCGTTCTAATAAGATTGTTAGATCCTGCTGGATAGAACCCCTTAGATTGTTGTTGTTGTTGTGTGCCTTCAAATTATTTCTGATGTAAGGCAACCTTAAGGTGAACCTATCACAGGATTGTCTCTGCAAGTTTCTTTGGAGAGGGGTGCCAATGCCATCCTCTGAGGCTGAGTGTGCGTGATTTTCTCAAGGTCAGGTTACCATTTTCTTATCCCTACATCAGGGATGGATGTGGGATAGATAGGGAACCACAGCAGAATGGCATTTATTTCTAACTCTCAGTGTTTAACCAAACTGCTTTCCCTTTTAAAAATAAAAGAAACAGCTGGCTGCTAAGATGATGAGAGCTTTTTCATAGAGGAGGGAGTAGATTTAGGACTGGATCAGTATGCAAAAGGACCACGATCTCAATTCTGGTTTCCAAAGCAACATCTATGTGGAGCATGTGCTTAGAGGCACTGCATTCCTTAAATTCTGTCCATATCCATCCCCTCCCCTATCCTACCCTAACCTGGCTCTTGAATGTGTAGCAAAAGACCAAATGTTGGATACATTACTCTTTTGAATGACAGTACCTAGAATCCCCCCAAGCAAAAACAATACAAAACAAAAGAAAAATCCTATGGTTCAAAAAAGGAACTTTCCCAAGCTCTGATAAAATAGACTCTGAAAATCTGAAGCCTGCCTACTCCTCCTCAATTTCACCATTTTTCTTTTCCAAAAACACTGCTTGTCTATTACCTATCCAGCTACCTTATCATCACAGCATCAGGCCGATAAGCCTGTTAGGAAGTACTAAAAAGCAAAAGAGGTCATGGCTGGATGAGGCTCCAGCATACTCCCCCTCAATAATTAACTCAATTTTCTGGTTTAAGTCAGCAATAAAACATGTCAGGAGGCTGCATCAGCTTTGCTGTTCTGCTAAAAAGGCTGATACTTCCCACCCTAATAAAGGAAGGCCTGCTCCTGTGCAAACAGCTTGGAGGCAGATTAAGATTCCTCTCCACCCCTTGCCCCCCTCACCCCCCATGTAACAGGAGCAGCTGTGCCTACAGTTCTGCTCCTTGGTATGAAACTATTAAGCACCCTTGGGCTGTTCCTAGGAAACATCTAGAAGGAATATATTTGTGAGGAGAGCTTATGGAATACATATATATGTTAATTTTTAACCTAGGAATTTTCTGTATATCTGAGATGCAAAGCTGCTTTTGATTGGGCACAATACCCCTCTCCAGGTTGCAGGTATTGATTAAAGAAGATAATATGAAGAGCTATGCACTAGCAGAATTTATTCCCATGTTCTGAAATAAGATCCAAGCTTTTCATGTGAGAGGTTCATCTAAAGATGGAGACTGGTACTTCTTGAGGCCAGGAAAGCTTAATCAGATCCCCTTCCACAATGTCCACTGGGACCTGTCCACATTCAGTGACACCTGTGGTGGCTCTCCATAGTGCACCATGATAACTTCTCATATCATAAGAGCCCTGTGGGACTGTGGAGCAGAGTGTCTCTCAGAGTTTCTGGAACCTAGTGATGCTTTGCTCTACAGTTTTTCCCATGGTGGTAATGCAAGCTGCAAAAGAAGGATGAAAGGACCATCCCTACATAACCTACGTGTTGCCTTGGTCTGAAGTCACCCTTATTGGAGAACCTTGCAGACTGAGCCTTTTCACCTCCAGCCATGCATGTATTCTATCACTAAGCTATGCCCCCTTCTCTTTTGGCTGGGAGAACTGTGGTGTTTGAACCGACAGCTTCATGGGCACAAACCTTACGGGCAGTACACTCCTTTGAGCTCATTAGTCCACAGTCAGAATACAAGTGCAACAAATACAAAGGAAAAAAAAAAAAAAAAAGACTGAAGCTGCAAGGTTCTCCAGTACGGGTGACTTCAGACCAAGGCAACATGTAGGTCATGGATGACCCTTTTGTTTCTCTTTTGCAGCTTCCACTACCACCAACATGGGTAAAATTGTACAGTAAAGCATCACTAGCTTCCAGGAACTCTGTGGACACTCTCTCCACAGACCTATAAGGATTTATCATATGAGAAGTTACTTTGGCATATTTCTGCACTATGGAGAACCATTAAGATGTCACTGAATGTAGACAGGCCCCCAAGGGACACTCTGGGGAGACCTGAAGCAGCCTTCCTGACCCAAGAAAGTATCAGATCTCAGCTTTAGATGAATCTCTCACATGAAAATCTTAGGTTTTATTTCAGAACATGAGAATAAATTCTGCTCTACTATATATTCATGTGCATGACTCTTGGGAGCATCTTCTTTAATCACTAGCTAGTACCAACAAATCAATAAATAGGTAACACTGTACCATTCAATCACAGCATCTCTCCATAGGTCTAATGTCTGATCACATCAACACTGCATTAATGGACCACACAACCTGATCCAAAAAGCCATCAATCCAATTTTCAATTAAGCAGTGTAGAGCCTGAAAATTAGTGTTGATTTGGTGGGTGCAAGCATTTAAGAGTACTATTACCTCATCCAGCTTCTCAGTTTGTGATTTCAGTCGTAAGACGGTGGTTTTCAGCTCACAGTTTTCCTCTTCAAGCTGCTGAACCCTGAAATCAAAGAAGAATAGTAAAGGACTATACAGAAAAAAAGCTTTCCTTCTGTATAGACAGAGTATACAAACAGTGTTTCCATCATGAGCAGGAAGCGTACAAATAAACAAGATGGTGAAGGAGAAACAAGGTTTCTCAAAGATTTATGAAAGGCCAACACAATTTAGAAATGAAGTGTTTCCTCTTTTGGAAGGAAGCAGAAATCAAGAAGTCTACAGAGGGGTGGGGAAGTTAAAAGTCCAACATGAGTTTCTGTATATCACAACCCTGATAGTCTCAGAACACTGGCTGCACTGATGTTACTATAGGAATTGAATTAAGAAAGGGGATACTGCTGGGCAAATACATATGTGAATTGGGACTTAGGTCTGTAATTGCAAAACAACCAAAGTGCTCCAGTACTTTGGAGAGTAAGAGTCAAACTAAACAATATCTTGAGCATCCTTTTAGAAGAGATGCTCTATCAAACTGTGAAAGAAGTCTGTTTGTCATGGCATGTGACTGTCTAGAGCTACTTATTGTGCATTTAGCTTCCTTGGAAAGTAAACCAGAGGGTAATTTGCTGAGGTATGTAAACTTGGGTGCCCATTGTGGGAGGAAAATAGTTTAACAGCAGGTGATGCATTTATCTTGGTATCTAGTTGCTCTGTAAGACATTCTTATGAGGCAATGGCTGCAAAGTTATAAACTGTACCTTGTGTTTAGCAGTTCTATTTCAGTGCTTTTCTCTTTTTCAGACTTGCTGTATGCTTCTCGGTGCCTCTTTACCTCTTCTTCCAGAGTCTGTGTAGCTGACGTCTCTTGATCTTTCAAGAGTTCTTCCAGTTCATGGACTCTGGCAAAACCATGTCACTTATTTAGATAACAGTTCTACTCATACATATGGAAATAACATATCCATTATAGTAGCCACTAGATCTGGCAGCTGCCAACAGCAGATAAAAAGGGTGTTGTACCCTGATTTTATAGACATTTTCACCATGCTTTGTAGGACCTCACCTCTACATCCTGAGCATTCATGAAACTCCCATTTATTGCAATTCTGTAGGTACTAAGCCAACACTTATTTGTGCTGCTATAAAGAAAGATGTGTGATAAAAGGAAGCTGTAAACCTGGAGAAAGAATGGCTCCAAGGCTCTCTGCTGTGAACTCCAACCTCAACATTTTTTTTCCTTTGCACCTCCAAGTGGTTGTGAATCCCATCCAACCCTGCCAGAATAAAGATTTCTTCTGTTCCATCTGTACTTTACATTAGGATATTTCTTGCACAAAATTAGGGCTTCTACCCCTCACATTATACAACTGTATCTTGTAGCCTGTATTTAGAAAAGTTACTTTTTAAGACTGTAGCTCTCAGAATTCCCTAGCATGTCTAGGATTTCATCAGTACAATTACATGTATGTCTACACAGAAGTAATCCCCACTGAATTCAATGGGGCTTATCCATAGGCAAATATGTCTAGAATTGCAGTCTGGGAGTTGCAGTCTAAAGAAGTAACTTTCCCAACCATTTCTTGTAGCCTAGTTTGAGCTCTGTTCTTGCTTCAGGGTCATTTAGTGGTAAAACTGATGGACTAGGACTTGGACGATCCACATTTAAGTCCTCACTGGCCCATGAAAGCCACTGGATGACCTCCAGCCAGTCACACTCTCTCATCCAATCCTACTTTGTGGGACTGTTGTGAGGAAAAAGTAGAGACGAGGATTGGTATGTAAGCTGTTTTGAACTGATTGAAGGAAAACTGGTATACTGTAGAAATAGAATGAATGAAGAGCTGCAACCACTGAGGATAGGGGAAGTTACCCAATAACCAAAAAAAGCTGTTGCCCCATTGACACAACTAGTAGCTGTCCATTTCTAACAGGTTTTGGGGGCAGTGGGCAGGATTAAGACTTCTATCTAGCTTCTTTACTCTTCATTCTGCAGTTTTAGCCAATGTTTGCTTCCTGTTCCTGTGCCTACTTGCTCTTTTTTTCAGTAGGGGCTTGGCTATATGGACACCATACATTACCCTGCCTTCCTTTTTCTTCTCAATCAGATGAAGCAGACCCTCTCAGCCTCCTATATGGATGATGTACAGCATGGTGTTGTGGTTTGCACATCAGACTAGGACAGAGACCAGAGTTTGAATCCCCACTTGGCCATGGAAATACAGTGTGGGACCTTGGGCAAATCACACACTCTCTGTTGGGGTGTAGAGATGAGCTGTGTCTCGCATATACACATGCAGAGATGATGCATATAGGCAGGAATGCCTAGAAGAAGGTTTTTGTGAAGAGCCTGCAGCTCTGAGCTGCACAGGAAAATTCCTCCCACACACAGGATGCAGTCTTGAGCTCCCAGCTTCAAGGAATGAATCTCTGGACAGCAAGACTTCACTCAACATGAAGGCTTTTAATCTTTGTTGCAGAACTATATACAAAGATTATACCGAGTATCAGACAGCCGTCTAGAATACTCACAACTATACAGACCAACAAAGTGCTTAGCCAACTGCCGGCCACAACAACCCAACAATGGAGATAGCGACTCTCTCCCTTTTATAGGTGTCTTCCTAGAAGTCATGTGACAGCTATGCCACCAATGAAACCTGGCTGGTTTCATACCCAGTACCTGTTGCATCAAAATACTACCCATGATGCACCTCTGGCTGGCTTCACCTACTGTGCATGTTGCATGAGACTTCCCATGATGCACAGTTCACCACATGCTGACTCATGCACCTGCCACTTGGACTGTAATAACCTCTACTTCAGTTCCACCTCGTGGCCACATCCATGTCATTTTCCAGACCAGGGTGCCACATGGTCTCGACACTCTCAGCTCCAGAAAACCCTGAGAGGCCAAAGGGTTGTCATAAGTTGGAAATGACTTGGCACACAACAAACCTGTTTCTTAGGCACTGGAGGCAATGCGGGAGGTGGGGAGACTTACCAGTTATTCCGCTTGGCCTTTGGCCATTTCCAGTCATATGACCCATTGACTAAAATGCAGGCAGGTGGATAAAGGGGAAAGCCAACAAAATGAAAGATGGCGTTTTGACACATGTTCTGGGCCCTGTTAAATTATGCCTAGCCAATACTTTTTCCACTTCTGACTGGGCTTGAAGGTTGCTTTTCTTCCTGTGATGATGCTCACCAGAGGATAGACATGTCACACCTATAGACTCATGGAGTCTGGCCAGGAGGTGTATGCCAAGCCTATTTCATCTCCTGCCAAAGCAACTCATTATTAAAGCACCTTCCCCTTACTATAGTTTTAATAAATCTTTGAATCAACTCTATTTGGGAAGGTGGGGATTGGCTTCCAAAGAAGACAGGCAGAAGATAGAACTGAACATTAGCACTTTGTGACCCGCCAGGTTTTTGCTTTCTGACGTTTCTCTTTATAAGCTTTGCCTTTAGAGATGACAGAGAGGCAACAGTGGGCAGCGTGCTAGATTTACCTATGAACTAGATGTGTGTTCTCCTGTTTCAATTTGCTCTTCAGGTCACCATTTGTCATGCTATCATTTTCCAGCTCTGTCACTTTTTTTTCTAGATAAGTCACCTAGAGAAATAAAAGAGGAAATAAGTATCTTCCCTATGGAAAATGAAGAAGCTAGGCATTGTCAGTGTATTGGTTCACTGTTCTTCAATTTGGCCCCCTTTCAGATGAGTTGGAATATAGCTCTCATAATCCACAGTCAACATCCATGCTCTACAATGATTATGGGAGTTCTAGTGCACCATATCTGGAGGTTGGGGGACGGCAGTATAATTCTTTACAGATACACATACACACACACAGAGGGAGGGAGGGAGGGAGGGAGAGTTTTGTGCACATCCCCTCCCAACATTAATGGCTCAAACATTTTACATTATTAAAAGAAATCACACTGAGCTTGCACTGGATCAAGATAGCCTCTCTCTTGCAAACTCATAGTAATTGATAAATCTCTAGATCTTCTCACCTTTTCTGTGATATCGTTGTCACATGAATCTATGCTGTCTCGAAATAGGTCCTCTGTGCTGCCATTGCTGCTGCTGAAGTTGCTGTTATGGAACAGCTGTCTATCAGGGAAAGACAAGAGGAAAGCTGTTGGGCCCTTGGAAAGGCAGTTGGTAAGCAAGCAAGGGAATCCTGGTGTGTCCCCTTGGTGGGGAAGCTTCCAACATTGAAAAGGAACTCATAAAACCCAAATCATCAGTGCCAATATTTAAATGTGAAACTTCCCAGAAATGAGGGTCTATATAACAATTTTTAATCCAGGGCTTGGCTACACATATTTCTAAGGGCTGTACATACTTTCCACTGGATTTCAGAGAACCACAGCTTTTCCTCCAATACCCTCCAAAATTCAAAACCTTTTTGGAATTGAAAAAGGCCCTTTATACCTTCTACAGGACATGGAGGGGGCAATTTTATTACATTTCTGCCTTCCTCCCAAACGATTTAGGGCTGATAGGAATTGCTTTCCCTCCCCAGTTATTTCTCATTTTGAAAAAATACAACAAAAAACCACTCCCTGGGCCCAAAGCAGCTGGGGGTGTAGAAGTTCATGGGAATCCTGCACTATGTCCTCTAGGAAGCTGCATGTGGTCTGTAGGCCACAGTTTGCCACCCCTGAAATAAAATTGTAAATTCACATGGATTTTATAAATGGCAATCTTTCCATGTTGCTTCTGTATGCAACTTTCCTTTCAGATTGACAGTTGAAGCATAAATCCGGCAAAGTCCCAAGCCCAGTTTCAGTTGTTATAAAAATGGCACAAGGTACACAGAGCACTACTCTGATGGTTGTATATGCTGGGGAGTCCTGTCTGTAGCCTCTGCATGCATTGCACAAACTTCTGTAAAAAGAGGGCCTTCAAAAACACCTGTGTTGGAGGCAGCATGCCTCCTGCATACACATTTTGCTGTTAACACTACTTGTGATAACTGAATAGGACTAAAATGTATCCCTTTAGCCTTTCCTTCTG
Source organism: Sceloporus undulatus (assembly GCF_019175285.1). Classification (NCBI taxonomy): domain Eukaryota; kingdom Metazoa; phylum Chordata; class Lepidosauria; order Squamata; family Phrynosomatidae; genus Sceloporus; species Sceloporus undulatus. The sequence continues at coordinate 161,372,424 of NC_056523.1, forward strand.
GAAAGGCAAGGAAACAGTAGTAGTTTTAGAACAGGGACCTCAATGTCTAGGCCTTAATTTGACCCATCTAGGTTCCTCATTCTATCTCACAAAAGGTGTGGGAAGACTCTTCCAACTAAGATTGTGTGACAGATGAATCCTGCTCTTATCTCCAATCATTGGTGGCAACTGATGTATTACAGGAAGCAGAATCATTCACAGGATAGGCAACCAAATTAAGTGCCATATCATGGCCCCAGCCAAGTAGAAATTCAACAGCTTTTCCCAGAAGGCATACCAAGAGACAAGAAAAAGTTTCACCCAGTGATTTTTTGCCTTCTGGTTCTGGTGCAGCAGGAGCTATGCTGAAACAGCTTAAGGTCTGAAGTTGTCTATCTCTGAATTAAGAGCAAATGGAATGGCCTCTGATACAAATTTAACTACCATTCAAAACTCACACAGCTCTTTCCTACATTGTCAAATGGTTGAATGTGTTTCCATTCAGAGAAGATAAACTGTAAATGATGGGGTCAGATAAAAATAAGGGCAGAATGTTTCTTACCTTCCAAAAGCTGTGCTAGATATTTTTCTGTTTGGACTAGAAGAAACAAAAACAGAAGACATAAATTCAGTTAATCTTAATCTGCAATTTAACCTTTATGATCATGTAATGCAGAAGAGTTTCTGCCTTTCCCCAAAGTAAATGGCATTTTTTAGGTATAGCCTCTGATACAGAAAGGCAAACACCCTTCATGATCAGTAGCCATTCATAGCTTTATTTCTTCCATAGGCTCTCAAGAGAGAAAAGAAATCTGAATTGCTGGTTTCTTATGGAAAAGCAGGTGTTCCACAAAAAGATTCTAAACTGTGTGGCAGAAAACCCTCCCACCCTGCCCTTAATCTGACCATATGCCCTTTGCATTTTATGGGAATAGGCCTTTGTTCAGCATTACTAAGAAAAGTCTTTGCAATGGCAAATGTGCAGGCAGGTAAAACGAGAACTGAGTCAACAGGAAAAAAAATCAATAAAGATAAAATACTTAGCATATTAACATAAATCAGGGAGGAAATTTAGAAAAAAAAGATGCCTCCATTCAATTACAGAAAAGAGAATTTTTGATTTTTTAAATATCAAAACGAATAATCATGATCAATCAGATTTCTCTTAGTTGGGACCTAGTTTACAAAGGCAAGGTTGTCTGGACCATCAAATGCTTTCCATTAAGAGAGGGTTATGCAACCAGGGGGGCCCTCCAGATGTTTCTGGATTGCAATTCTTATAAAGCTATGCTAGTTTATTGGTCACTCTTGCTCCCAATCGCAAAAGCAAGAAAGAATAGTTTTTGTTCAGTGAGAAAAAGCTAGAGACTGCACAAAATGACTCATTCTGCAGTGCTGCAGCAGTATATTCTTCCAGGTTTAAGACAGCATGGATTTAACTTGCCTCAGAACCTTTGCCAGTGTTCAGTGCCTGAGGAGATGTGTAAGATAAGAAGCTAATGTCTCACACAAACATGGCTTCTGAGCAGCTTACAGTTAATATATTTATGTGTTTTAGGGTTGCAACTGGATTTAATTGACTTAGTGAGTAAATTAAAGCTTGGTAATCAGATAAACTGAATTTTAACTGATTGCCTTGCCAATTAAGGACACACTGGTTTATTTCTCAAAGCTGTTTTGGCATTCTGACATTTTAAAGAAAGCTGAGGTCCTGAGTTTGCAAGAACCGAGCAGGGCTGTTGATGACCAGAGTTTTCTCATTCATAGGGTCACCATAAGCCAAAGCTGACTTGATGGTGAATAACAACAACAACAACAACAACAACAACAAGGAAAGAAAATGAGATAGCTTAAGATGGTTTGTCCCCTAGAAGTGACTGCCTTTCTTTATTAAATCATAAACTGCAATACAGTTCTTTCAATAGCTCAAGAGGGAACTAACATCACTAATATGCACATTTAATAAATTCAATGCCAAATTGGCAAACTCACAATGTAGTCCTGTATGGATCTATTCAGAAGTTAGTTTCAGTTAATTCAGAGGGACTTACTCCTGGGTAAGTGAGTACAAAATTGCAGCTCATTTATTTAGCTTACCACAATAATATACACAGATTCTGACTCATCCTCATTACTCAAAATAACTAAGCTTCACCATTAAAAATTAGAGGATCCAGGGATGTTCAGAGAAATGTGCTCCTGCAGGGTCTGCCGGGATGCCACTGTGCTCACTCACCTGTTTGCCTTCAGGTTTTTCAGTCTGGCTTCCAAGTCATTAAGCAGGTTGATTTTCTTGCAGCACTGTGTGCAGTAGACATCCAAGAGCTCACTATTATAAAGATGTCTCATTTTTCTTGGGGTTTGACCAGCACTGTGAATGCAAAGGCATAGAGATGATCATGGGGTCCTGTATGCACAAATTAATTTTTTTAGAAAAAAAATCATATTTATTCTTTTCAAATAGAGGCACCCACACTGCTCCTATTATCACAGCATTTGTGGCCAGGAGTTACATGTTTGCTTTCTAGACACATCTTAACACCTGTTTGAAAATTTTAACACCCATCTACATATGCTTTGCTGGCTAGAGCTCAGGGGAGTTGCAATCCAATATCTGGAGAGCCACAAGTTGCCTACTCCTACTTTTGTGATTCTTAATATAATTGCTAATTTTATTTAACAGAATCCCCCACCCAAGTTCATTTATTTGAGGAGTGACATTCTCAGACATAATCTAAAAAGTCATCTTTCAAGATCAGTCACTCTCTGAAAACAGTTTATTGATATCACTTCAGAGTCTGAGCTCTCTATCCAAACATGAAACAAAAGAACATCTCTTGCTTTGTGGTAACTCTATGAATTGACAGGTAGAGGTGTGTGAAACTAGCCAAAATCCTTCTGAGTGAGCAAGATTGTTTCTTCTGGGTTCTCTATTTGTGTTGACACGTTTGGAGAGGCCCTAGCCTATATTCCTCTAGCTCTGCCTAAACTCCTTACAGCACTCCTTTAACCTGGGACCCTTTCTCGCTGCACAGGTATCGTTTTATGCTAGCACTTTAACAGCCACAGTTCCATCCTGTAATATTCTGGTTTTATTTTGTTTTTTTGTAGTTTGTTCAGAGGCACCAGAGAAGAATTCTTTGCCTGAAGGTTCTCAACACCCCATCCACAACTGCCAATCCTAGGGTTCCAGAGGTGGTTGCCATTGGCAATTAAAGTGGAATTCATAGCACTATAGCTGTGCAGCATGAAAGCCCTGGGACATTCCATAAGCACATAACAGCAGTCATTAGTTCACATAATCATATACAGAAAGCCTCCAGGCACTCCATGCCATCATAGACAATAACGCTCAATTTAAACAAGCCTAAACATTTAAAGTAAAATTATTTTGCTATTCTTCAGATATTCTTGCTATTCTTCTAAGCGCCCCCTCCCCCTTGCAGAAGATGGTATTTAAAAAAAACAAAACAGTAGACAGAAGAAAACGTTTTGGGGATTCCAGCCTGCAGTTTTGTAAACTGGGATAAGATGATGTGTCATGTTTCAAGTGATCCCATTAGGATAGCCTCCTACAGCCTGGCACCCTTGTTTGCAACCCTACATCTCCAATCACCCCCATCATCAACCATACTGGCTACAAAGCTTATGGGAGTTGTAATGAAAATATGCATTAAAGAATCCTGCTTTCAGAGTTTGTGAAAAGTGGTAGGTAATATTCTGCCCAATTTTTTTATTGGTATATTCAGTCCAAACTGAAAAGGAATGCAGAGGCAAGTCTGGCTTTTATGTTCACAGAAACAAAATCACCCCCAGAGTCACCAGAATCAAGCTGGCATGCAATGCAGCTCATGCAAGGTGTTAAGGGGTGTGTGTGTGTTAAACTGACAGAAATAACCAACCTGGAAGAAACAGATGAGCCAAGATCAGAATAGGCATTAGTTCTGCTTTCATCATCAGGGCATGGGCTGCTGGGAGTGAAGTCCACATCGTCACCTTCTCCATAGTCTTCAAACTGTTCTTCATTACTGATCAAAGAGGCAGTGGAATAGGTGGAAAGGTCTGATGCTGCGGAGGGATTGAGGGGACTGGACCTTGGGTGGAGAAGGGGAACATCAGGGCACACACACAAGGGAGCATCTAATGCTTCCACTTTCATGGTCAAAAGGAGGTGCTTTCAAAATCAGGTCATACCCATTGTCCACTTGAAGAAAATGGGTATAGGAGAGGGAATTAAAGTAATAATGATAAAGTTAATGGGAGAATTCTGTTCTTGGCCCCCAAAGTTTCAAACAAACAAACAAAACAAAACCAGAACCCTCATCGCTGTGTTTCAGACCACATGGAGTTATTTTTTAAGGTTGCCTTTCTTTGACTCAGTTAATTGGTTTTACATCACTGAATGGCTGTTGCTATAAACCAGACAAGAAACTGGAGGGCCAAAAAGATGGGCGTAGGAGTGGCTCTTAGTCCTTTAGTGGCTGCCCTCCTTTTATAAACAGTTCACAGAAGTGACCTATACTAGGTACGCATATCGAAAAAGACTTATCCTGTGCATTTCAAAAATGCTGTATATGTGTGTGAGTATAAGCACATTTGGTGGTAATATAGGAGAGGTGCTTCTCGGTGGCTGCTCCCAAGCTCTGGAATTGCCTCCATAGAGAGGTCAGTCTGGCCCCATCCTTCCTATCCTATTGGCAGACCTTTTTGTTCCAACAGGTCTTTGAGAGCTGACTGCTTAGGGGGAAAGGGCCTTGAATAATGTGCAGTATTGTCTGTTGCTGTTTTTACTTTAAAAATGAGCAAGCTTTTAATTCTATTGAAAGTTTAACTGTATTTTAACTTTTGTATTAGCTGTATCTGTTTAGTAAGCCATTTTAAGTGCCAGAGCTAGGGAAAAGATGGGATGTATATCACTACAGTCAGCCCTCAGTATCCATGGGGTATTTGTTCTGGGGCCCACACCATCATGGATACCAAAATCTGCAGGTGCTCTCAAGCTTGCATTGTCACAAATGGTGGCACGTGCATGTGGGTGCACTGCCATTAGGGACAATGGGACTTCAGGTGACGTCCCCAACGGTGGTGCAGCTGTATGCATGCGCCACCACTGGGGACAATGGGGGCTTGCCATCCATGGATGCTCAGAACTGCACTAGGCCAGTAACCTCAGATGGAGGCTTGGTCATGAGTTCTCTGCCCCTTAAATAAAGAGGGAAGGGGAGGTCCCACACAGTCGCATTGAGCAATGGTTAGTGCAGGGGTAGGTAAGTGCAGCCCAAAGATCAATGCTTCCCCCAAACAATTTTTGAGATCCAAACTTCCCAATTTATTATTTTTTAAATGACAGATTTTTGACTCCCTCAATGCCTGTCAATCACCTCCACCCCAATGTGGTGAATTACCTTTCCTCCCCTAAACAGCCAAAAATAAAACCACATTTGGTGGGGTGCGAATGCACTGATGTGACCCACCAGAAGGATGACAACTGGCCCTTCCTCATAGCTTACAATGTCTAAATGGGACTGTTCATTCAACAGCAAAGCTCATTGGATGTCTTTGGAGAAATTATTCTCTCTGAGCCAAATCTATTTTGCATCCTTGTTGTGAAATGAGAAGAGAACCTTGTATGCCAGGGTCTGAGATACGGGATCTCCACAGTTGGTGAACTACTACTTCCATCACCCCATACCACCAGTCATACTGGCTGGGACTAATGGGAAAAGGAGATTTAACACCTAAAGGGCCACATATTGCCCAGTCCAGAAGTATGTTCTGCTGGGTTCATGTAGAGGAAAAGTGGAACAGAAATGTAACAAGCATCAGAACACAAGCAGAACCTGCAAGGACTGTTGAAGGCAGAGAGTCTCAAGTTTGCAGCTGAAGGAGAATTTTGCTTACTTAGGCCCAGTATAGACTGGTGCAAAGTGCTGGCCTGGGGCCGATTTTAGGGCTCCGGAGGGCTGAGCCTGTGCACCATCTTGCGTTGCCCTGCCCACACAGGGAATGCGAAGAAGACACACAGGCGTTTGTGCGCTCATACACTGCTCGCCGGAAGCAGCGGTGTCATGATGCGTGAGTGCCATTATGGTGCTCATAAAAAGAAGCCACCTAGGTGGCTTCTTTTTAAGAAGTGCATCAGTGCTGCATGTGCGGTTGGCGCAGCACCGCTGAGGGGCAAAGACGGGCGGAATAGAGCCGCCTGTCTGTATCCCCTCTTAGTCATTATCTCCCCATTCCCTCATGTCATGCACAGTCTGTGTGCTTCCTGAGTGCAAACAAGCTCAGTAGAGCTTCCTTTGCATGACTGGTCCCAGGTACCCTTCAAAGATTTTCCCTGTCTGCCAAAGTCCCTGCTTGCTTCACAGAGCAAGTGCTATAATTCTGTGCTTGTTGCTACTTAGTCTTGCTTTGTTTTCTGCCCAGCTTAGGAACCATTTAGTTTCCTCACTTCTGTATTTGCCTCTGCTTTTCTGTTGGACCACAGAGAAGAAATATACCTGTACTTTTTGTTTGACCAATCCCTGATAGGTAAAACTTTTATCCTTTACTTATATTCCACCCAACTGAGTGGGGAGAGGAGAGGAAAAAGAGACTGATGTGCTAATAAGATTTTCCTGCCCATAGAGGAGGGTCAAGAAACATGTGGCCTGCAGATGTTCTTGGACTGCATATTCCATCACAATTCACTACTAACTGATGGCTAGAACTGGCGGGACCATTGGCTCTACAATGTTGAGGACTGTCCACTCCTACCATAGAGGAATCAGGTATCTAAAATGGATTGATCTCAAATTGCTCCTCATCTCTCCTAAAGGGGATATATGATCCTGACATTCTATATTCCAATCTCCACTGGCAGCCAATGATATGAAAGCAACAGTTCCATCACTACCTACTGTGAGGAAGAACAACAGGGGAATGCAAAGCTGGAAGGACCAGGCCAGTATGTCTTGAAAGATAGAAAGCAATATCTGAAACATCATCTTAGTTCAAATGTTTCACTTACTTATCTCCAGGCAAGAAGAGGCCACCCAGCCCGCCATCCTTCTCTTCGTTCCTGCTGCACACATCTGATGCTTCTGAGCTGTGAGCACTTTCAATGGCACTGTCCATATCTGACTCATGGTGGACTTCCTGTTGGGCCAGGGTCATGTTGTCCTCATCAGGGAAGAGATCTGATTCACTGTATGCACTTTCACTGTCCAAATAGCCACCGTCTTGGATTTCAGGGCCCTAGGAGATAAAGAGAGAGAGGGAAGGGTTAGAAATTACTTTGTGGTGGTTCCGGTGGATGACTGCTGAGAGGATCCAAAGGCCATCCCTTTTTTTAAATTTCACAAATAACAATGTAAGTTGACATGCTGTGATTTTGCTGACACACATAACTGGATTCAGTTTTGACAGACAAAACCCACACCTTATCCAGGCCACTCCCTAGTTCAGCTCACAAGGGGTGAAGTGGAGTTTGGGATGTGACCATTTGAAATCTGGGCACATATGTTTTCAAATAGATCAGCACAGTACATTCAATGTAAGTGTGTATGTTTGGGCTGGTTCAGGACTCTTAAATCATCAAGCTTAATACACAAATAATATTTCCATACAGTTTAGTCTGGGTTGTGACCTGGAGTGTGCTGCTTAGGGATGCCATAACCCGGTGGCCGCCGGGAAAAGCACGCTTTTGGGGGCCCCTCCCGGTCATGGTCCGGTTTGGCCCCCAGCAATGCATTGGTCCCGGCCCCACATGCAGGCCTCTGAAGCAGGAGCTCGTCCCCTGCTTTGTTGCCAGCCAGCCATTGGCCAGCTGGCCAAAGGGGACGGGTCCTCTGCGCGCGCTTCCCAGGCGTCAGCAGGGGCCAGGGGCAGCGATCGCGACCAGCCCCCGCGCGTCTTCCTGGCCTTTAAGGAGGCCTGGGACTCCTTAAAGGCCAGGGAAGAAGAAGGAAGCCGGCGGCGATTGCAGCCGGCTCTCCCTCTCTTTCCTGGCCTTGGTCTCCTCAGAGGCCAGGAAAGAGGGACACTTTTTTTATGTAGGACACTTTTTTTTTATTAAATGGAGGATGCCCCGTGCCCCTTCCTGGCCTTTAAGGAGGTCTCGGTCTCCTTGGAGGCCGGGAAGGGGCGTGGGGTGTCCTCCATTTAAAAAAAAAAAAGTGTCCTACATTTGAAAAATGTTGTCCTACATTTGTCCCGGTCTGGCGGTCCTGAGGTATGGCAACCCTAGTGCTGCTGAGACATGGAAGAGCTCAATGTAGTTCAATGACTTGCTACATTACTTTCTGCTTTCTTATAGCCTTTTCACTCTAGGATTGCACATGGAACTTAGTGATTTCCTGTTTCCAAACTACTTTAGCAAAGCCCAACATGACAAGACCTTGAATGCCTTCCAGTTTGGGTAGCTAAAGAACTAGTTACAGTCCAGAATGCAAGCTGACACCTGGAGAAGCCTGTCTTTGGAGAAATTAAAACAAAGTGAAACTGGCTAGGTCTTTGTTTATAACCAGTTTCACAGAGGTCTATGTACCAGAAGGAAATTTCTGAACTTAAGGAATGATGGAAACTACAAAGTCTAAATGAAAATAAGGATAAAGGTTATGAGCAGATTCTGACACACTAATTTTCAAATAGCACACTAGGGTCTATACAGGGGTTGATGGAGACTTGTGAACTGGTTTCTGTGCTGGCAGCGTTAAGTGTCACTACCATTATAAAACAAGTCACTAGCAGATAAGTAACAGCCTACTCTTGAGACACACACAGTGTTTGAATTGTGATCTTCATCTCTCTCATTTTGAAAGAACAAAGTCCACTTTTGACCTAGTGATTTTCCCTTGCAAGTTTAATCTGATAAGATGTATGACTGCAACTCTAGTTTTCAAAACTCCCTGTAACAATAACTATCAGAAAAACAAGTTCTTATCTACCCATTTTCTTTCTGGAAGACTGTCAGCAAAACCTATAGTAGGAGTCTAGCATCAGAAATACCAAAGTTAGCAAAATTACATGGAGAGGAGGGAGAAGGAAATTTTTTAGAAATGTATTCAGAATCAGAAACATACTTGTAGCTTTTCTTCTTAGAAAGATTTCTGTTCTAGTCTGCATATACTAAACACTTACAGAACTTTGAACTCAGTTTCTAGAATACAATTTTTTCGCTCTACAATGACGAATGACAGACAACAAGTTTTCACTAATATAACCTTTTGATACGACACTAAATGATCACAATGTGTTGTGTGCCTTCAAGTTGTTTCTGATTTATGTTGACTCTAAGGCGAACCTATCATGTGTTTTTCTTGGCAACATTCATTCAGAGGAGGTTTGCCATTGCCTTCCCCTGAAGCTAAGAGAATGTGACTTGCCCAAGGTCACCCAGTGGGTTGCATGGTCAAACTACCATGCAGTTTAGTCTGGGTGTCCAGAGTCATAGTCCAACACTCAAACCACTATATCACACTGGCTCTCACACTAAATACTAGGTGCTAACATATCAGAACAAGATGTGTCAGTACTGGAACTGTCTATCACAACCCCATGATCTGCTATAGTCATTTTTAAAGACAACACAATACTTTAGCTTCCCCGAAGAATCGGCAAGATCATAGAGTTGGAAAGGATTGCAAAGGCCATCTAGTGCATCTCTGTGAGTCTATATATTGCAATTCTGTGATTCACTGACTTTTAAGAATAACTTGTAGAGATGTTCAGTTTTTTGAAAAGAGTCCCATGGTACCCAACAGCTCATGTTTTGCACAATGTACATTATTTCTTCAGATAACTACTGAAGAAAATCAAAGGAATGAGATGGTAGGTCCCAGTATATTCCAATCTGACAGTGGCAGAGGAGGAAGAGGAGGAGGAGGAGGGATAATAATAGTAAACTGAGGTTTTCACTAGGTCTGATAATAGTCAATACAATTTAGAAATGTGGAAATATAAATTTAAATCTGCTTCTTCAGTCTTAAATCTGGCAGCATGAAGTGTTTTAATCCTGCCCTGCTTTAACAAATACTTACTGAAATAGCATCTGAACCAACCTGATCGAACAATGGTGACTTCTGAATGTGTTTGACTACTGTTCCTAACATGGCCCACTAGCATGGCTGTGGCCCTTGGGTTCCACCCCGGTGGTTCCTCCAAAGGACATTTCCCCAGGGTGGGTAGACTGGGATGTGAAGAGACAGCTGAAGGGCAGGTGCACCGAGAGGAGCAAAAACTCATTTCCACTGGAGGGTTTCCCTTGCCGCTTGGCCTCCACTCCCCGCCGCGATCGCTAGGTGAAATGTAGGACAGAATTTTCAAATTTTGTCCTACATTTTTCCCGGTTTGGAGGTCCGGCACTATGGCAACCCTATGCTGAAGCTACTTGACTCATAGTTTCTCTTCTCAATGATGGGCCTTAAATTTTAGAATGCAGCAGGCCCTTGGTATCCACTGGGGTTTGGTTCCAAGATCCACCCATGGATAGCAAAATCTGTAGATGCTGAAGTCCCATTATATACGGTGTTGTTGTAAAAAGATACACCTTATAGACAATAGTAAAATCAAGGTTTGCTTTTGGAATTTATATATTTTTTAAAAAATATTTTCAAGCCATGAATGGCTGAATCCATGGATAAGGAAGCTGTGGATACAGAGGGCTTATTATATAGAGCGCCCGCGTGTGCTTTACATGGCTGTCCTGAAAGCCACACAGGGAGAAGGGGCGGCACGTCGCGCCACGTCCCATAGGGACAAATGGGCATGCACCGTTGCGCCACCTTGTGCACAAGCCCCATTCATTTAAATGGGGCTCGAGCATAGGCAGAATTTGTTTTATGCAGGGGAGTCCGTAACGGATCCCCCGCATTAACAAAAGGCGGACTGTACTTAGTCACTGTGGGTCCCCCTGGAATCTAAGATGTGAACAGCCCTGACATGTGCTTTTGTTGGGCCTGTAAGTTCACTCATATTTTTGCCAGTGAAATGTGGGATATGTCACAACCACCCTCCCTTATTCCTAGCACCACATAGCACCACAGTGTTCAGCCTCTGACACTAAAAGAGGTTCTAGAGCATGGGCCACTACATGCAGACCCAAAGCCTCCATTTCAGGTGAAGCTGGAAGGGGGAAGCTGAAAAGGTTTTTTTAAAAACCATCTCAATCTACCAAAGAAATGTGGTGGTTTGATGACCCTTGTTCCCCCACTATTCCCAACCTCCCCAAACTGTTGGAATGAGAAATATTGGGAATGATTACTAGAACTGGATGTGACATCACTTGACTTCCAGACACACTGGGAATAGCCATGAGGCCCACATGGGAGGGGGGACGCCTACCCTTCATGCAGTTGCCCGCTAGTGTATCCCCTCTGCGTTACCAAGGTACTCAGTCTCACTGCCATTTTCTACTTTGATTCCAAGAAAGTATGCAAAGGCCCGTTACAGACAGGCACCGTAGGACGGACTCAGTCCGTGCTAGGGTTAGAAAGGGGCGTCTCTTCCAGACGCCCCTAACCCTAGCACGGACTGAGTCCGTACGAAATGGCGGTGGCTGTTCCACATGGCTGCTGCCATCTTGACATAGCGGATGCTCTGCGTCCGCACGTCGCACCCCGGATATGATGCCGCGAGTGTGCAACTAGCGCCTCGCGGCGTCACATCTGGGGCCCAGGAAGGAGCGCGATTTTCGCGCTCCTTCTTTGCTGCGTCTGGGAACTGCGCTGTTTGGCTGCTGTGGTTCCTGGATGCAGCAACCGGTGGCGGCAGCAGACCGCCGCTTTTCGGCGGTCTGTAACCCGCCAAAGACACCCAGCACAAGAAAGCAGCAGTAGTCCCTGGTTATTGCTGATCTCTAGCAACACAGATGATATAAAGAAATCTTACTTCTTATGCATTGGCGTCAGATCTCTAGAACACATAGATGGTCCATTTTGTTCCCTTATTTAATCAGGTTCATCACCACTACTTGGTCATCTTAGAGGTCTGGTAAGGGAAAGCTCCATGCATGAAGCCCTACTATCATTGCTAAATACATTGGCATCCATTAACTATGGCCTAGCCAGGAAATCTGACAGAAGACAAGTCAGCATCCCCCACACCCATCTGACACACAGAACCAAATGAGATGGGCTGTTGTACACACTACACAGTTATAGTTCTGTGATTCCACTTTAACTGTCATGGTTCCATGCTGTGGAATTCTGAGAGCTGTAGTACAGAGTGAAGCATTTAGAATCATAAACCAGAGAGCACGTCTGGTGCCTCACCAAACTACCAATCCCAGGATTCCACAGGATTAAGTCATGACAGTTAAACTGGAATAACAGGGCTGTAACTGTGTAGGGCCCCTTCTGTATGCAAGGGTCCTTTGACTCCAACAACTGAACAGCCTCTCCCTCCCCATTAACACACATATCTGAGGGCAGTAGGCTAGTTTATGTGGTACAGTGCAGGCTCTGTGGTACCCATAGCACTTTCCTCCGAGAGAGTGGAATGTCCAAGGAGATGCTGTTGATGCCAGTTGATGCCTGCTTCTTGAGATGGTAGTCTCACCCTTCTTAATGGTAGGGCTGGCCATTAAGGTAAAGGATGCTCACCCTAAAAGTGCATAAGGAATTCCCTTTTTCACCCCAGAACTCTTTGCACTCATCTCTCATTATGGGAAGAGTCAGCATAGTGTGGTGGTTTGAGCTTGGACTACGACTCTGGAGACCAGAGTTCAAATCCTCACTTGGCCATGGAAACCCAGTGGGACCTAACAGCACATTATCTATCTTTTTTGTCTAATCATAGCCAGGTTTGAACAAATGGATGCTTTGAAGTCCAAGAGCACCTCAAAGAAGACCTGAGTAGGATGAGAAGACAAGAGGCCCAAAATAATTAAGCTTTGCACCACCACCATAATAATAATCACTTTGACAGTGGTGAGTATCTTGTATACATCAATTGATATCAATGCCAATTAATCCTTTTCAATTCCAGGTTGCAACACAACATAGTGAAAAAATGAAGGGGAGGGATGAATACTTCTACAAGTCACAGTATATCATTATCTGAGATTCCAATAGTCTGATGGAGAAGTTGTGAAAACCTATTTTGCTGTTTTAAAAAAACAAAACTCCTGTGGATCTACCAACAGAAATCTATGTTCTGCCTATTAATGTTCTATATATCTGTAATAAGCCACTCTATTCAGATATTCTAAACCCTGGCTACAAATCGTTCTGCTAATTACAACATCAAAAGATATAGCTTTCTTGTGGCTCACTGTGATTCCTGGATAAAAAAAGACACATTTTTCCAGTAAGCCAGGGCTGGGCAAAGCACAGTTCTTCCTATCTTGTTTTAATGCAGTTTCCATCAATCCTTGCCAGCATGGTCAATGATGAGGAGTGCTGGAAGTTACAGTATAACTGTGTATGAAGGCCTACATTGTGACATCTGACTCAATCAACTCTGTGCTTTTAACCAACAGGGGGGAGGGATGGGGAAGGAGAAATGTTGAGGTGGCTAAAGAAAAGATCTTGGAAAAATTACTTTTTGGGACTCCCAAAATACAAAAGAGAGAGAGAAAAAAAAAACACTAGGTGGGAGAGTGGAGTGACAGGGATTGGATGAAAATGGAAGAGTTTGGGGATATTAATAAAAAGGTGTAGAAGTAAGGAGATGAAGAATGGGAATCACAAAGTGATTGGGTAGGAGTAGAATGCCAGGACTCGAAGTGGAGAGAAAATATTGTGAGAAAGAAAGGAATGTCAGGATAAAAGGAAGCAGGGAAATAAATGGAAGGTACAGTATATGTTGAAGAAGCAAGATCCAAGAAGGATTGTCTTCACAAGCAAGACCCTAGAAGTGGGTTGTCTGCCTCCTTTTTGTTTTCCATTTTAAAAACACAGAATGAAGTAGCATTCTCTGTTGTCAGTATCTCATCAAATCATTAAGATAATGGAGTCAGAGTGGAAGGGCAGAAATAATCAAGGAAGAAATCTTTCTACCTGAAAGAACATTTTTCTTTTTCTTTTCTTTCTTTCTACCTGAAAGAAAATGGGGACATCCTAGCCTATCTTGGTCCTTGCCATTGCTGTTAGCCTACATCCACCTCAAGACAACACATCTTGAGGTGTCTGAGAAGGAAGCATCAGACTCTATAAGCATCATGTCCCACAGAAGGAATCTGCTCACTAAGTTCTTCAGCCGCGGGTCAATCTCTCTCCATTTTAGGAACCAGCCATCAGAGGGTATAACTATACACTGCAATTACTATTATTCGCTGACAGGGAGGTCTTGCAATTATTCTTACTGGCTTCAACAGAGCAGTTGTAGCAACTATCTTGTGCACTCTCCCAGATGCAGAAACAGGGGGGGTTCTGGGAATTGCTTTTTTGGATTATAAATCCCACAATCCCCCAGCCAGTATGGCAATCAGGGAGTCAAATTCCCTCTTCCCCATAATCATTTGGTAAAGTAGAGAGTTGTATGACCAGAGGGTGGAAACTGGTGCTACCACCTCTGCTGGGATATATGTTTATCTGTGTGGTGTGTGTGTGTAAAACTGTTGCTTAGGCTCCTCAGGCCAAGTAATCTGGTGGTCCTTTACAGATCATGATAGCTCAAACTGCCTGTCCTTGCATGCTGACTTGAGTGGTGAACTGTGGTTTCCCGTTCTGTAGCTTTCCTGTGAAACCACTAAACCCCAGCATCCTCTTTCCTATACCATCCCATGAAGAAAATCTCTGAGCCCTTATTCATCTCTGACCCAGGATGAAGTTCTCCATCAGGGAGGTGGGCCCCCAAAAGCCCATTACTATACAAAGGAATACTATGCTGGGTGCTCAGGGGCATTGTGGGAAATCTAAAGGAGTGGCTCCTAGTCATTCTCCAGTGTAGGGACCCAGAGCAGGTGGCAATGCCAATTTGAGCATGTCAGCTAGAGCTGCCAATATTCAATAAAAAAATTAAAAGATAAAATAAAAATGAAAAAAAAAAAAAACTAGGGCTGTCAACCTCACTAATGGTTAGCAACTGTGGCCCGGTACACATGGGCAGGGAGCAACGTGCCCATGGTGATTCTAAGGTTCCAGAGCACGCACTAATTGCACACTCCGGAACCCTAGTCCGTATGGACTCTGTCATCATGCCGGCCTCCTCTCCACTCCTGTCCAGGAAGTGGCATCATGGCGGCGCCCTTTCCCCTTTACGACACTGAAAAAAACCCCACCAAACTGCTGCGGCACCAACAAGTGGGAGCCGTCTGTCTGTACCGGGCCTGTGTTGAACAAGGTTGTGGGGATCTAAGCCTGCCATGGTGAATTTCTCATTACAGTGCACCCGCGCCATACGCGGGCATGCCATACGTGGACTTGAGCGTATGCTCTCAAGCCGCGGTGTGCGCGCGGGGCGGAAGGGGCGGCGCGTCCCATTCAATTGAATGGGTGCGCGCGCCTGTTGCGCCCCGTGTGCGCCCGCGCCGCTGTGCCACCCGCACGAGCCCCATTGTTTCCAATGGGGCTCGAGCATAGGCGGAATTCGCCTTACGCGGCGGGATCCGGAACGGATCCCCCACATAAGGCGAGGACGCACTGTATTTCAGTTGAGAAAGGCTGCTGAAGGCCTTAAGAAACATAACAGTCAAGGTTTGTTGGACTGGAACCTGAGGTCCAAGTTTAGGTCACTATACTCAGTTTAAATTGGGTGGCACTAGGTCAATCTCTATCTCTCAGCCTAACTATCCTTACAGAGTTGTGAGGATAAAGTGGGCAGAAGAAAAACCTGACATTCTGCCTTGAGCTCATTAGAGGAAACACAGGATGTAAAAGAAACTAATACACTAATAACAGACAAAAAATAAACAACAAAGAATACAGAAGCACACACAGCAGTAAAGGGTAGCTTGAGTCCACGGAATCTTCACACCTCAAATATTACATAGGGCAGTTTGCAATGTGTGTGTGTTGGCTGCCTTCAAGTCATCTTCAACTCATGGCAACCCTAAGATGACTCTATGATGGGGTTTGCTTGGCTAGATTTGTTCAGAGGAGGTTTGCTATTGCTTTCCCCAGAGGCTGAGAGTGTGACTTGCCCAATGTCACCTAGGGGGTTTCATGGCTAAACTGGGAATGAAACCCTTGTCTCCAGAGTCATAGTCCAACACTCCAACCACTATGGCATGCTGGGTGCTTTATATATGATGCTTAATACCATTTTTCCTATGATCATGTCAAGGTTTCATTAACAGCAAAGTCTAGGGATTGCCCATAAAGATGATCAGGAACTGAGAAAGGAGGTAGGAGACCATAGCTATGACAAGGGAGAGGTGGAAAATGGGTGAAAAGAGGGCAGTGTGGGACAAGCAAGAGGAAAACAGAAATTGAAAGGATGTGTTTTTATTGGATGGCAAGTGAATAGCTTTTATACTCCAACCCCATTATTCTGCTCATGAAGTTTAATGATCTGTTTGCTACTCGCCTGGCCATCTCAACCTCTCCTTTCCCAGGCTGCAGCTGCCCAGAGTTGTCCAGTTCCCAAAATAAACAAATACACAAAGTGTTAGAAAAGCTACCCTTGCACACCACTGAGGGACAGGTGGTGCATGGAGATGTGTTAGGCTTGGCAGTCACAGGCCCAAACACTGTTTGAAGCAGTGAAACAGGTTTCCTTGTTCTATTTTGTTTTAAATAGCCTGTTGGATGGGGGGGGGGGGGGGAGAGGTTTCTTTAGCACCATTGGGTGTGCAGAAAGAAAGAGGCAGCAAGGGCTGCTAAAAATGCTCAGGCACATCATGTTGTGAGAAGCCAGACAATCTGCACTGCAGGGAGTTTAAAATTTAAAACCCCAGAGAGAAAGTAAGAAATGATGTCCTCAGGCCTCTGAAATGTGATCCTATGGATGTATGTGAAGAAGCAGTTTCCAAGAGAGAGTGTGTAGGATTACAGAATTTGATGACCAGCTCCCAATGTTTCATGTAGTAAAATGTCCCACAAGCACATGAAGTACCAGCAGCAGCCAAAGCTCTCTTGCCACTCTTGCCACAGTATGGCAGCCTTCTCACTGGGTTTCCTCAGTAAGATTTACTCAGAGGAGGCTTACCTTTTTACCTCCCTCTAAGGCTGAGAAAGTGTGTCCTGCCCACTGGCCAAGTAGGGATTTGAACCCCACTCTCCCAGAGGCCTAGTCCAACACTCAAACCACAACACTAAACCCTGTGTGTGTATGTGTGTGTGTGCATGTGCATTCAAGTTGCCTGTTATGAATTTCCTAGGGTTTTACCATGGTTTAAATGAGCCAGAGTGGTGTAGCAGTTTGAGTATTGGGCTAGGAGTCTGGGAGACCACATTTCGAATCCCTGCTCAGTCATGGAAATCTACTAGATGACCCTGGGAAACATTCTCTCTGCCTCAGAGGAAGGCAATGACAAACCTCCTCTGAGTAAATCCTGCTGAGAAAACCTTATAATAGGGCTGCTGTAATCATAGTTGACTTAAAACAGGGGTAGGCAGCCTGCGGCCTGTGGGCCGGATGCGGCCCGGCAAGGCCTTGGGACCGGCCCCAGCCCGATCCTGCCGCCGATTGCCGCCGGAGCCTTTGGCGTCTCGCGCGAGGGGCATGATGGGGCAATTGTCTATAGAAGCCTCAGAAACATGCATTTATCTTAACATTTTTTAAAAAATCAGCAAATTTTTCCGCGTGTCTGCCATTTGAAAATTTTGTCTTACATTTGTCCCGGTTTATTTATTTATTTAATTTTTAAAAAATTATTTAATTACTTATTTTTTGGCTTCGGCCCCCCTGTTGTCTGAGGGACGGCAACCCAGCCCCCAGCTCAAAAGGGTTGCCTACCCCTGACTTGAAATATATTATAACAGCTATGGTTTACCTGCTGTACACTGCCTAGAACATTTGAAATTTCCAGCTTTATGGAGCTTCAGCCAGCATGAGATAGTCCTAACTTGTGCCTTAATGTAACACATTTTCTTTCTTTCTTTCTTTTTTAAATTTATACATTTAAATGTATACATTTAGGAATGTATAAATTCATAAATTAATTAATTGATATTAAGTATTTTTTATAATTTAGATTTTGAAAGTCACACAGGTTTTGAACTATGATGGATTTGAATGTAGTACTTCTTATTTTAATATGTTAAATCAAAGGACACAAGAATGGAAGCTAGATCTCTAGCCCAACCAAGTTTACAAAAGTTCAAGTGATGCTCTAGCTATTACTTTCCTGATTCCCCCTTATATTCTGTCTGATATCCTAAATAGCTCTCACAGCATCCCACCTCCTCACCAAGCAAGTCTTCCTTCTCCTATATGCCTGGAGGAAAAGTTAGGGGAAGATGGGCAGAAGGCAACTGTTCTTGAGCTGGTTGGAAATCTCCAGGACTCAACCCTATTGAACAAGAAGAGCCGTCTTCTGAAGGCTATTCCTGTCTCCCTTCCAGAACCCTTTGAAAGAGGGGCCTGTGACACTGCAGATGTCATTAGACTGCTACTCCCGCCATCCTTCACCATTAGCTATGAGGGGATAGGATTGATGGAAGTTGCAGTCCAGCAGCTCTTGGGAGGATCCAACATTGCCTATCCCTCTTAAACAACACTGAGACTGAATGGGGGCTGCGAGTAAAAGCAGGTAGGAAAGAAAGAAAATAAAATATTGTGTTTTCACAATGCATCCCTATATTTAAAAAAAGGTTCACACTTTGAAGGCTCACCAACTCTCGCTGACACCTTGCCACCAACAACTAGGAAAGAGAGTAACTGCCAACTGCCCACCGCAGCCAAATTCTACAGCTCTGAAAGCAAACTACATACATTTCCTGCATGAGATTTTCCGACATAACCAAGCTGAATAAATAATATTAGATTTTGTGAAACCCCACTGAGCAATTAACACCAGTCAAGTAACACTATTCAAGTTCAAGAGTGGAAGAAAAAAAATACATTCACTACAGCACTGTAAAGGCTTGGAGGCCAGATACACCCCTGAAAATAATCTCCCTTTTCTCTCCCTGGTTTGCTCGTCATACTTAGGCCTGTGGGTAGAAGGCAAAAAGGAGAGAACATGAAAAGTAGCTTTGTGCTCCTGCTGGGACATTTAAACTGAGGCAGACTTGTGTCAGTTTCTAGTGCTGGCAAGGTAAAAGCTGAAACAGTTAGTCTGGCATGTGGAGCTAGGGCAGGATATACAAGGAAAGTTTACTTTTATGCTACCTGTCATTTTAACTGGCAGTCCGAAGTGCTAGACAAATTGACATGCAAGGCCCTATTCAAAGTACTACATTTTTTGGTGAACAGTGTTCACTGTGAATTTATTTTGAATGTATCAAAGGGGTGTCAGTAGGATAACAACCTATAAAAACAAAGATACTGAACATGAACTACTAAAAAGGTGACAAATATAATTAGACTAGGTAGATAATCTAACATGCTTGCTTAATATGGTAGTAAATGTCAGGGATGATGGGAGTTGTGGCTCTTCACCTGGCCTGGAACTCACCACCTGGTTGTGCACCACGCTGACCAGTTTTGGCCAGTTGTTATATCTTTGCAAGAGTTGCAGAGAACAGGCTGAAGACCCCGACAAACTCTCCAAGCCTTCTCACTCTTGTTTCCACAGAAGTCTTCACCCTTCTTCACCAGGGTCCTGCTGGTTTTTGTAGCTTCACCCAAGACACCAGACAACTCAGTAGTCTTATATAAAAGATCTACTTTATTCTACTATATACACAGCTCCAAACAATACTCAAATCCACTACTACTATCCACTCTACTACCCACAAAATACAATGGGATCCATAGTCATTATTATAGCCAAATCATGGCACCACCTACTGTGGTCTGTTTCCACCCAGTAGGCGTGTACATCATTCCCATTGGTTCTCCTTGTTCATCCCACAATTAATGATTTCATCATCTCAGCCTTGACCACTTAACAATTGTCAGGTGTGTCCAATTATCCACTTTGCAATTCTTGTCCTTGGCATTCAGGACTTGTTAATTGTCTTATCATTCACACCTGTGTGGTTCTCTATTGGCTTCTGCTGAGTCATTCTGACTCTCACATACAAGTTTTATTTCTCTTACTGTATGTCCCATGTTGCTTTTTCCTTAACAGTAAAAGCCAGCATGGTGTAGTTGTTTGGGTGACTATGACTCTGGAGATCAGGGTTCGAATTCCTGCTTGGCCTTAAAAACCCACTGGTTGACTTGGGCAAGCCATACTTTCAACCAGTGGTCAGTGATGTGGATTTTCTGTAAACAGTTTCTTGATGGACAGGTCAAAGGAAAGAGTAATTTGTTTCTGGAAACAAAACAAAACAAAAAAAGACAGTAGCAGGAAAAAAACCACTTTCTGAAATATCTCCATTCCACATCGCTACTGTCTGTTAGCATCTTTCCAGCATATAAAGAGTTCTGGTATCCTCTATGACATGGCAGAGTGTTCTGAGATTAGTAAATCCTAGTCTACTTGTAGATTCATTTTACAGATATTTTAAGGGCCTTTTTTACACTTAACTTGGCACCTAAGAAGCTGACATGGGATATGGTCAAAACAGATATGCTTACAAACATTTACTTGCCAGGCCTGGGCAATTGTGACAGCCTTCTGTATATGGTGCTAATACAACTCCCTTTCTCATAATAAACAGGGAGGGGGGAGGGAGGAAAGGCCAATTGTTTATTTTCACCAAAAGAATGTCATTTATTTCAAAGCAAATAAACTTTTTTATGTCAGAGCTTGGAGAAGTTAGGGGTTTTGGACTGCAACTTCCATAATCCCCAAGCCAGCATGGCCAGTGAGGATTCAAGTTGTCCAAAAAGAAGCACTTCAAAGCTTGGGTTTATCCACATACTGGGGCTCATGTTAAAAATATCAGAAAGAGGAAGAGCAACTGTAATGTAAGGCTGAAGCAATTGTTTGTTTTTAGGAAATACTTTTCTGAGTGTGCTGCAAACTGTCTCAGTTTAATATTATGCGAGATGTTGGTTCTAGCTATCATTTTGCTTAAAGCATTGAAGTGTCCTTTTTTCCTTGAGACGCCTCAAGGTTCAAGAACAAGATACAGAGTTGCAACACATGTGCTTGTGGAAGGATGTGGTGATGAACAGTGAAAGCCTTGTTTATTTGTTGCAAGAGTCAATGGTTGAACTGAACTGACACCGAATGCATGTTTGTGTATATGTTTCTAGTTTAGATTTAGAAAGCTAAACACTATAGCTACTTGGGAAAAGGCATACTACAGCAAAAGCAGTGTAATATAACACAGAACTCTGGACTTGTTCCTGGAACTGACAACCCTGTTGAAAAAATTATGAAAAGTGAAGGAATCATAGGCATACCTGCATTTTTCTCCCAGAAGGCAAAAAGCAAATCCATGGGGCAATGTGGACTGGAAAAATGGTCCAAGGAGAAAATGGAAGAGGGCTTCCTCTCCCAGTGCCATCGCTATGCTTCAAATTGAAGGCATGGCGTGGTGGTGTATTTAGCCTCTTTTTAAAGTCAAAAGATCAACTACCATCACCCCTAGTTTGGCTCTCACTAGAAACCCAGCTTGGTGTAATGGTTTGAGTGTTGGACTAAGACACTGGGAGAACAGGGTTCAAATACCCACTTGGCCATGGAAACCCACTGGGTGGCCTTCAGCAAGTCGTACTCTCTCGGCCTCAGAGGAAGACAAAGGCAAACGTTCTCTGAACAAATTTTGGCCAGAAACCCCATGATAGATTCTTTTGGGGTTCCCAGATGTCAGCGATGATTGGAAGGCATACAATAACAAAATGGAAGGGGGCCATCTTTTCTCCAGGTGATGTACCACAGTGCAGGCACATTAGCTCTAAGCCATCTTTTCCAGTTATATGTGAAATAAGACATATTCTTGTGGAGATTGCTGAGTGCTTATGGGTGTGTATAAAAAGGCTGGGCTTAATAAGAATTTGAAATAACATGTTACAAAAAAAGTTAATTGCAATTAATTCCTTTCAGCAGTACACAAGACATAACTAATGTAAATTATGGCTGTGGTGTAATGTAATGATTTGTTACCATACCCCTTCTGTGGAATAAACATAATTTTTTAAAGTTGCTTTTATAGTGGCAGGATATGAATGGTTTCATTTTTACTTTAGATATGTTTTGTACTACAGAGTTGAACATTCAGATTTAAAAAAAAACAAATCTAAAAGCCACTACCCTAGTTACTACTGTAGTTACTTTTAAACAATGAAAATGCTACATTTTAATAATCATGACTATACTGACAAACTACTTGGTGGGGGTGAAGAGGCCTGAAAATGTAACTAAATACTTTTAAAAAGAAATCTCCCTAGCTCTTGGCTTAACAGGCAGAATTACCAGTACAGACATTATGGTTCTAAGTATGCTGCCATGCTCTGCAGAAATAATCCAATTTGACACCACTTTAACTGCCATGGCTGCATTTTATGGAATTCTGTACGTTGTAGTTTGCTGTGGCAACAGAGCTCTCTAACAAAGGTTAAATGTCGCACAAGACTACAATTCCCAGAATTCCATAGCATTAAGCCAAGGCAGTTAAAGTGATATCAACCTGGATTATTTCATCAGTGTGGATGCAGCCATAGTCATCTTCTCCTTGAAGAATACACACACACACACACAAAATTGCATTGATCTTGATCTTGGTATGTTGTTCTGAGCTAACTCCCATAAAAAGGTATGTTGCCAGATTATGTATAAAGTACAAAAAAAGCAACTGATAGAAAAGGAGAGACTTTTCTGAATCCTTCCTTCACTCTGTCTCCTCTAGCATCACCTCTGCACTGTTCCCCAAACCCATCACAACAAATTTTCAGGGGACACACAGTTGTTCCCCTGTCCACTTCTGCCAGTAAGAACCCCTCACTATCAAGGCCAATATCGGATTGCATATTGAAGATGAGGTATAAGGGCACCACACTGAGTATGTGATGCAAGCCAGAAGAACACAGCAAAATGCTTTAGTTGCTCAAAATTACATAATTTGCAACCCACTACTGCCAAACTACAGCTTTGGGCCCTGGAGCAACTTAATGCTTTTTCTGTTAAGAAATCTGTCACAGATCCATCTTGCCCACTTCTAGGCATGACAATCCCAAGCTTTGAAAATAGAGATTCCAGGTAAGGTCTGGTATCATGCAACTCAGTGCAAAAACTAGTTTGACAGAAACGTTTGTATGTGAGACAATGCAAGATAACATGAAATGCAAGATGCAACATTTCTGTTTTTCTCTCCTCCCTCTTCCTTCCTTCTTTTAATGAAAGATCTCTGTCATATTTACCCTTTTTGGCTCACTCATACCTGTCAGAGCCCACATGTAACAAATTTACAGTGTAAACTGTAGCTGTATCTACATAAACAGGCATACTATTCTTTCAAATGTGAGAACTGAATCTGTAGCAAATGCAAGCCTTCACAGCCAAATGTGTTTGTTGGCAGGCACAGTACAATGGATTTTGTCTGAAAATGAGTACAGGTACATACGTTTCACAGCACAAACCCCATTTTCCAGTTCTGAACAGAGCTTGTAAACATTCCTTTCTTGGCTACAACTTCCAGGATGCCCTAGTGAGAATGGCCAGGTCTTTAAACTATTACCATATTTTAAAACATAAACAGGCAAGAAAACAGTATTGAAACCAATGCCATTATGAAAAGCATGTTATCTGAGCTGTAACAACATGTAAACATTGAAGTTAATTTTTCATTAATTCTTCAGCAAGCATGTCATCACAACACACCAAAACAGGTCTCAAACATACTTTGACATTTAATTTTGTGTGTGGACTATTTGAGAGGATAAATTTTCAGGGGGAAAGATGTGCCTGTGCAGCTCAGGTACCAAAATCAAAGTAACAACAGCACTATCGGCTCATACATTTATTCAGCCCATTTAAATTGTTTTTCAACCCAAATGCCACATGATTTTTGAAAAGGTTTTGGATATTTTGATACAGTTTTCTGCTTTCATATTAAAAATGTGTTTCTAAGACTAAGAGAAGCCATAAATACAACCCAATTAGTTCCCAAGGCAATGGAGTCTACCACACAATTTGCATCTCATTCACACACTTCAAGTTCATGCTTGTAAAAAGCATCTTTCTTGCAGCACCACAGTAAAAGTGTGAAGACAGGCAAAGCATGTTTTGGGGGAGGAGGGAGAAGCATTCAGGCAACAAGGCAGACAGATTGCTAATTTAACCAAAAATAAATATGAAAATGTAGGTCCCTGTGAAATATAAATTAGTAGAAAACTCAGAATTATAGAGACTGACTCAAAAACTCAAGTGACTGACTGAAGTTGCTGCATACAATAATTAAAAAGCTCTTTGTTCCAAAGATGGTATCAAGTTAAAATGAGATACAGTGGTACCCCGGGTTACGAATTTAATTCGTTCTGCCGCCGCGTTCGTAACCCGAAAATCTTCATAAGCCGAAAAAGCCATAGCCGCTAATAGCGAAAGCCGCGATTTCGTGCGAAAAAGCGCCGAAAAGCACCAAAAATTTTTTCGTAACCCGAAATAACCTTCGTAACCCGGAACAGTTTTTTTCAATGGATTTTTTTCGTAACCCGGAAATTTCGTAAGGCGGCGCATTCGTATCCCGGGGTACCACTGTAACAGAAACTGAATGGCTCGATAACAAATTCATCAGAGTTTTCCACATTTCTATCTAGATCTCCTGCTCTTTTCAGCTGGGAAGATGCATTTTGGAATTAAAGCATGCCATCTGCTCTCTAAATTTAGAGTCTAAAAGGTTGACAGTGGCCTGATCTCATTCATGACCGCAATGGTTTCCTTTGGGCTGTTATACAGTGGGCCCTCTATATCCACCTTTTTTAATGCACAGATTCAACCATCTACAGCTTGAAAATATTAAAAAATAAATTCCAAAAAGCTATTTGCTATTTTATACAAGAGACATACACTTCCAATACATTAATCAAGAAACACAAAAGCTGACAATGAAGTAAAATTTTAAATATTATAAGGATTCTCTCTCTCTCTCTTGGGGGAGGAGGGAGAAGCATTCAGGCAACAAGGCAGACAGAATGCTAATTTGACCAAATATAAATATGAAAATGTAGGCCCCTGTGTGTGTGTGTTTATGCATGAGCAGCATGTGGATGGTCAACAGGTAGCAGAACCATAGCACACTAAATTGAACTGTTGCTGCTGCTGCTGCTGCAGCTGTTATCTGATTTCACATACACTCCAATTTATGCAGCCTTGTTGTTGGGTGCCCTCAATTATGGCAACTTTAAGGTGACCCTATCATGCAGGTTTCTTGGCAAGATTTTTTAAAGAAAGGGCTTGTCTTTGCCTTCTTCTGAAGCTGAGTCTATGACTTGCTCAAGGTCACCCAGTGGGTTTCCATGGCTGAGCAAGGGAATCATAACCTCGTCTCCAGAGTTGTAGTTTAATGCTAATACCACTACACGGTGCTAGCTCCACCATAGGGTTTTGTTGGCAATATTTGTTCAGAAGGGCTTGCCATTGCCTTCTTCTAATAAGGCAGAGGGAATGGAACTTGCCCAAGGTAACACAATGAGTTTCCATGGCCAAATGGAGATTCAAAACCTTGTCTGACCAAGTTCTAGTCCAACAGTCAGGCATTTGCACCACACTGGCTCTCAAATTAAACTTAATGCTACTGAAAACATATATACCGTATATACTCTTCCATAAGTCTAAAAATTTATGCCTAAAAAAATTGATCCCAAAATCCCAGGTTGACTTATTTACAAGTCAGTATGGTAATACAATAGCAGTTCTTTCAGATTTTCCCTTGCAGTGTAGCCAGTTTCTTTCTCTGTTGAGCCAAGCAGAAAGGGTCTTGGGTGATTGATTGATGTCAAACAGCATGCTGGCAGCTGCTGTCTGGAGAGCCAAGAGTGAAACCAAAGTTGAAACACTGAAGCAAAAAGCCTCATTTAGAGTCCTTCTTGCTGTACACACACAAACACACTGAAGGAGCCTCCAAATTTTACCCTGACTTATCCACGGGTCATGGCAAAATCCATAATTTTGGCCCAAAACCCTGCCCTCAACTTATACATGAGGTCGACTTATAGTCAAGTATATACGGTACCTTTACCAGTACCTTCTCTGCACACCTCCGTGGCAATGTGCAGGGTGTACGGCTTATATTATGGCATCCCTCTGCATGGAAAATATGCCATGCAGCTACAGCTACAATTGTGGAATGAAGAAAGCCCAGGGAGAAGCTATTCAGAAGCATCCTTGTGATGGACAAGACACCAACTGCGGTTGGAAGACCTAGCTATTGCATTCATTTTTTATGAGATAAATGACTACAGTACAACAATAATTTCTGATACAGTGAACACATTTGAAATTATTTAGTTAAAATTCCAGAACGTTGGATGTGTAATTTTGCTAAAATTTTACAAAGCCAAGAAGAAACTTCAAGCTTTTAATGGGTATTGTAGAACTGGTATCCCAAGTCCCATCTACAATGGGGAAACCAACTCCACCCACTGCTTCCTTACCCTCTTCTTCAAAAGGTAACTCATTTCTTGTAGTATGAAATGATGGAGGTGATAGTGAGGGCATCATACCCCCCAACCTTTCACAGAAAAAAACTTGGGACACATGTGGCCACGAGGTCATGCATGTGGACATGATGTTGTCAAACTGGCAGAAATTATTAATGAGAAAGAACACACAAGCTAGGAGAGGCTGCAGCAGTTTCCCTTTGCCTGAGCCTACTGGGAAGATTCTGCCCCCCTCCTCTGCCTCCATTGAGCTGAGTATAACCTTTTGCACTTAGAACTCATTTCCCAGCAGAGACGGGTCCTGGCATCCTGTAATCTGGGTTTAGCTCCTCCTATTTGCTCCTGTAGGCAGGGACAATAAACAAAAGACCGGCCCCTATATAGGGAGGAGCTAGCCCCCCTGAGCCTCAGTCTTGTTCCTGCCTATGCTCCTAGCAGGATGTTCTCTTCGAGCCAGCAAAGTTTTTCCTTTCTACGAAAGCGGTTTGAGAGTTTTCTTGGCCTTCCCTTCTTCTCCTCTCTCCTGCCTTTCCCCCCTTCCTTGGTGGTGGCTATGGCAGAGGACCCTGAGAGCATGGGTGAAGGGCCATCCTTAACCCAGGCTTCCCTAGCTCAGGGTCTGCCAGCTCAACAGAGGGAGCTGGCTTCAGAGGGAGACCCATTGGGATGTGTTTGCTGTTGCTCTGCAGCTTCTGCACTACAGCCTTGGAAGCATGAAGAAGACTTAAAATGGCAAGGGCTCCCAGGATTGGAGAAAGGTCTTGGCTTTGCCAATGACTCTCCCTCTCCTCCAAAGCTGCCCCCTTTCATGGTGGGAGCACAGGAGATTTCTGCAAACAGCATTGCAGCACATGGGAGCCGTGGGAAGAGATGGTGAGGGGTATCCCCTCCATGTCTCTGTTTCTCCACATCACCTCTGCCCAGCCTGTTTAAGGCCAGGGATCAGTGAGGAAACTGGCCAGAAGTCATGGAAACTTCCCTCCTCAGCATCTCTGCCCAGCCAGAATTCAGAGGACAGGCCAGCCAAAAGCCATGGCAAAGGATTTCTCTGCATCACCTCTGCCCGGCCTGAAATGGCCAAGGTCAGAGAGGCAAGCCAGCCAGAAGTTGCATGAGAACGGTGAGTACCAAGGGCCCTCTCTCTCTAGCCACCAAAGAACCTTTGCCAGATCTAATGCCCTCGCTCAGGGCAGGCATTGCCATGAGGCTTCTGCCATGGCCATTGCAAGCACTATGCCTAGCATAAGGTTTGGGACTCTGCCAGGAGGGCAGATGGGGGCATTAACCCTTGGTCTCCCCCTTCCTTCCCATCTCTGGCCCCAATGGCACCCAGGACCCTAAGAGGTGTGGGGGATCCTTTTGCAGACTGGGAAACACATGGTGGTGTTGCCAGGGCTCCTGCACATTCATTTTGAATTCTTATAATGAGATGGTGTATAAGGAGGCAGAGGATTCCTCCTCTGTGTTGCACAGACACATGGCTGTAAAGGAAGCTGGACTTGGCCCAGCAGGAGCTGAAGCTTCCAACTCTAAAATGGTCTTTTTTGGCTGCCACAGAGCATCCCACAAAAAAGCACAAAATGGCTTCATGTCCACCCCAGAGAGAGCATGGCCTCTGCCACCCACTTCTAAACAGAGGCTGGAGGGCCATCTATTGGGAATGCTTTGATTGAGAGTTCCTGCATGGCAGAATGGGGTTGGACTGGATGGCCCTTGGGATCTCTTCCAACCCAAGGATTCTTTGAGAGACCACATGGATACAAATCCTCCTGTGTTCCCTCCCCCAAAATTACAACAACAAAAAGGGGTAAACCATTTGTGGATATCATGGGTGGAGAGTTCCCTTCACCCCCAATTGTGTTTGGCTGCCCCAAACCGCGGCACTCTTGAGAGAAAAGCTTGAGCGCTTGGCCTCTCCTTTCCATCAGAGATTATCCTTTCTCAGGACACAGACTTACCTCAGGTAAATGTAGAGCCATGTCCCACATCAGTCCCTCTGCCCTTCCCAGCTACCTATGCAAGTGGGAGAGAGTTGAGGACCAAGCTAGCTTCTATCATGCAGCCAGGTTACTATAAAGCCTGGCTGAAATTAAAAGGGCTAAGCTGTAAACCCCAGCTTGAAGTTGGGGCTGTTTTAAACATAAATAAAACAAAGTGCCCTGTGAGTATCAGGGCTACACTACAGGCCATATGCAGCTAACTACCCATGATTAGCAATGGTCTTCAGTCACTGCTAACTTAAGAGCAGTTTCCTCAGTGCTTGGAATAAGCCACTGCCCAGGCAGCCTCCCTTGATGGGGCAAATAAAGGAGGGGAGAGCCCCCACATCAACAGGGCTGTGGGCTCAGATTTACAAGAGATACTGGTTAACCTTTCTGGTGTTCATTTTATTAATGTTAGCACATGAGGTTTGAGTTGTGCTGTTTCTGCTCAGCCCCCTCTCCTTTTTCCAGGCCAGAGAAGATGCCTGGAAACTAATTCTTCAAGGGAGGGGCTAGCCATAAAAGCCACATGATGACTTTTCTTGCCTCCTCATGGGCCTCCATCACTGTCTCCATTAGGTCCAGAGCCTTTTTTGCCTTAGGTGGAACAGCCAAAGACATAGGATGAGCACATGGTTCTACCTCCTTTGTGCAAACTGTTATCAGCCATAGCACTTCTCATTAAGAGTATAAGCTTTAGCAATACAGATTCATTTAAATGCTAATAAACAGGGTGACTCAAGCAAGGAGAAGGCCTCTGGTCACTCAGCAGACCTCTAATGCTTACATGCATTGAGGATCTTTGGTAAAAACATCTCATATGAGGTGATAGATATATTGGATTAAGGTGACCAACCAAACTCCATTTTAGTGGCAAAATGATTATGTTCCTGTTATAAAACACAGTGAACCTCAGTCAGCTAGCCTCAAAAGATGTGGCTCCCCTTGCCTTCCCTTCTTTCTTGGAGAGATGTCTGTTAAAGGGAAGAAACAACTCCCCTTCCTCCATGAGTGTTTTAAAACAATATAATCAGGTTTCTCTACTAAGGGGTTGCTTCAAATCCCATTCAGACATCCTACAGAGCCCTGAGGGGTCTGCCACAAAAATCACAATTACCTCTTACCTTGTCTAGATTGTTAAATTTTAAGTAAGAATGCCTGCTGATGGGCTTGCCATTCAACTACTGCCTGGCTTGGAAAGCCTATTGTAACAGGATCTATCATACATATGATGAATTGGGCTCAAGGCCATGAAGGTTCATGCTGCTAATCTCTTTTCTTTAGTGGTCTCAGGGTGCTACAAGATTCCTTTGCATATTGTTGGACATGCTTTGATTGTGATTTTCTGCATGGCAGGGGGTTGGACTTGATGGCCCTTGTGGTCTCATCCAACTCCATGATTCTATGATTTTTATGGTTATAAGGTTAGCTGCTGTGTGAGTGAGTGTCTTATCCCTGATTGGGTTTTCATGGCATGGTCTGGTCCAAACAACACCATTGTTACTACCTTTTGGGGCTGGAAAAACAGACTTCCTAGTGCCTATGCCTTGTTTTCTGCTAGCAAAAATGCTCAGATTTAATATACCATACAGCTCCATATAGAGACTTACACCAGCCACCTATATGCCCACAGCTTATATATATATATATATATATATATATATATATATATATATATATATTTTCCAAAAAACAAACAAAACAATAATACAACACACACAGCAAACTATGATTTTACTATTTTATATAGGAGACTCCATTTTACTATGCGATTATATTTTATGTGCCTTGAGCTTCCATGGATTTGGTATCCATGCAAAGTCCTAAATCCAACTCCATATCAAGGGCCCACTATACTATTTTAAATTTAGGTTTGTGTTCCTTTGACAGATCCCTTTTGTGGAGAAGATTCTCTCCTCGAAATTAGATACCAGAGGGCTATCCTTGCCAAGCCCCCTGTTCCCATTTCATGACTCCTTAATCAGCAGTTCATTTAGCCACGAGACCCCTCAGCCTTCGTACAGGTTGATGATAGTCTGCTACATGGAATTGGGGTGATTTTTGAAGTCTCTAGACAAGTTCATCCTCAAAAGAAATCAGACTTAATTCTGACCACATGCCCTGTTAACACAGAGTGCCTCCACGCTTCTGCATGGACTCACCAATGTCTGCGAGATAAAGGTTAATCCAGTGTCTTCTTTGCCTAACCATGGGATTAGTCTTATTTTATACAGGTTCACAGATGTTCCAGTAAAGAACTGCACATTGTTTTAAAATTTTAATTGGAGGTCAGACATTAACATTCCTCTTTCAGAGTGGTAAGTCTTAATTACTACAAATGAAATCACCTTAATATCACCTTCATTGCTATAACCAGTTGACAAGGTGATCAGTGATCGGGTGGAAGCTGCCATAGGTCCAGATTAGATAAGGTTCTATTCTGATTGATCACATAATCCACTGCTTAGGCAAGTTCTCATCAACTGCTTCAGGTTTTCAGTGGCTGACCTGCTATAGTCCATCCAAGATGACATTAAGAAGAGACTTGACCCAACATGGTTATAAGGCAGGTGTCTGCCATCATGTCGTTTCTGCTCCATACGAGAGCAGCTAGAATGACAGCCATCCTCATATTAAGAGGCTGTTGAGGGGAGTTTCCAACAGGACCTCCCCACCAGACATCGTTTTCCATCTTGGGATGTGAACACCGTCTTAAAGGCTCTGACGATTGGGCCGATCAAGTCCCTTTGGGAGGTCTTCCTCAAACACCTCTCCCTCAAGGTCATCTTCCTCACGGCCATTCCCTCCGCCAGATGGGTGTCAGAGCTGGGGCCCTGTCAGTACGTAAAGACTTGTGTATTTTTAGGTCTGTCTCAGTGTGCCTTCATCCAGACCCTACCTTCGTGCCTAGGGTCAACTCAGCCTTTCAGGTGTCACAGGACATTCTCCTGCCTTCATTCTGCCCTGATCCTAAGAAGGACTTGGAAAAGACCTGGCACACATTGGATGTGTGCAGAGCCCTCAAAATCTACATCAAGAGGACTTCAACCTTAAGGTCATCTGAGATGTTCTTTTCCTTTCGCCTGGGCTCTTTGGGGTGCAGGGTACCAGTCTCGACTCTGAGTAGGTGAATCAGGTCTTGTATTCAAAAGAGCTACTGAACTCTTGATCTCACTCCACCCAAGGGGTTGATGGTGCACTCAACCAGGAGTGCATCTACCTCTGCAGCCTTGACCACTAGCGCCTCCCTGTCAGATATTTGCAGGGTGGCCACATGGAAGTCGCCTTCGACCTTCATAAGACATTACAAACTGGACGTGTCTCAGTCCGCTGAGGTGTCATTTGAAAGGAGGTTCCTCCAACAGATTGTGTCGGGGGCCACAGTCTCCTAGCAGCACCTCCCTCCCAGTTTGAGAGGGCTTTTGTAAATCCCAGATTACAGGAGGACAGGACCCTCTCTGCTGGGAAAAGGAACGTTGGGTACTTACCGTGACCCGTTCATTTCCTGCAGAGAAGGGTCCTGGCATCCTGCCCACCCGGGTGCTGCCTGCGGCCTCCGACCCTGCCTGCCTGTTCGTGGACCTGCCTTGTTCTTCTTGTTGTTGCTGGATTGGTTTTTCTGAGTTCTTGTTTGTTCTTGGACTAGTTTTTTCTAAGGTGTTCTAGTTAACCTTAGCTGATGTTACTAAAGTTCAGTTCCTTGATTACCTTACTAGTCGCTTGGCTTGTTATTGACTGAGGCTCAGGGGGGCTAGCTCCTCCCTATATAGGGGCCGGTCTTTTGTTTATTGTCCCTGCTTACAGGAGTAAATAGGAGGAGCTAAACCCAGATTACAGGATGCCAGGACCCTTCTCTGCAGGAAATGAACGTGTCACGGTAAGTACCCAACGTTCCTTTTTCCAGCAACAGAAGTAAACCAATGACAAAGGGAAGTGGAAGGAGGAGAGAGAAACTGGGACATTTTAAAAGCAGCTCAGAAAGTAGGATGACAGAGTATTAACTGGCCAAATTGGGACAAGCAGAGGATCTGGGGCAACCACACTTTGGGTGTATGCAAGCCTTCTCCTCTCAGAATTTTTGTGGCATAGCAAAAGCAGAGTCCTTATGTGCCAGGTCCATTGGGTGAAGTGAGGTTTGTGCCTCAGGCAGGAAATTCTAAGAGACTGGATTGTACTAGTGAGGTGTAAGAAGCCCTGGTGGCACAGTGATTAAATGCTGGTACCGCAGCCACAAGGTTGTGAATTCGATTAGAGGCAGGGCTCCAAGGTTGACTCAGCTTTGCATCCTTCCAAGGTTGCTACAATTAATACCCAGCTTGTTGGGGGCAATTGGCTTACACACTATAAACTGCTTGGGAGTGCTTAAGTGCACTGATAGGAGGTATAGAAATGTACTTGCTATTGCTAGGTGTTGGGAGGACAAGGTTCTGAGCTGGAAAACAGATGCATGGGTGTTATTGCACTCTCTCCTGCACTCCCTTCACCTATTTGCCTTTCTTAGGTGTGGCAGACAACATAATCCCATTGTGAGTATCAAAGTGAGATTCAACTGTAATCTAGGGGAGAGACTTCTGTACGTGGAATGGTGGAAGACAGTGTCATTTTATCCTGGGCATCAGGCTGCAAAAATGCCATCAGCCAGCTCCTCTGACAGGACTGAACAGTGAAACAGCGAAGGGCATTTTATCTGCTCTTCACATGTGATTTGGTGATCTGGTTGGTGATTTGGTTAAAGCCTCCCCATAAAACTCAACTTATTTCCCACAGAACTGTTATATGCCTTCAAACCGACTACAATGTATTATGGTGACCTTATCCAAGGGTGCTTTTTAAAAGCAAGATCTATTATTCACAGAAGGTTTGCCATTGCTTTCCTCTGAGGGTGAGAGAGTGGGATTTGACCAAGGTCACCGGGTGGGTTTCCATGGTTTGAGCAGGGATTCAAGCCCTGGTTTCCAGGAGTTCTAGTCTAGCACTCAAACCACTACTTCACACCACACCCCAGAAGTGCTGCTTCCTAAGGAATGGGATCGAATGGAAAAAGGAAGAACTTGGAGGGAGAGCAGAGCATGTGCAGATGGTCAAAGGTATGGAATGTGAATCAATTACTCAATGTTTAAACTCAAAAAGAGAGGAAGAAAGGGAACAAAAATGGCTGTTTTTAAGGGCTATAATGTTTAACCAAATAAGCAACTGGATAAAAAAATTGAGTTGACCAAAAAAAGTGCCGCACATTGGCCAAACACCTAACTGCATTTATCTTCCCTCCCTACTTCTGTGGGGGAGAAAAGGGAAAACCAGGATGCCACAACCCATATTAACTAGTGTGAATCAAAACACAGACTTTTCAATTGGACAACAACCCCACATGCATTTCTATGCATTCCTGCTGAAAATGAATTATACTGAGTTGTGTGAGACTGATTCCCAGGAACTAAGTATGGCATGGCATTTATCATTATTGCTGGGTCGTGGTGGTGCTTCTTAAGGATTTTTATATGTTTGGTCTTCTCATTCTTGTATTCATGAAGATTTTTGCAAAACTTCTAACATGTATGAAGTCTAGCCATCTGAAACTATAAATGTTGAGCAGTCTATCAGGAATGGAAGCCTTCCTGTATACTAGGAGAAACAAGTCTATCCTTTTCATAACAAAAGGCTGCATTTCCAAATTTAAAATCCACCAGACAGCTAAACATGGGTCAATGTTTGGACAGAATAACGTTTAGATCATACTTAGCTCAGCAGTGACCCATGGCAAATTATGTAACTGTGTCAATATTCCATTAGGAGATAAGACTTAACATTGTTATTCAGAAAGCAAGGGGTGGGTTGGGGGAGAGGAATCAATTCCACCAGTTAATTTAGTTGCTAATTAGCAGAATGAATGGGCAATTTAACATTACAGGCTATTCTAGTTGCAGTTTGAAGAAGGAACTGTCCTATTTTGCATTCTGGATTCTAAAACAATGTCATAAAGAATACATTGCACTAAATCACAAAGATTATAGCTGGTCAGGAAACAAGATCTCTTTGTGCTAGATACACAGATAGAGCAAATGAATAGAGTGTTATCTTAACAAATTTAGGGCTGGAAAACAAGCACAAACAAGGCACTAATCTCTAAGTAACCTGAAACTATAATCATTTTTTTTAAAACTATCCTCTACTAGTCTGTAAGAGACCTGTCTCAAATGTGATTTGCACTTTCCACAAAAGTCATGAGTCATGCTTTCTACCATTGGAAACGTGGTGGACTTGTGCCAAGAAGCTGAAATGGAATGTAAATTAATTCTGCATGTCTGCTACTTAGATCCTATGTAGACACCAAGATGGTCTGTTTGTTTTTTAGCCATGGTTAAACATTATTTATTTAAGTTATAGTTAAAGACTGGCTGCACAAAACCATAATTTCAGTAAGCCATGGATGGCTAAGGAATTTTTTGCTCTCTCTAGCCTGTTTGCATACTGCCAAGCAGGTCTTAAAGGAGCCTCCTTATGGCTTCTAGGGCACTGTTCTCAAAGTTCAGGCCTACAGATGTTTTGGTACTTCAGGAAGCTGGTGTTTTAAATCCAGAAAATGAGTTCAGATTTACTCCATCACATACAATTTTTTCAAAACTTGCTTTGAGTTTTTTGGGTTGTAATATGTGACTGAATGAAATGATCCTACAAAGAATTATCCTGCAAAGAGCAAGGAAAGGCTTAAAGTCTTCTAACAGATTTTCAATACACTTCAATTCACTGATATGACACGCAAAACTCCATTCAAAAGCACTAAAAGAAATCACACTGGCACATCACTGTCTGCGCTTAATCAAAGCTGAGTAACAACAGAATTGGTACAAATAACAAATCTGAAAAAGAACTATTTGTGGCAGGGCATTTTTATTGTTTATTTTTCAAAATTCAGCACCCCAAAATACTTTTATAGCAGCTGCAATATTGGGGGGAAATTAGTCACATGCTTGTGTAATTTACAAGGAAAACTGGTCACACTTTATCACAATGAATCCATTTATCAACACAGACACTTGTCCAGGACACTAGTCACCTTCAGGACCAAATGTTAAGAGGGATCTTAAGGGTAAAAGGGCAAGGAGAGTAATAGGAGCCCAAGAGGTGGAATGAGAGGGGTCCAACCTGGATAGGGTTTCTGTCTCAGGTACTAAGCATCTTGTTGTGTGAGTGTCATTTTCTGTTCTGCCTCAGGCAGCAAAAGGTCTTGGACCCACCCTGACAGTGCAAATATGAATAAAGGGGAAGGATTTAGTTCTCTTCAACTACTGTCCCTTTCAATATTAAACAGCAAATCCTGCAAACGACCTCTCCAGATTGTGAGGTCTGTTCACTTTTTTAAAAAAGAGGAAACTGCACAGGTGCACAACATACTGGCTAACATCCTGTTGGTTATTTCCACACTGAGTGTGTTTGTGTCTATGCCTTCAAGTCTCCTGGCGACCCCATGAATTTCACAGGGCTTTCTTGGGCAAGGAATACTCAAGAGGTGGTTTTGCCAGTTACTTCCTCTAAAATTTAGCCTACAGCACCTGGTATTTGTTGATGGTCTTCCATCCAAGTACTAGTCAGAGCTGACTTTACTTAGCTTCTAAGATCCTCAGGCCCAACAGTCAGAAGACTAAATGCTGTTGCTAGTCCTGACTAGAGTAGACACACTGAATTAATGGGATTTACTTAAGTGGATTGAACGGAATGGATCCCAAGGAGAATACATTCAATTCAATTCACTTAAGTAAACCCCATTAATTCAATAGGTCTACTCTAGTCAGGACTAGCAACAGGATTTGGTTACTATAAATCGATGGGTGACTTGAAGGCATGCATGCACATGTGCACACACAGCAACATCTCCCCTTCTTTCCATTGGGCTGAAACAGCTTTGGGTAGCTAGGTAACATGTTTAAAGAGCTTTGTTTTCTCAATGGGGCAAAATGGTGAAGAGGTGATGTCTAATTAAGTGAAATTATATTCAGTATTTGCAAATGATGATATTTCTTCTCTTTTTCCCTGCCCGGTTATTGTTTTGTTTTACAAAATCCCCATTCTGCTCATCCCTCCATAGGAGAAAATATGAAACAGTACAAATGTGTACTCTTCCTTGCCTTTCTCATCAGCTGGTTTCCTGATAGTTTTCTTAGATGGGGTGTTTGGTAAATTAATAGCTCAGGCTATATGCATAGCTTCTCAGAAGCAAGACCCACTGAGTTCACTGGAACTTACTTCCATTTAGTGTTATGGAACTATATTATACGGCAATAGTTTGGGATTAACAGTGATAAGGTAGCTAATGATCCCCCCCTTTATACTGAAAAAAGAATGTTTTCCCATGTACAACAATTTCTGTGTTCAAAGCACTCCCAAGTGCATTATCTAGAGAAATGGCTCTTAAACTCAGATCTCCAGATATCGTTAGACTTCAATTTTCAAACTCCCCAGCCACCACAGCAAACAGTCAGGGATTCTGGGATGTGCAGTCAAAAATGGGGAACAGAATTATGTGATGGTTTACTTTTGGCTCTACCTTTGTGGCCCCCTGGCTCTACATCTGTTCTCCTGCCCACCCGCCACCAATTCCACAAGGTATCGGCCACACTCAGGCACAGGGGAATTCACACACATTCTTGCAAGAAGCAGTATTATTTTTCTCCCAGAGCCCTAGAGCTAATACCCAGGAAGGCATGCGTATCAAAGAGCAAAGATCATTACAGGCAGAGAAATATCTGCTACTTAGCGGACCACACATACCTGACCAAGGATTAATAACTAGCTTGAATGGCTGACTGAAGTCAAATCTACTGAATGTGTGTAGTGTTTTTGGAAGCTCATGGCAGTACTGTGCATAATCTCAACAGTCCAACCTACAATAAATATGGGGAGTGAGGGAAGGAGGCAATATTGTACCAGGATGTTGATTATCCCTCCCCTAGTAAAGGATAAAAGATTGGAATATATCCAGCTCATCCTGCTACAACTGCTTTGGTTACTAATCAGCTTCTGGATCCAAATCAAGGTGCAGGATTTTGTTTGTTTAACTTTTAAAGCACTTGATGGCTTGGGGCCAAAATACCCCAGAGGCTGCCTATTCCCACATGAGCTCAGAAGTGCAAATGCTCTTTGTTAGACATTGTGATGCTATTCCCATATCAGAACTTTGCAGATTCCAATGGTCAAAGCTGATCCTGTCTAGAGGAAGAGTGTGGAACCTGTCTTAGGGCAGCAAATGCGAGATTGCAGCCCTTTCTCATCCACCTCGGCCCCAGTCTTTCTCCTCTCTTGGAGAACACAGAGGAGCTTCTTCTGCATAGCTTTCAAGCCTGCCTTCTGTCCTCATGTGTGTCAGAAGACCTAATCCCATTGCCAATACTGGAGTAAGGTTCGATACCACCAGTCCAACTGGAACCTGCGCACAAAGAAGGGTGGGGGAACCATCTTATCTTTTGACCCAGGGAGAAAAAAATGTCTGCTTTTGAATGACTCAACATGCTATTTAGTTTGTGGGCAGCTTCAAAGATTTTTGCAACACAATATAAGAGGATTAAATTAATTTCTATTTGATCCATTACACCATTTCTTGAAAGACCTGTATACCTCTGTGGCTTTTGGAGGCTTTAATATGGTTATTGATTAAATAACTTTTTATGAGATTTCCAAAAACACAGTCACAGAAGGAGGGGTGGTGCAGATATAAACCATAGGTATAATAGGCATTATGGTTGTCAGTAAGTTAGAAAGTATCATTTTTTGCTGTAGTGATAAAGTTGCACTTGTAGTATTAAAAATATTGATTATATTTATATTGTTAAAATGTTATAATTGTCATAATCACACTGTTGTATCATTTATTCATTATGTTACGATATTTTGTCATTAAAGCATTTAATGTTCCAAATTAATATTAGCTGATTGCTATTCATATTATAGTGATTAAATTCAGGGTAGTCCTGTATTAGTTTGTGTCAGAGAAAATATCATGCCTAAACCCAATAATGCAATTGACTGCAGAGAGCAGGAGGATCAATATGCATCACACAGTATGAGAGAAGATACTAAAATGCCATACTAAAGATGGCATAAAGAAAACAAAAATAATGACAATGGAGGATCTACATATGTTCAACCTAGATAATGAGGAAACGGAAATAGTTAAAAGAGTTCTTGTACCTTGGATCAAACATTAATAAGAACAGTGACAGCAGTCAAGAAATAAGATGATGATTAGGAATGGGAAAGACAGCTATGAAAGAACTATACAAGATCCTAAAGTATAAAGATATACAATTGATTACCAAGGTTAGAATTGTCCAGTCCACTATATTCCCCATTACCATGTACAGATATGAGAGCTGGATTGTGAAGAAAGCTGGCAGGAAGAAAATTAACTCATTTGAGATGTGGTGCTGGAGAAGAGTGCTGAGAATAAGGTGGATGGCCAAAAAGACAAACAAATGGATCCTAGAACAGATCAAACCTGAACTCTCCCTGGAAGCCAAGACAATGAAACTGAAGTAGTCATACTTTGGCTACATCGTGAGGAGGCAGGACTCACTCGAAAAGACAATAATGCTAGGAAAGGTAAAGGGTAGTAGAAACAGAGGAAGATTGCATGTCAGATAGACAGACTCAATCAGGGAGGTCCCAGGCCTAAATTTAAAGTACCTGAACAGAGCATTGGGGGACATAGGGGGTCTTGGAGCTGTCTCATCCATAGGGTCAACATGAATCATAGTTGAGGATAGTTAACAACAGCAGCAATGACGGCATATGAAAGAAGATGACAGTGGTGCTGGTGCCTCCCATATCACTGCAGTGGTGATTCCACACCAGGATTTAAAGGTACTGAACTCTATTCTTAAGTAGATTCAGCACCTTGAAGATTTTTTAAAATCTGCTAAAACCTGAACTAGATTCACTGCCATGGAAGCCATCACTGGAAAGTGGAGAACTTCAGGTGCAATTCTCACCCTTTTTATAATGAAACTAACAAGATGAAAGCCAGTGTGGCATAGTGGTTTGAGCGTTGGACTATGACTTTGGAGACCAGGGTTCAATTCCTTACCTGGGCATGAAATCCACTGGGTGACCTTGGGCAAGTCACACACTCTCAGCCTCAGGGGAAGGCTATGGCAGACCTTCTCTGAACAAATTCTGCCAACAAAACCCCATGATAGGTTTGGCTTAAGGTTATCATAAGTCAGAAATGACTTTAAGGCACACAACAACAACAACAGCAACAACAGCAGGAGCAAGAAGATAATTCCCCTGCTGACCTGTAACCACTTAAATGAGACTTCTGAAACAAAGGAAGATAACCAGAAATCCGTGTTTATGCAAAAGGAAGAACTATGCAAATAGTGCAGTGGTGAATTTTAAAATGCAGAATCTAATCATGACTGTCCCAAAAGCAACACTGCCAAGGAGAGTCCAAAAATGCAGGCTGCTGGGTTGTTCTTCTTATGTGCCTTCAAGGCAACTCCAACTTATGGTAGCCCTGTTGCTGGACTTTCTTGGCAAGATTTGTTTGGAAGGGGTTTGCCATTGCCTTCCCCTTATGCAGAGTGAGAGTGTGCCTTGCTCAAGGTAAGCCAGTGGGTTTCCACAGCTGAGTGAAGAATTCAAATCCTGGTCTCCCACAGTCTAAGTCCAACACTAAACTACAACATCACCCTGGCTCCCAACTGTATTGTACTGAACTATATTTTAAAAAAATAATAATAAATTTTTTGGCAATTTTCACCTCTACTAGGAGCAGGGTTTTTTTGTCAAATGAATGGGTCTCAAAAACTCAAGAGCATGCCACCCCAAAACACTTTGGATTACAATAGTGAGAGAGCATAAAATACAATGTTGTTGGAAAAATTCATTTTCTCTCCATACAGGGGAAATTGCAGCAAAATTCAGGGAAAACAAGAAGCCCCAGGAGAGTGGTAGACCAAGTTATTGTCCTTGCTAATCAAAAAAAATCTTAGGTCTTTGACCTTGTGAACCTTTCCTCCACTATACCACTGACTGCATACTCCATTCAGTTCTTAGCTCAAAATAAATGCGTAGGCACATACTGTTCTAATGTACAGTGTGTATAAGAGAGATCTTGGGTTTTGTATTAAAAAAAATAGATCATGCATACCTGATTTCCGATCATTCCTGTACTTGTAAGAAAATCTAGCCAGCCCCTGCTCTTTTTATTACCTGGCAAAGGAGCCCTGGTGGGGCAGTGTTTACATGCCAGTATTGCAGCCACAAGGTTATGAGTTCGATCCCAGGGCTCCAAGACTGACTTAGACTTCCATCCTTTCATAGATCAGTCAAATGAATACCCAGCTTGTTGGGGGCAACTGGCTTACAGATTGTGTGGCTTAGAGAGTGCTGAGTTGACTGATAAGTAGTATAGAAATGTAAATGCTAAAATGCTATTGCTATTTCTGCCAGGTTTGCTTAACCTGGCTCAAAAGAATTTTCCCTAAAAAGGTGAAAGCAGTTTCCCATAGGCAGGAGGAGTTATGCTTCATGTCCTGCCATTTCACTTCCTTCAGTAGACAGGTATGGGAAGAATGTTACTGTAATGTCTTAAACACAGCCAATGCTAAGTCAGTTCTCTCCTATTCAAATGGGTGAAATGGTCAACCATTTCAGAAAGATAGACCCAGATATTTTTTTTAAAAAAAATCATGCATTTATATCAATGGGGAAGGTAAAAATTCAGGACTGTCACTACCAGCCAATGTGAGCAGGAATAAATGGATGGGCAAGCTTCTGCTTTCTCAACCCCAAATATGAGCAACAAGAACAAGAACATTTGTGACTCTTGAGTTGCCTCAAGGGAAAACCACTAAAATTTGTACAATATACTCGGGCTTATTCAACCTTTGCAAATAAACCAGATGCTCTCACAGCTTCTCATGAAATGCGATATCTCCACTAGAAGAAAAGGGGTTGGGGGGGAAGCTAGCAAACCAACAAGTTTCTTCTTACTAGCTCAACAGGAAGCTCAGCCACATACATAGATTTACATTCCCATACACAAAGAGGAGACATCAGCCCAAGAGATCAGGGCATGAAATGCTTTTACTCATCAATACTGCAGATTTTTAATATCCCTACTTTCAAGGAACCTGTCTCCTAGCAGATTCTGGGAACGTTTCTAAAGCAATGGTTGCTAGTCTTTAGAGCCGTAGTCCAACACTGAAGCCACTATGCCAAAGTGGCCCTCATATAATCATTAGTTTCTTGTAACAGAGGCTGGATGGCCATTTGTTGGGGGTGCTTTGATTGTGAGTTCCTGCATGACAGGAGGCTGGACTGGATGGCCCTTGTAGTCTCTTCCAACTCTATGAATGTGATGTCATCAAATACTCATCCTATGGTCCTCAAGTCCTGGAAGTTTCAACCAGCATGGCCAATAGTCAGGGGTTATGGGAAATGAAGTTCCAAACAACTGGTGGCCCACAGTTTGAGAACCACAGCTCTAAAGCATATAGCTATTGGACACATATGGCCAGACCTCTTGGACCTCAATTATTTATTCAACAAATTTTGATTTCCCCTTTCACTCACAGTTTTTGCTTACAACATTTTTAAGGTGGAGTAGATCAACAAAAGATCCATACACTCAAAACAGTGCAATCTACTGGAACTGGCTCCTGATAGACCTCTCCACAGGGTAACTGGTGGTAACAGCCCATGGAGGGCACGAAGTGGGGCAACCAAGTAGAAGCAGGCATCCCAGGGGTTATCTCTGCCTGCCTCCCTTGCTCCCACTATCACTCATTGTGGACAACGCTCAGCACACACTCAACAATTTTGAAACATCTAACACACCCAACAAGCTTGAAAAATGTGGGATAGACAAGGCAACTGTTACATGGATTTGTAATTGGCTGACTGGTCGAACCCAAAGGGTGCTCAACAATGGTTCCTTTTCATCCTAGAGAGAAGTGACCAGTGGGGTCCCACAGGGTTCTGTCCTGGGCCCAGTGCTATTCAACATCTTTATCAATGACTTGGAGGCCAGAATTGGGGGCATACTTATCAAATTTGAAGATGACACCAAATTAGGAGGAGTAGCTAATACCCCAGAGGACAGGATCAAAATTCAAGATGACCTTAATAGATTAGAAAGCTGGGCTAAAGCTAATAAAATGAATTTCAACATGGAGAAATGTAAGGTACTGAGGGCAGAAAAATGAAATGCACAGATATAGGATGGAAGACACCTGGCTGAACAAGACAACATGTGAAAGAGATCTAGGAGTCCAAGTAGACCACAAGTTGAACATGAGTCAACAGTGTGATGTAGCACCTAAAAAGGCCAATACGATTCTAGCCTGTATCAATGGGGGCTAGATCAAGGGAAGTAATAGTGCCACTCTATTCTGTTTTGGTCAGGCCCTACCCGGAATATTGTGTCCAGTTCTGGGCATCACAATTCAAAATAGACATTGAGAAACTGGAGCGTGTCCAAAGGAGGGTGACTAAAATGGTGAAGGGTCTGGAAATGATGCCCTATGAGGAACGACTTAGGGAGTTGGGGATGTTTAGCCTGGAGAAAAGAAGGTTAAGAGGTGATATGATAGCCCTGTTTAAATATTTGAAGGGATGTCACATTGAGGAGGGAGCAAACTTGTTTTCTGCTGCTCCAGAGAACAGCACCCGGAACAATGGATGCAAGCTGCAGGAAAAGAGATTCCACCTCAACATTAGGAGGAACTTCCTGACAGTGAGGGCTGTTCGACACTCCCTCAGAGTGTAGTGGAGTCTCCTCTCTTGGAGGTCTTTAAACAGAGGTTGGATGGCCATTTGTCAGGGATGTTTTGATTGTGAGTTCCTGCATGGCAGGGGGTTGGGCTGGATGGCCCTTGTGGTCTCTTCCAACTCTATGATTCTATGAATT
Organism: Sceloporus undulatus; assembly: GCF_019175285.1. Lineage (NCBI taxonomy): Eukaryota > Metazoa > Chordata > Lepidosauria > Squamata > Phrynosomatidae > Sceloporus > Sceloporus undulatus. The sequence goes on from NC_056523.1 coordinate 161,415,813, forward strand.
TATTGTGGCTGAATGTTGTATGAAAAGGTTAATAGAAGGTGGTAAATTCATTTTTTTAGGTACCTTGGTTACCCTAACTAATTTTCCTCAGGCACTTCCAAGCACTGGTGAAGTTAATATTATTTTAGACTCTTGCCTTAATGGTGTTAGTGCCCTGCACAGTACAGAATTATAGTACTATGACTCCACTTTAACTGTCACAGAATCATAAAATCATGGAGTTGGAAGAGACCAGAAGTGAAACCTGGTCCAAAACCCTATCATGCAGGAATACACCACACAGTTCTACCCAATGGAATGTAGGGATTTACAGTTTAGGGGAGACAGTTTAGAATTCTCTGTGAGAGTGTTTTAGTGCCTTACTAAACTACAAACCCCAGGATTCCATTAGATAAATCTATGGCAATTAAAGGGGAATACTAGTGCTATAAAGAGCCAGCATGGTGTAGTGGTTTGAGTGCTGGATCACAACTGGAGATCAGGGTCCAATTCCCAGCTCAGCCATGAAACCAATCAGGTGACCTTGGGAAAGTCACATGCTTTCAGCCTTATGGGAAGGCAATGGCAAACCTTGAACAAATCTTGCCAAAAAAATCCCCACTATAGGGTTGCCTTAGGGTTGTCATAAGTTGGAAACAACTTGAAGGCATACAACAATAACAACTAGTGCTATAAATCTGTGGAGTTTATCAGACGCGAGTTTTTGGCGATTTTTCCTGCCTATCGCACAATGTTAGCGTCACCAATGTTGTGCAATAACGTGATAGCGCGATATTCTTCCAGACGCCATTCATTTCTATGGGAGCCCGTTGCGCAACACTCCCGTAGTTTAAGCGTCATCCCTTTTGGGGCATTGCGGGCAAAAGTGGAAGCCAGGCCATGGTCTCCTGTTATCTTGCGAAATGTGTTGCGAAATGGTTTGGTGTGGTAGGCAGCAGCGCAATG
>NC_056523.1:161416782-161449282 GCF_019175285.1 Sceloporus undulatus
CGCGCAAGTGCAACGCCCAAAGTTACTGTTGATGGCAAATGTTCCACATGATGGCTGGGCTGCTTTTGACCCCATGTCCCTTCTGGTGTGCCTTCCTTTTCCAGACAACCCCCGGGGATGGGGGGGGCTCTGTCTTGCATGAACACCTAGGAGGCTTCCAATGTAAGGAAACCCCCAGGGGCCATCGCCATCCCAGCCCCATTCCTCTGTCCTGCTGGACACCTGGGAGGCTGCAATGCAAGGAGGCCCTAGTGGTGATCCATCCCAGCCCCATTCCTCTGTCCTGCATGGACACCTAGGAGGCTGTAAGTGACAGGGGCCCCTAGTGGTGCCCCCCTCCCAGCCCCATTCTCTGTCCGGCATGGACACCTGGGAGCTGCCAAATCAAGGGGGCCCTAGGGGTCATCCATCCCAGCCCCATTCCTCTGTCCTGCATGGACACCTGGGAGCTGCAAATGCAAGGACTCCTAGGGGTCATCCATCCCAGCTCCATTCCTCTGTCCTGCATGGACACCTGGAGGCTGGTAAGTGCCACCCCAGAATGCCTCTTGCACATGTAGTAATAATAATAATAATAATAATAATAAGAATAATAAATAATGATAATAAAATATAATAAATTCGTCCCCTCGTAAATGCCAGAAAGGATGCATTGTCATCATTCTTTTATGCTTTAAAAGCAATTCGGAGCTATCCCTGCATTTCTTGCAAAAGCATGTATCGTTTGCCAATTGCCTATTGACAAAAGCAACAAACGTACATTTGATTGTAACATTCGCATTTTAGCAGGGATTCTCCAAGGAAAAAAGTGCCATTTTCATTGTTCCCTTTCCCTTTCATTAGCTGACTTCCAGCAAAGGGATACTGTGTGTGTGGTGTGTTGTGTGTGTGGTGTTGTGGTGTGTGGTGTATTATATATATATATATATATTCTCAGGAAAAAACACAACAAAACATGCGCTCCATTTTGCCAAAATAGTTTATTTATTTAAAAAGGGAGGAAAGTGCCTGATGGGAGCTCTGTTCATGCCCTCGCCTTTGACCTGCCCTGAACTTGCCCCCTCTTTCCTCCTCTTTACACTTTGCCTCCATTGCCTTCCACTGAGGCTGAGACGAGAGCGTGACCCTGTCATTTCCAACTTACCCATGGAATCCGTGGGCATAACATGGCAAATTGCCAGCGCAGGCCATTCTGCCTGTACACCCGCATAATTAACACAAACAATAATAATAACAACCAACAATAACATAATGGCCCTTAAGTTCCCGGAGCAACAGAACCAAAGCACCCCCAAAAAATACATGTGCATAAATTGTCAAAGAGGCGCTGCCTCCTGCTGCACCATTTTCCCACACTCCCCACGCTCTCTCCACACCCCTTTCCCGGGCCCAATCCTCCTCCTCCTCTTCCTCCTTCCGTACCTCACCTCCCTCTGCGCTGCCCTAGGTCCTTCTCCTTCCTCTCCCTCCTGCTCCCTTCTAGGATGCCTCCCGTGTCTTCCCTTCTTCCCATGGCTCCTTCCTCCTCCTCATCCCCTCCATCACTTTCTCCCACTCCCCCCCCCCCACCAAAAGCCACCCTCAATGATTTCCCCCCTTTTGGCTTATGTCACTCTTTGCATCCAATTCCCCTTTTCCATTGCGCTCTTTCCTTCTCCCTCCCCTCCCCTCCACTAAATCGGACCCTAAAGATGGGGGGGGAACCACCCTCGATCCACCACCCGGAAGCACAAAGGCATGATGCCACCAAAGCATCACAGGTACATGACATAAGATTTGATGCGAAAATGCCTCGACAGACATGGAAGCGTTGTGTAGATAGACATTCCCACCATCATGGTTTCGCATCACACAAATCGCAACTTTCACGCACTTTGTAGCGCTAACCTAAAACGTTAGGGGGAATGACGGAAAAAAGCAAAAGCAACATTGTGTAAGACATTGCGCGAAACAGTTCATTTCACAACGTCTTAACTTCCTTAGCAACCAATTGCAGGATCCAAAACTTGAGTCTGATATCACACTCCTGTGATGTGGAAAGGCCTCTCCCCTCTGATTGATGCCCAGAGTTACTTTGTAAGGAGGAACTTTTCAAAAGAATGCTTAATCCATGCTGCAACCCTTCTATCACTGTGTTCAAGTTTGGACGGATCACACATCCACTGCATAATTCTTCTGAAGAATAATTTCTCATGCACCGCAATCCTGCATGCCTTCACTTAAGCCAGCTGGTTGTGTGTTTGTGCTGACTGTGAGAGGGCTTGCTTGCTTGTTCTGCGTTCAGGGTTCCTAGCTTCCTGCCCTGATGACAAACCACTGTCTTCAGCAAAACTCTGGCATACCCTAAAACACAAAGCAAAACCCACCACTCTTGCCAAACCATTTTCTGCCATACGCTGACCGTTGAATCACTTCAGGCTGACACCCTCAGAAGAATCCAAAATCCTTCACTGTCAGCAGCCTCTAGCAAATGATGCAGCAGTAATAGATCCGAAACAGGCGCCAATACTTTTGCCGCACAGCAAGACTTGACTAAGTCTGCCCAGCCAGCAGTGCACCAACTGGCCCCCAGCCTAGTCTGACACCTCTTCCAACCTTTTCTAAGAAACAGGGGTTTCCCTTTGACTAAGGCTCTTAATAGTTAAAGGCAACTCTTCTCTTTGATGGTCACTAATAAGCTGCTAAACTACAAAACAACCCGATTTTGAAAAAATCTTGTTCTGCTGGTAAAAACTGGAAGTAGAAACCCCTCCAGCTCTAGAGACAACCCTGTCTTCTGGAGTAATAGCCATGCAAATACCACTTCAAAACACAAACGACCAACGTGTATCAACCAAATGCAAAATTGTGTAAATTCAAACACTTCTGCTCCGTGTGCTTGGAATAAGCATGCAAACCACATGTGACATACATCGACTTGACTTGGTTCTAACTTAAGCTATCATGCCATGATGTTTGGTACTGGATGGTTCTTGTGGTCTCTTCCAACTCTATATTGATTCCATGTGATCCTGCAGCAACAATCTGTCCCTACCCCCTGCATTAGTCACACATTTCTAGACCCAGAAGTTTCTTATTCAAAGAAGTGGCCAAACTACAAGCACCCCTTACTGACCCATAAAGGCCACTGAACCTTTTCAAAATCCTCTTGAATGCATATGACTAGTGCTCAGCCACCAAAATCCCCATTGATGATTTCCCTTAGCCAACCTCAGAAGAGCTTGCTTAAGAAACAGAAAACTTTAAAAAAAACAAAAAAAACTAGGACGAGCCCTGTAGAGATCGACCAAAAAACCGTTTAGCCCAGGCACGCCAGCCCTATATGCCCATTCACCAGCACAATTTGAAGGAAACCAGGACCCTTCTTCTATTTACATTCTGCAGCCAAAATGGTATTCGGCGACATATATACTCTATCGGACCTTGTGACCTAGCAGCCAAGGCCTCCTTCCTCTTCAAATTCATTCTAATCCCCCATTTAATGCACACCCAATTCCCTAGTCAAAGCTGCATCTCTAACGCACTGAATGCCATTGTTAGAACTAAAACACTGTATAGGTGTTGTTTGTCGTTTGTCTACAAGTCACTTCCGACTTATGGTGACCCTTAAGAAACCCATCACAATGTTTTCTTGGCAAATATTCTTATTCTTATTATTATTATTATTATTTATTATTATTATTATTCTTATTATTATATTATTATTACTATTATTATTAACAACCTTTATTATAAAGAGAGTGGTTGCCATTGCCCATCCACTGAGGCTAAAAGTGTATACTTGCGCAAGGTACACCCAGTGGGTTCCATGGCCCGAACTTGGATTTGAACCCTGGTCCTCCAGAGTACATCGTTCTAGCTCAACCACTTTCCTTATGCCTGGCTCTCCTAGGCCACTGTGGTATAAGATGTACTCATGGCACGGATACGAAACGACCACAGAGCTGTTTCACAATATGGCTTTTCTCTCCAGAGACTGTCATGCTTATCTCCCAGAATGTAAAGAGAAAACACCCATTCATTCTTCAGGCTGCTGAACATACCATGTCACCAAACCTCCCTTGCGAGGGTTTGAAATGTCACAAGGAGTGCTCTGTACATTCCTCCTGCTGTTCACCACCTCTCTCGCCACAACCACTGTCTGACACAGTTTGATTTCCCCCAAGTCCCCAAACGCATGAACCCAGGATAGCTTTCTCCAAAGCAAACATCAAGCCAAGCACACTCTTTTACCCTTGGCCAGAAAAAACTCTTGCAAGCATCCTGCAATGCGGGTTCTGCTGTGGGTGCATATGCATGCATCTACAGGACAAAGAGTAAAAAAGGAGACATTAACTCCCTGTCATACCTGATCATTCATCATTCAGTCACCTGACTCCGCCTGTCCCAATTTCACTTTTCTCTCCCAAATCTGGAACAGAATAGACCCGGAAGGAGAGCCTTAAGATCAATTTACCTTGGATCGACACCAATGCCCCTGCCCACTACACAGGCACCCAAAAGACCAGAGAGAGAAAGGATGGAAGAGGACATATGCACCAACTAAGAGGCCTGACAATTGACTCAGAGTGGGCTTAAGCATGCCTAGGACCTCTGTTCACACAAAACCAACAACCCTCTCAGAATTTCATGGAGCGGGGGCAGTTCAAGTGGTCTGAAGCTATGAGTTATTCTCCAGCGTGGATTGCAGATCCCCAACTATCTACACAACAGAAACCCCTTCTCCCTGCAAAAGCAACCTGGGAAAGCCGCCCCCACCACGTCCTCTCAGCCCCTCTTTTCCTCTTCTCTCTCCCAAACCCAGCCTACTACAAATACCATCCACTGAAATCTGAGGGATTTCAGTGTCCCTAATCTGCTTGAGGTGGCTTGCACAAGGCAGGAGTCCTCGGGGACACTGCCAGCCCCTAACAAAGAGATCCCCCTCTCTCTCTTCTGCTACCCTTTGACCCCCCCCACAAGCACAAAAGGGGAAGAAGGGGATGGCCAACGCTTTTTTAAGAGGGGGGTTCCTCACAAGGACAGTTATCCCTCCCATCCGGGAGGGGCAGGCGTCCTCCCTTTTTCCCCGGACCGGTCCCTCCATTTGAACTTTCCCTCTCCAGAGGAATCCACAGGTCCTCCCTTTGGAACCAAAAGGACTAAGAAAGCACTGACCATTCCACTCTCTAGGAGTGCTTGCTAGCTTCCTTTGGCCCTGTCCCTCCATAGTTGCTCGCACTCCTCCATTCACGCGGTCGCCTCTTTTCTCCTTTTTGGGCTTTAGGACACCAGGTCCGCCCCTCTTCCTACTTTTCTCCCCCCTTCAAAAAAAGATTCACCCCCCCAAATGGCGAACGTTAAAAGGCGAAAGGAAAGGAAATCGAACGCTCAAAGCACTCCTAGAAACACCATTGCTTCTTAAGCCCTGCTCAAAGGAGGACCTTTTGAACTCCCTCCTGGGCAGCAGTTTGAAAGTGAGTGGATATCCTGGAAACGAGGACAAGCACCTCAACAAGGGAGGTCGTTCAAGAAACGTAGAGGACAGGACTCAATTAGAAAGCTCCACAGCCTAATGCCAAAAATGCAAAAAACCCATGCTTCTTCGTTCAAATGAAGGGCCAATGGACGAAAGAAGAAATATAGGGCATGCCCAAAATTTAGGATGCTCAAAGCACTCCCGACCCATGCTCTCAAAGGGAAAGACATGTAGACACGTAACCCCCCCCCAACCCCCCCCATCCGACCCCCCCCCCCCCCCCCTCATCTTACTTAGCCATGTTCCAAACCTGGAGGACAGACGAGGAAAGGAAGCAAATAAATATGTAGGCCTGACACACAAAACAAACCAAGATGAAGCTCAAAACACTCTAAGTATAAACCAGCTCAAAAATGGAGGACACTTTGGAGGGTCCTCCTGGAGAGGGGGCTGAAATGTAGGGACGCGTCCGGAAAAGGAGGGACGCCCCCGGGCCAGTCCCCCTGCTCCAGGCCAAACCCTCCCCAGTGCCCTGTCCTCCTTCCCCTTGGAGGTCCCCTTACTACCTGAGGACAGCGAGGCTCACTCCCCGCTGGAGAAGACGGCAAGGGAAGGGAAGGCGCCTCTCATCCTCCTCCTCCTCCTCCTCCGCTCTCTGCCTCTCTCTTCCTTGCAGCAGCGCAGGGCAACCTTGGCACTGCGCCCAAGCCACGCCCCCTCGCTCTCCGGCCCCCCCACGTCGCCCAGGGCTGTATGCTAAGCGCCCCCCGGCGCTTCATTGTATCCGTCCCGGTGATGCACAATGCCTCCGGGGATGGGCCTGGAGCGTTCGGTTGCGAAGGTTCGCAAGGGGCGGGGCCCAGGAGCCCCACCGAGAGGTGAGGACTGAGGCGGGCTCTCCAAGGGCCCTACCTTTTCAGCACCATCGTCCCTCCGCAAAAACACACTGCAGGAATAACCCACTGAGACCCCCTTTAACTGCCCTGGTTCAGGGCTAGGGGAATCCTGGGAATTGGGGTTTTTATTGTGGCGCCCGGGCTCTCTCTGACAGAGAAGGCTCTGAATCACCTTCTTCTCAACCAATAGATTATATATATGTGTGTGTGTGTGTGTGTGTGTTGCGCGTGTGGCGCGCGCGTGTCCCTACTCACTCCCATCCAGCATTCTCTCAACCAACATATATATACCTATAGCTGTTGTTTGTGTGTTGTGTGTGTGGTTGTGCTTATATCTACCCCACTCTCTTCCATGTCAGCAATCTCTGAAGATGTCATAGCCTATCGCTGGCAAACCTCAGGAAGACACTCTTCTAGAACATGGCCTCATAGTCAGAAAAAAACCACCCACAAAAAACTCAGGCCTCATCGTTCTACACAAACTACAATTCCACATAATCCCCTAGCATTGAGATAGGGTCTCAAAATGGATTATTTCTGCAATGTGTTTTGGGCCTTCGAAGCATGGTTTCAATTACATGATTTTTTGAAGTTTCTGGTTTGATCCTGCCCTCCATTTGTTGCGCATCCTACATTTGCAGGCCTTGTTGTTGTCCTCAGGGTGACCAGAGGGCCTTCTCTTTCCGGACCCTCTCATGGCTTGGCAGACTTTAGTTGTGTCATGAGGAGGCAGGACTCAACTGGAATGTCACCAGGATCCGTTTCAAAATGTTCCCCAGCCATTTGAGCATCACTAAGAGCCACCATTTATATTTGTATAGTGTTTTCAAGCCTTCTCTTTGTCCATGTCCTACCTTTTCCTTGGATGTCCTACTTTTGTGGTGCCTTGTCCCTCTTTTGCCTTAGGATATCTGGGCCTCCTCTCTTAAGCAGCCTCAAGTAGATCTTGACTTGTGGACACTCTGTGGTTTTCCCATGCCCGTCCACATTTCAGCCTTCTGTCCAGGAGGAATCTCAAATGTCCTCCATTCCCGCAGGGGACTACGACGAGGCATTTATGTGTTTGAGTTTTTATTTTTGTAATGCCCTCCATTTTTCATGAATTCTCATTGTTTTGTGGTGCCTTGTCCTCCCTTTGTCACCGGGAGGGATGGGAGGATCGCGCTGAGACACTGGAAAACAAAACTGCCCAGGAGAAGAGCTGGCTGCAGCAATGGTGCTGGACTAGCTGGCGCATCTCACTGCAGCTTGAATGCTGTTGAACTGCCTTTTTAACTGCCAGGTTCTCTGTTGTTCATGTGAAGGCTTTCCACGGCCAGCATTCCATAGTTTTTTGTGGTGTTGGGGGCTATGTGGCCATGTTCTAGAAGACGTCTTGCACCCAGCTGTGGTCTGCATCTTCAGAGACTTGGCTGGCATGGAAGTGAGTGGGCTTATGTATTACTGTTGTTTTTGTTGTTGTTGTTGTAGCTGCCCTCCAATTCAAGCCTCCACTCAGACAATCCTGTGGATGGTGAGTCACCTCAAGACCACTCCTGTCCTCCATGCTCAGATCCTGCAGACTCAGGCCCCCCCATTGAATCAATCTGTTTGACGTTGGTCCGCCTCTCTTTCAACTACCTTCTACCTTTCCTCGCATATATCATTTTCTATGAGTCCTCTGCCTTCTCATTGATATTAAGTATGACAATCCTCAGTTTCGCATCTTGGCTTCCAGAAATTTCAGACTTTGATCTTTTTCAGGACCCCATTTATTTGTCTTTTGGCTCCACAGTATCCTCAGCATCCCATCTCCAGTTGCTGCGTTGTTAACTTTTCTTCCAAACTGACCTCGACTCATGCAACCCCATGGATAGAACCATCTCCAAGACCCCCTGTCCTCTAATGCTCTGCTCAGGTCCTCAGGCTCAGCCAGTGTGTCCTCCCTGTGAGTCGGCATGCAGTTTCCTCCTCTACTTTCTACTATCTCTACCTTCTTCGTGTTATTGCTTTTCTAATGATTTGTGCCTCCTCATGATGTCAGCCCACATACGACAATCCAGTTGGTCATCTGGCTTCCAGGAGAGTTCAGGCTTGATCTCTCCAACCCACATCTCACTGCGTCGATTTCTTTTTATCCTTTCTTCACTGTCCATTCTCCAGATGCATAGATGGTGATGGGACACAGCATGCCTAATGGTTTGAGTGTGGACCCCGACTCTAGAGCAGGTTGATCCCCAGCTTGGCCCTGTACCCACTGGGTGACGTGGCCAAGTCACACACGCTCATGCTCAGAGCATCGCAATGGCAAACCACTTCGAAGAAAGCCTGCCAAGAAAACCCATCTGATACGTCAGACCATAAGTCAACACACTTTGAAGGCACCCAACAAGCCACATTACTTCATTTTGATGGAAATCTCCCTTTCCTGTAATCTTCTTCCTTCCTCCCTACCAATATAACATCCCATCTTCTTACCAGGGTTCACCACTCCTCTTGGGCCAGGTGAGGCAGACTGAATTCGAGGAGAACGTGAAAGTGTGGTGCCAACCCTATCCCCCACCCACAACCGTCCTTATTGCTGTTCTGAGTAGCACATTTTTGGGAAAGGTGTGAACACGAAAGTGATTGACACTTTTCAGCCGATGCCACTGAAAATGCCAATGGTGGCTACTTTAAAAAAGTCTCCTGTAGACAGACAAACGAGACAGCTCAGACTGCCCTCTCTGCTTCTGTCTCACCAACATTAATTATCCAGTACTGTAGCATTCCACTAATTTCTCTATTCCCTAGTCGTTCTGCTCCATTCCCCCTTAAAATACCACAGCTCACAACTTGAACTTCCCCTAGCCCTGCTTGTGCTTGTGAGAACTGACCATCCACAACACTGAAGCTGCCTTCTGCCTGGTGTACTAGTTGAAAAGAGGGTAATTAAACAAAAACAGCCTCTACCAGAAAGACAGTGAGTATTCATAACCTCCGGACTTTTCCAGATCAACTCCCCAAATTTCACTGCCTCCTATGTGTGAGAAAATGTGATCAAGAAAATTTTCTTGCATGTTACAGTAAAGCAATTACTTTTCTTTTCTTCTCATTCCCACACCTGCTCTGCAGGCCACAAAGAAAAACAGACACCGTTGCAAAAGTGGAATTCTTTTTTCAAATGTACATGCCATTACATTCCCTTTCGATCTGCACAGGGTTGTGGCGGAAGCCAAAGGAGAAATTGCAGTGTTGAACTCCTGCATGCTTTACTTGGACAATACAGTCTTGCTAAAATCAAATGCACATTTCCCTGCCGGATGCACTGCGCATTGATGAGTTTGACTCTCAGCATGTGGTCTTCCTACATAAGGAGATGTTTTGCGCAGTTGCAATCGTAACGCAGAATTAAGAAAGCACTCATTACTTCCCGCACTGCATCACGAACAACAACCACCCATTAGATTCCTGTGACTAGTATGTTATGATGGGCAACATAGGACCTTATTAGCCAATGCTGTTTCCTTGGGAAGGTTACTCCACACAGCCCTCTGAGGTGTTATTATGCTAGTAAAAGGAAGCAACATTAAAGGTTTGTATCCATATACCCTATGAATTTTTGTGTGCTCGAGTAGGTGTGAATGTTGTGCTTGTATCTCTTCACTGTATCTTACTTTGCGTGATTTTCCATTTGTGTTCAAGTCATTTCTCGACTTATGGCGACTCTAAGGCAAAGCTACCGTGGGTTTCTTGGAATTTTTTTTCAAAGGGGCTTGCCATTGCCATTCTCTGCGGCTGGCATTGGATTTTCTGTGCTTTCTTACTGAAGTGACCCACTTTCAAAGAAATACGTTGAAAATATTTTTTACCACCTACCACTGGATGTAATGGTTTGCGTGTTGGACTGTGACATTGGCAACCAAACATCCCAATTAGCCACGTCCATCCACTGGTGACCCTGCGGCAAGTCATACTTTCTCAAGCCTCACGGATGGCAATGGTACAACATCTACACTCCCTGAAGGAGTTTGCCAAGAAAAACCCAGGACGGTTTGCCTTAGGGTAAGTCCAGAAACACAACTTGAAGTCATACAAACAACAAACTCAAGAATTACTTCTGGTACCACGATATACCAGAAGAAATAAATGAAATACTTTAATTAACTATGGGCTTCTCCCACTAAACTGGGGCATTGCTACCTCTTCTATGTTACTTTCACACTGAAGAACACTTTCCTAGGTTATATTTCCATCTTGCCTTCTGGCGTAAGAAAAAACTCTCCTGATCTCTCAAATAACCAACAAAAGTTATATCTGTTGCCACACACACTTGCAATATTATCACATTGACAATGATTCTGCTTTCAAAATTGCCTGGCATAGTCAAACTTCCTTCCTGCGTAACGTCTTGCAAATTCTGGACTCTATATTATGCAAATTCTTCCATTATTTGTGTAAATTACTGCAGTGATGGCGAAAAATTAACTGACAATGAAACATTAAAACAAGGTCTAACTTTGACCATAAGCTTTTTCCTTTGCTATCACTACCTGGGGCGTTCCCATGTACAAAACCAGTCATAATGGATTCAAAACGGCAATGGTATGGCTTTATTCTATCGTTCTGAAGAAAATCTTCAGTACACACACCAGGTACCTTCACATACATACAGAACCACCACACTTCAGGGATCATTAAACAGTACAAAGTACAACTGTGCCTGTTTTGTGACAGCAGTTTTAAAATTTGGCTTTTACTTATTCACTTTGTAATTATGCAAAATACCCATTTGCCCAAACACTGGACAACTAATTGGGAAATGGCTTTAGAAGAATAGAACATGATGAATAAATTTTGAAGAAGAATATGACGATTCCTGACTAATTATTTACACGACTGCAGCAACTCTGCTATGAGTCTGCTCATGCCTGAGAAACAAAGGTTGTTTAAATTAATTAAAAATTATATAGTAAATTCAGGTTATCCTTAGTTAAATAAGACTTCTGACCAGCTAACAAGTGGTTGCAACTTGCATCAGCGGTATAACAAGAAACAGAGATCAGGAACTTCCAAATTCTTCCTCCTTGTGACTCAACTTACTGTCGAGATCTTTAAACGATTTACAGAGCACATTCTCTGCCAGAGTGGGCAACTGCACAAGGTCACCAAGCCTATCCCCCCCATGTGCCCACCCCTCCGGATGCACCAGCACATTTTTGGCATATCAAAATAAAGTGATATAACATCACTTTCACCTACCTTTTTGCCAGTTTTGCGCCACCCCCTTACCCCCCCCCCCCATCTTTCAAAACTGTTTTCAGGAGTTGGATGAACCCAAACCACTTGCATTTCTCTTTGGTTTTAAAAATTATTATTGATTTGGCGGCAAAAAACAAACCACACTGAAAAATTGACCTTAAAAAACACCTTTTTTCAGGTCTGGGGGGCTGGATGGGCTCTTGGCTTTCCCTTAGGGCTTTAAGCGGCCACATGCAACCATGTCGCCTTTTTTTCCCCATTCCTCCTCTATACCCATGGCCAACCTTGTCATCGACAAGTGAAGGCAGCTCCCTAAGTAGCAGTGGAGTATGCTGAAAAGCCAGCAAATTACCAGTTCTTTGTTGAGGCAGCCGTCTCCCTAGATCATTAGGATGTTTGCACCTGACTTTTCGAGTGGGCCGGGCTATTAGCTGCTTTGCTTGCTTCAAGCAGAAAAAATATCTTGGTCCAACCCTATATGGACCCTTGGGCTTAATCAAGAGTACATCCTTACTTTTACAGCATAAACACCGTTTTAAAGTAATGGTTTAGCCAATGACATTTTAAAAAAGTCTGTCACAACATAAAAAGGGTCTAACAAAGGCAACTTTTTCAAATTACCCTTGGATTTAATTCGAAATTGTCTCATATATTCTCATCATCCAACCTTATTTCAGAACCTGTCCGTGTATGCATCTTTAAAACATGCTGAACAAAGCTCTTTCTCAAAAACATGTACCCACACAAACATAATAAGTAATAAATGTTTAATGAGAAAAGGCCTTGATGAAAACATGTTTTACTGGTGGCTGCTAGAGTGCTATATAACTCATGTTTAATACATGAAGTGAATGTTAGGCTGGATCGTTTATGATTTATTGCCAATATTAGGCATTTTATAGGCGTCTTGTTGTATATTAACACCCACCCCAAAAGTTTGATAACAAATGTATGACTCTTAAATCGAATCATGCCCTCTATGGGTATGTCGGACATGGATTTGATTAAGCCATAGGCATTGCAGATGTATTTTTCCTCATATTTCAGCACATCCTGTTTACATCATTGTTTTTGTTAAAGGTAATAAAATTCTCTTTTACAAGACCAAAACAACAAAGCAATGCCAAGTCTCTACTATGGAGATGTTACACTACCACTGTCAACAAAAACAACCAAAAAATAAAACCAGTTTACAAATTACACTAAGCAAAACTCTAGCTTACCAGACAGATTGAACACCTCATCTCTTTCTGACAGCAGACTGATATTCCAACAGTGTTTTGCCCACAAGCGGTACATACTTGCCAACAACTTTTGTTTCTGTGTACCGGTGTGTAGATCTTAGGGTTATTTACCCCCAGCTGCAGCAACCCACACGGTTCCTAAGCCTACTACATACGGGCGGCATTACAATGGCAGCCACCCCCATGCTACACCAGGCGCCGCCATTGTTGACGTAAGTGATGCATTGTTGTCCACATGTCACGGTGTGTCACACTCGTTTACCGTCCGCCCTGCGGATGGAACAGGAACCCGCTTTTTCCCGGGTTTCTTTTTCCTTCCAAGGGAAGCCATGTGGTTGGCGGCTGCCGCTTTCTCTCTGGAGGAACAGTAGCGTGCCCGCATGCCTCCCTTTCGGTGTGGTCTGTCCCCGGCCTTATATTCCTATAATGTGCCAAACTCAGAATGTTAATCATTGTCAGGATTTTCATATATCACCCAACGCCTATGTTTAAATGCTTATCCTGCACCGTTCCACAGCTGAAAAACCTGTGTCCAAGAGCCCAAGAAACACAGTGTGTGGTAGTAGAGATAGCACAAGTTATCAGTGAGGAAGACTTACTACAAGTTAGAGGGCTGCAGCAGTTTCTTTTTGCCTGCTGTACTACTAGGCAGGGCCAGATCGCCCCCCCCCTCCTCCTTTCTCCCTCCCTGCCACTTTTGCACTTGGAAAATCATTTTGTACCAATTGACAAGCTGAGGACAAAGGGGGAAATTAGGAGGAGCCCGGAACCAACTAGGAGCGTTTCTCTAGTCCGTGCCTCCAAACTACCTTTGCCCCGCTACTTCCGGATACAGCCACAAACCCATTACAGTTGGAATAACATGCTTGCTTATAACTGTGTAGGACAAGAGCTCCTCGTTTCATTGCCCATCACCATCTAGGCATCCTGATTCGCCACCACTTTCTTCTCTTTGTTAGATTTCATCCCCACCATTCTTCTGAGATGCTCTCCCGTCAATTTGCCCCAGCAGTGACACTTAAACATTACTATCCGAACCTTGCAACTCCTTTTTGACATTTGTCTAGGGTTCTTCCGACTGCATTTTACAATTCATTCAATTTCAATAAAAGGAAAAGCATGAAACATGGATAAAATGGTCTTCTTATTGACAGCTGCCGACAGTGCATATTCGCTGTGTGCCACAACCACCAGACCAAATTAGGTGCAAATATCCACCCTAAATACACTAAAGGGACCACGTCATCTGATCTTAAAGCTAAGCAAGGTCAGCTCTGGTTAGTATATGATGGAAAGACCACCAAGAATACAAGGGTTACAGGTAAGCTCACATCAGCGGAAGGAACGGGCGAACCACCTCTAAGTATTCCTGCCTAGAAAAACCAATGCAAATTATGGGGTTGACCCATACGCTGATCGGAACTTGAAGGCACAACACACACACACACCCACACACACACAAAGCAGAAGCCGTTCCTCGGCTGCAACCCCCCACAAGGTACACCAAGTGAAAAGCGTGATCCATGCATTTCCCTTCACATGTCACATAATACGAAAAAATTTTTACGTTTCCTCCATCATGGTTATGGATCTCAAGAATATATATAGTATCTTTAAATCTGAAGTATGCCTTACTGTTCACACAGACTCCCTTCAACGGCTTGGGCTCTTCCTATTGACTTTAATGGATAGGGAAAACTTTCCTTCAAATTGTACAACAAGGAGGGTCATGGCTCTCTTTCTTCCACTGAGTGAATGGAAATACCTTTCTCATGCAGGAGCTCCACATAATAGTGGAATATCTGATCATGGCGAGAGTGCACCATGGAAAAGTAAACAACCAGCAGAGCAAAAGCACATCTCAGAACACATCATCTCCCTGCACTGATTACTAACCTAAAACTACTAAGTAACTAAAATGAATTCCTATGTACAGGCCCTCAGGAAAACAACCCTGCAACTATCAGCCTGAAGACAGGGATAGTCTGGGATTTTGCCTAGTCTACCGACCACCCCCCGTTGTCTAGCAGACTCCCTGACTGAGCTGACAACGCTCATCTCTGAGCTACTGGTGGAGTCCCCCTACTTTTAGTTTGGGACTCACCATCCGCTCTCGGACCAGCTTAACAGCGTGGCTGGCGATTCATGGAGACCATGACAAAACATGGCCTATCCCAACCCTGGTAACCTGGCCCCACACATTGTGCAAGTGTTCATACACTCACTGCGGTTCTAGATATGGAACAAGAATATCCGTGGGCGGATTGTAGGTAAGTACACTCCCGCATCATTCTGGTCACATAACAATCATTCCCTGGTCACGACGGCACTGAGAGCCAATACTCCTGCCCCACCAGGGTGGTGGACCCATCGAATGGTCCGCCCTCGCAGCCTAATGAAACCAATAGGATTTCCAGCCAGAGCCCTTAAGAGGGTTAATGGTTGGGAATTGCCGTGTGACCCTGTCGATGCTCTGGTTGCTACCTGGACCACCAATCTTACCAGGCTATCAACACAATCGCTCCCACGCGTTCCCTTCCAATCTGCATTCAATCGTAGGCCCATGGTATACACCAGAGCTTAGGAGAATGAAAGCGGTCGGACAACGACTAGAGCGTAGGTGCGAAAGAAGACCGACTCCTATCTGACCCGAACTCGCCATAGGAACTTTCTGTTAACCTATACGGGAGGACAATTCGTCAGCAAAGGAGCTTTCTCTTTCGCACTTATTGCGCTCTGCAGATCCCGTCCAGCCGCGCTGTTTAAGGTGGTGAGGGAAATGACGCAGGTACCTCCTGCACCCAAATCCCTGCTTAACCCAACACGGCCCTCGTGACGCATTTAACAACTCTTTTGCAGATAAAATCTCCAGATAAGAGCCGACTTAGATTGCCACTGTTGCAATAGAATCTTAGGCGGATGTCCAGCGTACTCCATCGATGAGTTATTCTGGATCAGCTCCAATCAGTGAGTACCGAGGACAGGGACAAGCTGCTGGTAAATGAGGGAAACAACCTGCCCTCTCGACCCTGGTCCCATCATGGCTGCCTCCACGGGGGGGAGCATTGAGGAGATTTCCTCATGGTATCATCAATGCATCCTTCATGGGAAGGGGTGTGTGTGTGTGTGTGTGTGTTCTATATGTATATGTATATGTGAGGGGAGTGGGGTCTGTACCTATAGGTACATCTAATCTAATCTATGCAAGGGACCCCAAAGGGTCATCCAGTCCAGCCCCTTCTTATGTCCTGAGGGAATACATAGGATCACAGAGATGGGAGATACCCCAAAGGGTCATCCAGTCCAGCCCCTTCTTCTTCTCTGAAGGAATAAATAGGACCCTAGAAATGGAAGGGACCCCAAAGGGCCATCCAGTCCAGCCCCTTCTAACCCTAACCCTTCTCCCCTCCTTTTTGTTAAAGAGCCAGGCACAAAATGCCCCAAAGCGTGCGCATTTTGTCAAACACACCTCTTATGATCTGCCATTGGCCCCATTTTCAACCCCAAAATGCAAGTTAATGCATCCTGTATCCTCCACTCCTTGCTACCCCAGAATGCCTCTTACACTAATAATAATAATAATAATAATAATAATAATAATAATAATAATAAATTCATCACCTCGTAAATGCTAGAAAAGGATGCGATTGTCATGCATTCTTTTATGACTTTAAAAGCACTTCAGAGCTATCCCTGAATTCCTTGCAAAAGCATGTATCGTTTTGCCAATTGCCTAATTGACAACAGCAACAAACGTAACATTCGAATGTTACATTCACATTTTAGCATGGATTCTCCAAGGAAAAAAAGTGCCCTTTCATTGTTCCCTTTCATTAGCTGACTTCCAGCAAAGGGATACTGTTGCAAAGGGCAAATATATATATATATATTCCTCATGAAAAAACACAACAAAACATGCGTTCATTTTGCCAAAAATAGTTTATTTAGAAAGGGAGGATAGTGCCTGATGGGAGCTCTGTTCATGCCCTGCCTTTGACCTGCCCTGAACTGCCCCCTTTCCTCCTGCTTACACTTTGCCATTGCCTTCCACTGAGGCTGAGACAGAGTGACCTGTCAGTTCCAACTGACCCATGGAATCAGTTGGGAATAAAATGGAAATGCAGCGCAGGCATTCTGACTGTAGCACCCGCATATAACACAAACAATAATAATAATAACAACAACAATAATAATGGCACTTAAGTTCCAGGAGCAAGAAGAAACCAAGCACCCCAAAAATCATGTGCATAAATTGTCAAAAGAGGCTGCTCCTGCTGCATCCATTTCCCCACATCCCCAGCTTCTCTCCACAGTCCCATTTCCCTGGGCAATCCTCCTCCTCCTCTTCCTTCCTTCCGACCTTCACCTCCCTCTGAGCTGCCCTAGGTCCTTCATCCTCCTCCTCCTGCTCCATTATAGGATGCCCTCCGTGGCTCCCTTCTTCCCATGGCTCCTTCCTCCTCCTCATCCTCCTCCATCACTTTCTCCACTCCCCCCCCCCACCAAAAGCCACCCTGATTTCCCCTTTTGGCTTATGTCACTCTTTGCATCCAGATTCCCCTTTTTCATTTGGCTCTTTCCTTCTCCCCCTCCCCTCCACTAAATAGGACCCTAAAGATGGGGGGGAACCCCCTCGATCCCCCGGAAGCACAAAGGTCATGATGCCACCAAAGCCTCCAAAGGTCATGCATAAGGATTTTGATGCGAAATGCTCGACAGAAATGGAAGGCGTTGGTGTAGTAGACAGTTCCGCTATGCATGGTTTCGCATCACACAAATCGCAACTTTCGCGCAATTGTAGCGCTAACATAAAGTTATGGGGGAATGACGGAAAAGCAAGCAATGTGGTAAGACATTGCGCGAAACAGTCATTTCACAACGTTCTTTACATTTCCTTAGCACAATTGCAGGGTCCAAAACTTGAGTCTGATAAACTCCTGTGATGTGGAAAGGCCCTCTCCCAATATGATGATGGCAGAGTTATCTTTGTAAGGAGGAACTTTTCAAAAGAATGCATTAAATGCCATGCTGCAACCATCTATCACTGTGTTCAGTTATGGACGGATTCAGCACATCACTGCATTAATTCTTCTGAAGAATAATTTCTCAGGCACTGCAATCTGCATGCCATCACTTAAGCCAGCTGGTTGTGTGTGTGTGCTGACTGTGAGAGGGCTTGCTTGCTTGTTCTGCTGTTCAGGGTCCTAGATTCCTGCCCTGATGACAACCACTGCTTCAGCAAAACTCTGGCATACCCTAAAACACAAAGCAAAACCCACCACTCTGTGCCAAACCATTTTCTGCTATAGCTGACAAGTTGACATCACTTCAGGGCTGACACCCTCAGAAGAATCCCAAATCCTTCACTGTCAGCAGCTCTAGCAAATGATACAGCAGGTAATAGATCAGAAAACAGGAGCCAATACATTTTGCCGCACAGCAGAGACTGACTAAGTCTGCCCAGCCAGCAGTGCACCAACTGGCCCAGCCTAGTATGACAGCCTCTTCAAACTTTCTAAGAAACAAGGGGTTCCCTTTGACTAAGGCTCTTAATAGTAAAGGGCAACTCTTCTCTTTGTATGGTGTAACTATATAGCTGCTAAACTACAAACAGACCAGATTTTGAAAAATCTTGTTCTGCTGGTAAAAACTGGAAGTAGAAACACACAGCTCTAGAGACACCCTGTCTTCTGGAGTAATAGCCATGCAAATACCACTTCAAAACACAGAACAAAGTGTATAACCAAATGCAAATTGTGTTGAAATGCAACACTTCCGATCAGTGTGCTTGGAATAAGCATGGCAAACCACATGTGACATACATGACTTGGACTTGGTCTAACTTAGCTATCATGCATGATTGTTGGACTGGATGGTTCTTGTGGTCTCTTCCAACTCTATATGATTCCATGATCATGCAGCAACAATCTGTTCCCCTGCATTAGTCACACATTTCTAGACCCAGAAGTTTCATTATTCAAAGAAGTGGCCAACTACAAGCACCCCTTACTGACCCATAAAGGCACTGAACCTTTTCAGAAACCTAGAATTGCATGACTAGTGCTCAGCCAGAAATCCCCATTGATTGATTTTCCCTTAGCCAACCTCAGAAGAGCTGCTGTAAGAAACAGAAACTTTAAAAAAAACAAAAAACTAGGAAGAGCCCTGTTAGAAGATCAGACCAAAAACCTGTTTAGTCCCAGGAAAGCCAGCCTATATGACATTCACCAGCACAATTTGAGGGAAACAGGACCCTTCTTCTATTTACATTCTGCAGCAAATGGTATTCAGGAGACATATATACTCTATAGGGACCTTGTGACTAGCAGCCAGAGGGCCTCCTTCTCTTCAAATTCATCTAATCCCCATTTAATGCCACCCAAGTTCCCAGTCATAGCTGCATCCTAAAGCACTGAATGCCATTGTTAGACTAAACACTGTATAGGTGTTGTTGCTGTTTGTCTTCAAGTCACTTCCGACTTATGGTGACCCTAAGGAAAACCCATCACAATGTTTTCTTGGCAAATATTATTATTATTATTATTATTATTATTATTATTATTATTATTATTAACATTTATTTATAAAGAGAGTGGTTGTCATTGCCATCCACTGAGGCTAAGAGTGTATGACTTGCGCAAGGTCACCCAGTGGGTTTCCATGGCAGAGCTTGGATTTGAACCCTGGTCTCCAGAGTCATCGTTTCTAGCTCAAACCACTTCCTTATGCTGGCTCTCATAGGCACTGTGGTAAGATGTATATCATGGCTACGGATACGAACGACCACAGAGCTGTTTCACAGAATATGAGATTTTCTCTAGAGACTGTCAGGCTTATCTCCCAGAATGTAAAGTAGAAACACCCATTCATTCTTCAGGCTGCTGAACATACAATGTCACCAACCTCCCTTGCAGAAGGGTTTGAAATGTCACAAGGAGATGCTGGTACATCTCCTGCTGTTCCCAACCTCTCTGCCCACACACTGTCTGACACAGTTTGGATTTCCCCCAAGTCCCCAAAAGCAGGAACCCAGGATAGCTTTCTCCAAGCAAACATCAGCCAGCACAGATCTTTACCCTTGGCCAGAAACTCTGCAAGCATCCTGCAATGGCGGGTTATGCTGGTGGGTGCATATGTGCATGCATACAGGACAGAAGAGTAAAAAAGGAGACATACTGCCCTGTCATCCTGATCATTATCATTCAGTCACCTGGACTCCGTCCTGTCCCAATTCCACTTTTCTCGCCAAGATCTGGACAGAATAGACCGGAGAGGAGAGCCTTTAAGATCATTTACCTTGGACTGACACCAATGCACTGCCACTATTCACAGGCACCCAAAAGACCAGAGAGAGAAAAGGATGGAAGAGGACATTATGCACCAAATTAAGAAGGCTGAGCAGATTGCTCAGAGTGGGCTTAAGCATGCTATGGGACCTCTGGTTCCACAACCAACAACCATTCTCAGAATTCATGGAGCGAGGGGCAGTTCAAGTGGTCTGAAGCTGAGTTAGTTCTCCAGTGTGGATGCAGATCCCCAACTACTACACAACAGAAACCCCTTCTCCCTGCAAAAGCAACCTGGGAAAGCAGCCCCCACAGTCCCTCAGCCCCTCTTTTCCTTTCTTCTCCCAAACCAGCCACTACAAATAACATCCAAGTGAAATCTGGAGGGATTTCAGTGTCTAATCTGCTTGGAGGGGGCTGCAAAGGCAGGAGGGGAGTCCTGGGGACACGTGCCAGCCCTAACAAAGAGATCCCCCTCTTCTCTTCTGCTACCCTTTGACCCCCCCCAAAAGGCCAAAAGGGGAAGAAGGGGAGGCAACGCTTTTTTAAGGGAGGGGGTCCTCACAAGGACAGTCATTCCCTCCCATCCGGGGAGGGGCAGGCGTCCTCCTTTTTCCGGACCGGTCCTCCATTTGAACTTTCCCTCTCCAGGAGGAATTCCAGCAGGTCCTCCCTTTGAAACAGGACTAAGAAAGCAATGGATTTCCACTTCTAGGAGTGCTGCTAGCTTTCCTTTGGCCCTATCCTCCATAGTTGCTCGCACGTCCTCCATTCCGCGGTGCCTTTTTCCTCCTTTGGGCTTAGGACACCAGGTCGCCCTCTTCCTATTTCTCCCCCCTTCAAAAAAAAAAGATGCCCCCCCCAAATGGAGAACGTTAAAAGAAGGAAAGGAAAGGGAAATCGAAAGCTCAAAGCACTCCTAGAAACACCATGCTTCTTAAGCCCTGCTCAAAATGGAGGACCTTTTGAACTCCCTCCTGGGCAGAAGGTTGAAAGTGGAGGGGATATCCTGGAAAAGGAGGACAAGGCACCTCAAAAGGGAGGTCGTTCAAGAAAAGTAGAGGACAGGACTCAATAGAAAGCTCCAAAGCCTAATGCAGAAATGCAAAACCCATGCTTCTTAGTTCAAAATGAAGGGCATGGACGAAGAAGAAATGTAGGGCATGGCCAAAATAGGATGCTCAAAGCACTCACGACCCATGCTCTCAAAAGGGAAGACATGTAGGACACGTAACAACTAGAAAAGCATGCTTCTTAGCCATGTTCCAAAAATGGAGGACAGACGAGGAAAGGAAGGCAAATAAAATATGTAGGGCATGACCACAAAACAAACAAAGATGAAGCTCAAAAGCACTCTAAGTATAAAACCAGGCTCAAAAATGGAGGACACTTTGGAGGGTCCTCCTGGAGAGGGGGCTGAAATGTAGGGCGCGTCCGGGAAAAGGAGGACGCCCGGGGGCAGCCCCTGCTCCAGGCCAAAGCCCTCCCCAGTGCCCTGTCCTTCCTTCCTTGGAGGTCCCCTTACTACCTGGATGGACAGCGAGGCTCCTCCGCCGCTGGGAGAAGGAAGGCAAGGGAAGGGAAGGCGCCTCCTCCTCCTCCTCCTCCTCCTCCTCCTCCTCCTCCGCTCTCTGCCTCTCTCTTCCTTGCAGCAGCAGCAGCAGGGCAACAGTTGGCACTGGCGCCCAAGCCACGCCCCCTCGCTCTCCGGCCCCCCCCACGTCGCCCGAGGGCTGTTGCTAAGCGCCCCCGGGCGCTTCATTGTATCCGTCCCGGTGATGTCACAATGCCTCCGGGGGAGGGGCCTGGAGCGTTCGGGTTGCGAAGGTTCGCAAAGGGGGCGGGGCCAGGAGCCCCAGAGAGGTGAGGACTGAGGAGGGCTCTCCAAGGTGCCCTACATTTTCAGCCAATGCGTCCTCCGCAAAACACACTGCAGGAATAACCCACTTTGAGACCACTTTAACTGCCCTGGTTCAGGGCTAGGGAATCCTGGGAATTGGGGTTTTATTGTGGCGCCCGGGCTCTCTCTGACAGAGAAGGCTCTGAATCACATTCTCTCAACCAATAGTATATATATATATGTGTGTGTGTGTGTGTGTGCGTGTGTGCGTGTGCGCGCGCGTGTCCTACTCACTCCCATGCCAGCATTTTCTCAACCAACAGTATATATACCTATAGTGTGTGTGTGTGTGTGTGTGTATCTACCCCACTCTCTTCCATGTCAGCAATCTCTGAAGATGTCAGCCATATCCGCTGGCAAAACATCAGGAAGAAACTCTTCTAGAACATGGCCTCATAGTCAGAAAAACCCACAAAAAACTCAGGCTCAACGTCTCACAAAACTACAATTCCCATAATCCCCTAGCATTGAGATAGGGGTCTCAAAATGGATTATTTCTGCAATGTGTTTTGGGCCTTAGAAGCATGGTTTTACAATTACATGAGTGTTTTGAAGTTTCTGTTTGATCATGCCCTCCATTTTTGTTGCGCATCCTACATTTTGCAGGGCCTTGTTGTTGTCCTCAGGGTGACCAGAGGGCCTCTATTTCCAGGACCTCTCATGGCATTGGCAGACTTTAGTTGTGTCATGAGGAGGCAGGACTCACTGGAATGTCACCAGGATGTTTCAAAATGTCCAGCAATTTGAGCATCACTAAGAGGCCCACATTTATATTTGTATGAGTGTTTTTCAAGCCTTTCTTTTGTCATGTCCTACATTTTCCTTGGATGTCCTACTTTTGTGGTGCTTTGTCCTCTTTTGCAGTTAGGATATCTGGGCATCCTCTCTTAGCAGCCTTCAAGTAGATCTTGACTTGTGGACACTCTGTGGTTTTCCAGGACCTGTCCTACATTTCAGCCTTCTGTCCAGGAGGAATTCTCAAATGTCCTCCATTCTCAGCAGGACTACGAAGGAGGCATTTAGTGTGTTGAGTTTTTATTTTGTAATGCCCTCCATTTTTAATGAATGTCCTATGTTTTGTGGTGCCTTGTCCTCCCTTGTGGTCACGCTGGGAGGGATGGGAGGGAGAGCTGAGGAACTGGAAAACAAAACTGCTCAGGAGAAGGAGCTGGGCTGCAGCATGGGCTGGACTAGCTAGGCTGCATCTGCACTGCAGCTTGAATGCTGTTTGAGACTGCTTTAACTGCCAGGTTTGCTGTTTGTGAATGTGAAGGCTTTCACGGCCAGCATCCATAGTTTTTTGTGGGGGTTGGGGGCTATGTGGCCATGTTCTAGAAGACGTTTTGCCAGCAGCTGTGGCTGGCATCTTCAGAGAATGCTGGCATGGAAGTGAGTGGGATATGTATACTGTTGTTTGTTGTTGTTGTTGTTAGCTGCCCTCCAATCAGCCTCCACTCATGACAATCCTGTGGATGGTGAGTCACCTGCAAGACCCCCTGTCCTCCATTGCTCAGATCCTGCAGACTCAGGCCCCATTGAATCAATCTGTTTGATCGGTGGTCCGCCTCTCTTTCAACTACCTTCTACCTTTCCTAGCATTATCATATTTTCTAGTGAGTCCTGCCTTCTCATGATATTAAGTATGACAATCTCAGTTTCGTCATCTTGGCTTCCAGAGAAATTTCAGACTTGATCTGTTCTAGGACCCATTTATTTGTCTTTTTGGCTGTCCACAGTATCCTCAGCATCCATCTCCAGTTTGCTGGCGTTGTTAACTTTTCTCAAACTGACCTCGACTCATGGCAACCCCATGGATGAGACATCTCCAAGACCCCCTGTCCTCTAATGCTCTGCTCAGGTCCTGCAGGCTCAGGCCAGTGGTCTCCCTGATTGAGTCTGGCATGCAGTCCTCCTCTCTTTCTACTATCTTCTACCTTTCTTAGTGTTATTGCTTTTCTAATGATTTGTGCCTTCTCATGATGCAGCCAAAGTACGACAATCTCAGTTTGGTCATCTTGGCTTCCAGGGAGAGTTCAGGCTTGATCTTCTCCAGAACCACATCTCAAATGAGTCGATTTTCTTTTTATCAGCTTTCTTCACTGTCCATTTCTCAGATGCATAGATGGTGATGGGAAACAGAATGGCTTAATGGTTTGAGTGTTGGACCACGACTCTAGAGATCAGGGTTTGATTCCCAGCTTGGCCCTGTAACCCACTGGGTGACGCTGGCCAAGTCACACACGCTCAGGCTCAGAGCATAGCAATGGCAAACACCTTCTGAAGAAAGCTGCCAAGAAAACCCCATGATAAGTCAGAACCATAAGTCAGAAACAATTTGAAGGCACACAACAAGCCACATTACCTCAATTTTGATGGAAATCTCCCTTTCCTGTAATCTTTCTTTCCTCCTACCATATAAAATCCCATCTTCTACCAGGGTCAGCCCTACCCTTTGGGCCAGGTGAGGCAGCTGAGATCTGGGAGAACGTGAAAGTGTGGTGCCAACCCTATCCCCCATCAACCCGTCCTTATTGCTGTTCTGAGTAGCACATTTTTTGGGAAAGGGTGAACACGGAAAGGATGACACTTTTCAGCAGATGCACTGAAAATGCCAATGGTGGCCACTTTTAAAGTCTCCTGTAGACAGACAAAGCCGAGCAGCTCAGACTGCCATCTCTGCTTCTGTCTCACCAACATTAATTATCCAGTACTGTAGCATGCCCTAATTTCTCTATTCCCTAGCTGTTCTGCTCCATTCCCGCTAAAATAGCACAGCTCAGCAACTTGAACTTCCACTAGCCATGCTTGTTGCTTGTGAGAACTGCCATCCACAACACTGAAGCTGCTTCTGCCTGGTGTACTAGTTTGAAAAGAGGGTAATTAAGACAGAAGCCTACCAGAAAGACAGTGAGTATTCAGAATCCGGCTTTTCCAGATCACTCCCCAAATGTCATGCCTCTATGTGTGAGAAAATGTGATCAAAGAAAAATTATTCTTGCATGTGTACAGTAAAGCAATATATTTTCTTTCTTCTCTTCCCACACATGCTCTGCAGGACACAAAGAAAAACAGACACCGTGCAAGAAGTGGAATTCTTTTTTCAAATGTACATGCATACATTCCCTTTCGATCTGCACAGGGGTTGTGGCGGAAGCAAAAGGAGAAATTGCAGTTGTGACTCCTGCATGCTTTACTTGGAATCAGTCTTGCTAAAATCAATGCAACATTTCCCTGCAGGGATGCACTGAGAATTGATGAGTGTTGAAGCTCAGCTATGTGGTCTTCCTACAAAGGAGATGGGTTTGCTGCAGTGCAATCGTAAGCAGATATGTAAGAAAGCACTCATACTTCCCTGCACTGCATCACGAACAACAACCACCCAGATTCTGTGACTAGTATGTTATGATGGGCAACATGAGGTACCTTATTAGCCAATGCTGTTTCCTTGGAAGGTTACTCACACAGCCCTGAGAGTGTTATGCTAGTAAAAGGAAGCATATTAAAGGTGTATCCAGTATACCATATGATGTGGTGCAGAGTAGGTGTGAATGTGTGCTTGTATCTCTTCACTGTATCTTACTTTGCGTGATTTTCCATTTGTGTTCAAGTCATTTCTGACTTATGGCGACTCTAAGGCAAAGCTATCGTGGGGTTTTCTTGGAATTTTTTTTCAGAAGGGGCTTGCCATTGCCATTCTCTGAGGCTGGCATTGGATTTTCTGTGTATTTCTTCTGGAAGTGACTCACTTTCAGAAGAAATACGTTGAAAATATTTTTTACCAAATACCACTGTGATGTAATGGTTTGAGTGTTGGACTGTGACATTGGAAACCAAATCCCAAATTAGCCACGTAAATCCACTGGGTGACCCTGGGCAAGTCATACTTTCTCAGCCTCAGAGGATGGCAATGGTAAACACCCCTCTGAAGGGAGTTTGCCAAGAAAACCCGAGGACAGGTTTGCCTTAGGGTTAAGTCAGAAACAACTTGAAGGCATACAACAACAAACTATAAGAATGTACTTCTGGTACCAAGATATACCAGAAGAAATAAATTGAAAATACTTTAATTAACTATGGGCTTCCCCACTAACCTGGGGCATTGCTACCTCTTCTATGTTACTTTCACACTGAAGGAACACTTCCTAGGTGTATATTTTCCATCTTGCTCTTGGGTAAGAAAAACTCTCCTGATCTCTCAAATAAACAACAAAAGTATATCTGTTGCCACACACACTTTGCAATAGTTATCACATGACAATGATTCTGCTTTCAAAAATTGCTGGCAGTAACTTCCTTCCTTGGTAAAGTCTTGCAAATTCTGGCTCTATATTATGCAAATTCTTCATTATTGTGTAAATTATGCAGTGATGTGGAGAAAAATAAATGACAATGAGAACATTAAACAAGGTCTAACTTTGACATAAGCTTGTTCCTTTGCTATCACTACCTGGGGCTGTTGCCCATGTCAAAACCAGTCATAAATGGATTCAAAAGGCAAATGAGTATGGACTTTATTCTATAGTTCTGGAAAATCTTCAGTACACACATCCAGGTACCTTCACATACATACAGAACCACACATTCAGGGATCATTAAACAGTCAAAGTACAACTGTGCCTGTTTGGTGACAGCAGTTTTAAATTTTGGCTTTTCTTATTCAATTTGTAATTATGCAAATACCATTTTTGCACACTGGACAACTAATTGGGAAATTGGCTTTAGAAGAATAGGAAATGATGAATAAATTGAAGAAGAATATGACGATCCTTTGACTAATTATTTACAAGACTGCAGCAAACTCTGGCTATGAGTCTGCAGGCCTGAGAAACAAAGGTTGTTTAAATAATTATATAGTAAATTCAGGGTTATCCTGATGTAAATAAGAGCTTCTGACCAGATAACAAGTGGTTGCAAACTTGCATCAAGGGATAACAAGGGATAACAGAGATCAGGTACTTCCAAATTCTTCCTCCTTGTGACTAAACTTAATGGTAGAGATCTTTAAAAGATTTCAGAGCACATTCTCTGCCAGAGGTGGGCAACTGCACAAGGGTCAGAGCCTATCCCCCCCATGTGCCCACCCATCCGGATGCACCAGCACATTTTGGCATATCAGAAGTGATATAACATCACTTTCAACTACCTTTTTGGCCAGTTTTTGGCAGATTACCCCCCCCCCCCATCTTTCAAAAATGTTTTCAGGGAGTTTGGATGGAACCAAACCACTGCATTTCTATTTGGTTTTAAAAATTATTTTAGTTGATTTGGCGGCAAAAAACAACAACTGAAAATTGACCTTAAAAAAACACCTTTTTTCAGGGTCTGGGGGGCTTGGATGGGCTTGGCTTTCACTTAGGGCTTGTAAGCGGCACATGCAACCTGTAGCCTGTTTTTTCCCCATTCCTGCTCTATACCCATGGCCAACCTTGTCATTAGACAGAGTGAGGCAGCTACCTAAGTAGCAGTGGAGTATGATGAAAGCACAGCAAATTACAAGTTATTTAGTTTGAGGCAGAAGTCTCTAGATCAGTTTAGGATGTTTTGCACCTTGACTTTTAGAGTGGGCAGTGGCTATTAGCTGCTTTGCTTTGCTTCAAGCAGAAAAATATCTTGGTCCAACCCTATATGGACCCTTGGGCTTAATCAAGAGTAAATCCTTACTTTTACAGCATAAAACAGTTTAAAGTAATGGTTTAGCCAATGACATTTTTTTAAAAAGTCTGTCACAAATAAAAAGGTGTCTAAAAGGCAAATTTTTCATAATTACCCTGTGGATTTAAGTGTGAAATGTCTCAATATATTCTTCATCATCCAGCCTTATTTCAGAACCTGTCAGTGTATGCATTTAAAACAATTGCTTGAACAAAGCTATGTTCTCAAATAACATGTGTACCACACAAACATATATAAGTAATAAATGTTTAATGAGAAAAGGCTTGATAGAAAACATGTTTTACTGGTGGCTGCTAGAGTGCTATATACTCATGTTTAATACATGAAGTGAATGTTAGGCCTGGATCGTATGATTTATTGCAATAATTAGGAATTTATAGGCGTCTTGTTGATATAAACCCACCAAAGTTATGATAACAAAGGTATGACTCTTAAATCGATCATGCCCTCTATGGGTATTGATAGGACATGGATTTGATTAAGCCATAGGAATTGCAAGATGTATTTTTCCTCATATTTCAGCAAAATCCTGTTTACATCATTGTTTTTGTTAAAGGTTAAGAAAATTTGCTTTTTACAAGACCAAAACACAAAGCAATGCCATAGTCTCTCATATGGAGATGTTACCTACACTGTCAAAAAAACAAACAAAAAAAAAACCAGTTTACAAATTACACTAAGCTAAAACTCTAGCTTTACAGACAGGATGTGAACACTCATCTCTTTCTGCAAGCAGACTGATATTCCAACAGTGTTTTGCCACAATGGTGCGGTACATACTGCCAACAAGCGGTGTACCGGTGTAGATCTTAGGGTTATTGACCGTGCAGCAACCACACGGTTCCTAAGCCTACTACATACGGGCGGCATTACAATGGCAGCACCCCATGTACACAGGCGCCGCCATTGTGACGTAAGTGATGCATGGTGTCCACATGTCACGGTGTGTCACACTCGTTACGTCCGCCCTGCGGTGGAAAAGGAACCCGCTTTTCCCGGGTTCTTTTTCCTCCAGAGGGAAGCCATGTGGTTTGGCGGCTGCAGCTTCCTTCTGGAGGAAAGTAGGCTGCCCGCAGGCCTCCCTTTTCGGGTGGTCTGTCCCAGGCCTTAGATTCCTATAATGTGCAAACTCAGAATGTAATCATTGTTCAGGATTCATATATCACACAAAGCTATGTTTAAATGCTTATCCTGCAACAGTTCCACAGATGAAAACAGGTGTGGCCAAGAAACAACAGTGTGTGGTAGAGATAGCAAAAGTTATCAGTGAGGAAGACTATACAAGTTAGGAGGGCTGCAGCAGTTTTCTTTTGCCTGAGTCTACTAGGAAGGGCAAGATTATGCCCCCCTCTCCTTTCTCCCCTGCCACTTTTGCACTTGGAAATCATTTTGTACCAATTGAAGCAAGCTGAGGACAAAGGGGGAAATTAGGAGGAGCACCGAGAAACTAGGAGAGTTTCTCTAGTCAGTGCCTCAAAACTTACAGTGCCCAGGATTCCTTAGGATACAGCCACAACAATTACAGTGGAATAACAGTGCTATAACTGTGTAGACTGAAAGAGCTCCTAGTTTCATTGCCCATCCATATAGGCATCCTGATTCGCCACTTTCTTTCTTTGTTAGATTTCATCCCCACCATTCTTCTGAGATGCTCTCAGCGTCATTTGCACAGCAGGACACTGAACATTCACTATCAGAACCTGCAACTCCATTTGACAGTTTGTCTTAGGGTTCTTCAGACTGCATTTTACAATTTCATGCAATTTCAAATAGGGAAAAGCATGAAACATGGATATAAATGGTCTTATATTGACAGCTGCAGACAGTGCATATTTCGCTGTGTGCAAACACCAGACAAATTAGGTGCAAATATCACCTAAATACCACAAAGGCACCAGATTCTATCTGATCTTGAAAGCTAAGCAAGGTCAGCTCTGGTTAGTATATGGATGGAAGACCACCAATGAATACAAGGGTTCAGGTAAGCTACATTTCAGAGGAAGGAACTGGCAGAACCACCTCTAAGTATTCCTTGCCTAGGAAAACCCAATGAAAATTATGGGGTTGAAGCTGATAGGGAACTTGAAGGCACACACACACACACACACACACACAAATAGCAGGAAGCCGTTACTGGCTGCAACCCCCAGCAAGGGTACACCAAGTGAATAAGCAGTGAAATCCATGCATTTCCATTCACATGTAACATAATACGAAGGAAAATTTTTACGTTTTTCCTCCATATGGTTATGGATGCAACAATATATATAGTATCTCTAAATCTGAAGTATGCTTTAATGTTCACACAAGACTCCCTCAACGGCTTGGGCTTTCCTATTGACTTTAATGGAAGGGGAAACTCCTCAAATGTAAAAGGAAGGGTCTATGGATCTCTTTCTTCCACTGATGTGAATGGAAATACCTTCTCATGCAGGAGCTCCACATTAATAGTGGAATCTAGATCAGGGCAGAGAGTGCACCATGGAAAGTAAACACAGCAGAGCAAAGCCATCTCAGAACACATTATCTCCTGGCACTGATGGACTAAACTACTAAGTAAATAAATGAATTCTATGTACAGGCCCTGGAAACACCTCTGAAACTATCAGCCTGAAGACCAGGGATAGTCTGGGGATTTTGCTAGTCTACCGACCACCCCGTTGTCTAGCAGACTCCCTGACTGAGCTGACACAGCTCATCTCTGAGCTACTGTTGGAGTCCCCCTGACTTTTAGTTTTGGGGGACTTCAACATTCCGCTCGAGACCAGCTTAGCAGGCGTGGCTTGGGAGTTCATGGAGACCATGACAAACATGGGCCTATCCCAACTGGTCACTGGACCCACACATTGTGCAGGTCATACACTCAATGCGGTCTTTAGTATGGAACAGGAATATCCGTGGGCGGAGGTGGTAAGTACCTCCGCATTGTCATGGACGGATCATTTCCTGGTCAAGACGGCACTGAGAGCCAATATCTGCCCCACCAGGGGTGGTGGACCCATTCGAATGGTCCGCCCTCGAAGGCTAATGAAACCAATAGGATTCCAGAGAGCCTTAGAGGGTTTTGGTTGGGAATGCCGGTGACCCTGTCGATGCTCTGGTTGATACCTGGAACACCAATCTTACCAGGGCTATCAACACAATCGCTCCCAAGCGTCCTTGCCAATCTGCTTCAAATCGTAGGCCATGGTATACACCAGAGCTTAGGAGAATGAAGCGGTTCGGACAACGACTAGAGCGTAGGTGGCAGAAGACTCGACTCCTATCTGACAGAACTCGCCATAGGAACTTTCTTTGTTCCTATCGGGAGGCAATTCGTGCAGCAAAGAGAGCTTTCTCTTCTGCACGTATTGCGTCTGCAGAGTCCCGTCCAGCAGAGCTGTTTAAGGTGGTGAGGGAAATGACGCAGGTACCTCCTGCGCCAAATCCCTTACTTAACCCAACGACGGCCTGCTGTGACGCATTTAACAACTTTTTTGCAGATAAAATCTCTCAGATAAGAGCCGACTTAGATGCCACTGTTGCAATAGAATCTATATGCGAGGTGTCCAGCGACTCCATCGATGAAGTTATTCTGGATCAGCTCCAATCAGTGAGTACCGAGGACAGGGACAAGCTGCTTGGTAAAGTGAGGGAAACAACCTGCCCTCTCGACCCTGGCCCATCATGGCTGGCCGTCCAGGGGGGGATGCATTGAGGAGATTCCTCATGGATATCATCAATGCATCCTTCAGGGAAGGGCATGTTCCATCTTGCCTGAAGGAAGCGGCTGTTAAGCCGCTTCTGAAAAAACCTTCCCTGGACCCCCTGGATATGAACAACTACAGGCCTGTTTCTTTGCTGCCTTTTTTGGGCAAGGTAATGGAGAGGGCGGTTGCTCTTCAGCTCCAAGCTGTCTTGGATGAAACTGATTATCTAGACCCATTTCAAACCGGCTTCAGGACAGGCTTTGGGGTTGAGACTGCCATGGTTGCCTTGACTGATGATCTGCGTCTCAGCATCGACAGGGGTAGTGTGACCCAGTTGGTGCTCTTAGACCTCTCAGCGGCTTTCGATACAATAGATCACGGCATCCCCCTGGACCGCTTGGGGGGATTAGGTATCGGAGGCACTGCATTGCAGTGGTTCCGGTCCTTCCTCTCGGGCAGGTCCCAGAGGGTGCTGCTCGGGACAGTAGCTCCAGAAAGAGGGAGCTCCTTTGTGGGGTCCCTCAGGGAGCTATTTTGTCCCCAATGTTGTTTAACATCTATATGAAGCCGCTAGGTGAGATCATACAGAGTTATGGTGCTGGGTGCTATCAGTACGCTGATGACACCCAAATCTATTTCTCCATGTCTCGTTCGTCGACCTCAAACTCTAAAGGCATCTCTTCTCTCAATAAATGTCTTCGGGCGGTAATGGGCTGGATGAGGAAAAACAGATTGAAGCTGACGAACAAGACGGAGGTGCTCATGGTAGCGGCCCCGAAACCAAGAATTGGGTTGCAACCACCAGTCCTGGATGGGATCACACTCTCCTCCAGTTACTGTGTTTGCAGTCTGGGGGTGCTCCTTGACTCATCACTCCTGATGACAAATCAGGTGAATGTGACGGTCAGGAGCGCCTGTTATCAGCTTCGGCTGATAGGCCAGCTGCGCCCTTTTCTGGAAGTAAGGGATCTCAAGACTGTTGTGCACGCGCTGGTAACCTCACGCCTTGACTTCTGTAATGCGCTCTACATGGGGCTACCCTTGTGCCTGGTTCAGAAACTACAGCTGGTTCAAAACATGGCAGCCAGACTTGTGTCAGGAACATCTAGAAGGGACCACATCACTCTTGTTCTG
>NC_056523.1:161756197-161819652 GCF_019175285.1 Sceloporus undulatus
CGAATGCGCCGCCTTACGAAATTGCCGGGTTACGAAAAAAATCCATTGAAAAAAACTGTTCCGGGTTACGAAGGTTATTTCGGGTTACGAAAAAATTTTTTGGTGCTTTTCGGCGCTTTTTCGCACGAAATTGCGGCTTTCGCTATTAGCGCCTATGGCTTTTTCGGCTTACGAAGATTTTCGGGTTACGAACGCGGCGGCGGAACGAATTAAATTCGTAACCCGGGGTACCACTGTATAGTAAAAAAGAAAAAGATCAAAGCAAAATGTTACTTATTAAAGCAGTTAGAATACTAAAACATTGAAACAATAGAAATAAAACTATATATATAACCTTAAAATTTTCAAACCAGCACTACATAGAATTAAGAACCCAACCTGTACTATTTGTAAAGGCTTGGCAGCACAAAAATGTTTTTACTTGCCATCAGAAGGAGAGCAAGGACCAAGCAAGCATGGTCTCTCTTGGGGCGAGAGTTCCAAAGTCTGGGAGCAGCCACTGGGAAGGCCCTCTTCTTTGTTACCACCAAACAAGCCTGAGAAGATGGTGGGACAGAGAGGAGGGCCTCTCCAGATGATCTTATGGCTTTTAATAGGTTCATACTGGGAGATATGGTCTTTCAAATAAACACACGCATAGGATTTCTTCTATTCCCACATTGACAGCTGAGTTCTTGACCTCCATTTCTCACATGTAAAATGAGAGTAACTAAAGCATACCTCGAGGTTCTGTTGTAAGAACACATACAAAGTTCATTCAGCACTTCGTAAAGGGAAGGGACCATGCAAATATGGTGGTAAGTGTACAATGTAAGAGCTTTTGAATTTCTAGAGGATATACTATAGAGTTCTAATCTTCTCCTTCCCTACCTCCTTTCTTTGCCATTCCTTTCAAAACTGTGTATAAGTGTCACGAAGAAATGTATGAGATTAAACAGTGATAGAGTAAAGTTTTATTTCCCACCTCATTTGCGAGTTGCAATGCAAACTACATCAGGTTTGGTGTGGGCAGACCACCAGAGGGAGCATTAGAGTCAGATGATTGTGAAGTGGGCATGAATATTGGAGAACAGGTTTGTTTGATCAAAAATACATCTGTGGTCATAGTGATATGAGCAAATAAGGTGACTGTTTTTAGATTTGGGCTTTAGTTATTTTCTTTATACACTGTCTTCCAATTAAGTTCTCCAAATGGTTTCCATTATTTTGTTAACAATAGACAAAAATTAACATATCACATGTAATATATCACTGCCTTCACTTTATTTTATTGTCCAGGATGCCTCTTGAGTTTTGTCTGTTAGGTGCATTTAGCTCCCAGAACCTTTAGAGGCTTAAGGTGAATAATGATTAAAACCCCTCTTTCTCTTTCCTGCCTGCTGCCTCATCGGATCAGCAGTGGGCACAGGGGTGAAATGGAGAAAGTCTTCCCTTCTTCAGATGTGTTAGTGAACGCTGGGCTCAGGGAGCACTGTCAGGAGTGAGGGCATTTGTTAACCTGGGTAGATGTTATTCAGTGGCTCCCTTGGATGGGCCTCATCAAAGTCTGTTGTCTTCCAGGGCTGGAAGTGTGTGTAGTCTTCAAGCACACTGTGCACACCTTCCTGTGATTTGGGAAGGAGGGGGTAATAAGCCCTGTTGAAACTGAGGAGATCTATGTCTGAATGGCTGTGGCTGGGTCTACAATGTCAGGTGATATTTGGGCAACCTGGATTCCAGAGTTGTGTAAATCTTTGTAAGCAGCCAGATCAGCTTATTTATTTTAATATTTGAATATGATTTTCAAGCATTTTTTTCATCTGTCCATCCATCTATCCCGTCATCCCTTCCTCTTTATTTATATTCTGCCTTTCCCCCAGGATCAGGACTGAACTTCATCTCACCCTCCCCCACTCTTGTTTTCTTTTCTACAGCACAAAGTCCCAGCCGGAAAGAACGGAGTTCAAGCAGGTCTCTGCCACGGACTCAGTCGGAGACTCTGGAAACCTTTTTAAATAAATCAAGAGAGGAGCTTTTGGAATGTAAGTGCCTGAGTCATCTAGGTCCGTTACACACGGGCATCCTAGTACGTGCTCAGCACGTACTAGGATTAGAAAGGGGTGTTCTTTCTGGATGCCCCTAACCCTAGTACACGCCAAGCGCGTACAAAATGGCAGCGCCCATTCTACATGGGCGCCGCCATTTTCATAGAATGATAGAATCATAGAATCGTAGAGTTGGAAGAGACCACTAGGGCCATCCAGTCCAACCCCCTGCCATGCAGGAAATCCAAATCAAAGCATCCCTGACAGATGGCCATCCAGCCTCTGTTTAAAGACCTCCAAGGAAGGAGACTCTATCACCCTCCGAGGGAGTGCATTCCACTGTCGAACAGCCCTCACTGTCAGGAAGTTCTTCCTAATGTTCAGGTGGAATCTCTTTTCCTGTAGCTTGCATCCATTGTTCCGGGTCCTGTTCTCTGGAGCAGCAGAAAACAAGCTTGCTCCCTCTTCAATATGACATCCTTTCAAATATTTAAACAGGGCTATCATATCACCTCTTAACCTTCTTTTCTCTAGGCTAAACATCCCCAGCTCCCTAAGTCGTTCCTCATAGGGCATGGTTTCCAGACCCTTCACCATTTTTGTCGCCCTCCTTTGGACACGCTCCAGTTTCTCAATGTCCTTTCTGAATTGTGGTGCCCAGAACTGGACACAATATTCTAGGTGGGGCCTGACCAGAGCAGAATACAGTGGCACTATTACTTCTCTTGATCTAGACACTATACATCTATTGATGCAGCCTAAAATAGCATTGGCCTTTTTAGCTGCCGCATCACACTGTTCACTCATGTTCAACTTGTAGTCTACTTGGACTCCTAGATCCCTTTCACACGTAGTTTCATTCAGCCAGGTATCACCCATCCTATATCTGTGCATTTTATTTTTCCGCCCTAAGTGCAATACCTTACATTTCTCCGTGTTGAATTTCATTTTGTTAGCTTTGGCCCAGCTTTCTAGTCTATTCAGGTCATTTTGAATCTTGATCCTGTCCTCTGGGGTATTAGCTATTCCCCCTAATTTGGTGTCATCTGCAAATTCGATAAGTATGCTCCCAATTCTGTCATCCAGGTCATTGATAAAGATGTTGAATAGCACTGGGCCCAGGACAGAGCCCTGTGGGACCCCACTGGTCACTTCTCTCCAGGATGAAAAGGAGCCATTGTTGAGCACCCTTTGGGTTCGGCCGGTCAACCAATTACAGATCCATTTAACAGTTCCTTTGTCTAGCCCACATTTTACAAGCTTGTTTGCAAGAATGTCATGGGAAACCTTGTCAAAGGCCTTAATGAAATCAAGATATACTATATCCACAGCATTCCCTTCATCTACCAAGCTGGTAATTTTATCAAAGAAAGAGATTAGGTTTGTCTGGCATGACTTGTTTCTCTGAAACCCATGTTGACTTTTTGTGATTATGGCATTGCCTTCTAGATGTTCACAGACTCTCTGTTTAATGATCTGCTCCAGAATCTTTCCTAGTACTGATGTCAGACTAACTGGACGATAATTGTTGGGATCCTCTTTTTTCCCCTTTTTGAAGATGGGGACAACGTTTGCCCTCCGCCAGTCTGCTGGGATCTCTCCTGTTTTGCAGGAGTTTTCAAAGATTATTGCCAATGGCTCCGATATTACATTTGCCAGTTCTTTTAATACCCTTGGATGAAGTTCATCTGGTCCCGGAGACTTAAATTCATTTAGTTTAATAAGGTGTTCCTCTACTATCTCTTTACTTATTCTGTGCTGAAATTCCCCTATTCTGTCCTCTGCTCCATTATCCTCAGGTTGAGCACCCTTTGCCTTTTCTGAGAAGACTGAGGCAAAGAAGGTGTTGAGTAATTCTGCCTTTCCTCTGTCTCCTGTTAGCATTTTGCCATCTTCTCCACGCAGTGGCCCTACCGTTTCCTCCTCCTTCCTTTTGCTGCGGACATATCCAAAAAAGCCCTTTTTATTGTTCTTAACCTCTCTAGCAAGCCTGAGTTCATTCTGCGCTTTAGCTTTTCTGACTTTACCCCTACACATGCCTGCTATTTCTTTGAATTCCTTTTTTGTGATTTCCCCCTTTTTCCATTTCTTATACATGTTCCGTTTCAAACTTAGCTCGGTTGAAAGTTCCTTAGTCATCCATCCTGGTTTCTTGAGACACCTCCCGTTTTTCTTTCTCACTGGAACTGTTTGAAATTGTGCCTTCAGTATTTCTCTTTTGAGAAACTCCCATCTGTCCTGAACGCCTTTATCTTTTAGTATTTCTGACCATGGAATCGCCCTCAATACTTCTCTAAGTTTACTGAAATCCGCTCTCCTAAAGTCTAGGATGCGTGTCTGACTATGCCTGGCTTCTCCTTTCCACTGTATGACAAACTCCAGGAGAACATGGTCACTTCCACCTAATGATCCCACTACTTGCACCCCATTAACCAAGTCATCCTTGTTGGTTAAGATCAGATCTAAAATAGCTGACCCCCTTGTTGCCTCTTCCACCTTTTGGACCATGAAATTGTCTTCTAGGCAAGTGAGGAATTTGCTAGGCCTTGAGGATTTTGCTGAGTTTGACTTCCAGCAAATATCAGGATAGTTGAAGTTGCCCATCACTACTACATCTCTCTTTTCTGACTGTGTGGTCATCTGTTCTAGAAAGATATCATCCAATTCCTCAGTCTGACTTGGGGGTCTGTAGTAGACACCTACCGTAACATCCTTGTTGTTTCCCTCCCCTTTGATTCTTATCCAGATGTTCTCCACCTGGCTTCCATGATTGATGTCCAGGATCTCTTCACTGGTGTAAATATCTCTGACATATAGTGCTATTCCTCCTCCTTTCCTGTTTGGCCTATTTCTCTTAATAAGGTTATACCCCTCTATTTCCACATTCCAATCATGAGACTCATCCCACCAGGTTTCAGTGATGCCTATTATATCATATTTGCTTTGTTGTACTAGGAGTTCGAGTTCATCTTGCTTATTTCCCATGCTCTGTGCATTAGTGTAGAGACATCGCAGACCATGGTTCCCTTTTACTTGCTGCCTGTGCAAGTTTTTTTGCCTCCCACTGTTGGGTCCTTGCACTGTTTGCCTTGTTTCCTCTATGTCAGTTTGACTATTTTCTCCATCCCTTTCGCCTTCCTTAATATTGTCTCCCTTCCCCACGGAACTCAGTTTAAAGCCCTCCTGATCAAGTTCTTGAGACTGTTGGCAAAAACATTTCTTCCAACTGGCGTGAGATGCAACCCGTCTGTTGCAAGAAGTCCCTCCTCATGGAACCGCAGCCCATGATCGAAGAATCCAAATCCTTCTCGGCGGCACCATCTGCGAAGCCAGTTGTTCACATCTGCTATTTTCCTCTCCCTTCCTGGACCGTGCCCTTCAACTGGCAAAAGAGATGAGATGACAACCTGTACATCCATTCCTTTCAGCTTCCTACCAAGCGCCTCGTAATCCCTTTTGATGTTCTGCAGGCTGTGTCTTGCAGTATCATTAGTTCCCACGTGGACCAAAAGGAAGGGGTATTTGTCAGTAGGCTTGACCAGTCTTGTCAGCCTCTCTGTCACATCCCAGATCTTTGCACCTGGAAGACCTCTCAAGACATCTTGTCAGGCCTACAAATCACTGCTTCTGTACCCCTCAGCAAGGAGTCGCCCACTACAACCACACGCCTCTTCCGAGGCTTAGCAGCGACTGTTCCCTCGGGTGGGACTCTCAGGCTCCCCTGCTCTGTCCCTGAAGTCTGTCCATGCTGCTCTTCTTCATCCTCCTTGATAAGGGAAAGAGCTTCGAATCGATTCTCTAGCTGCAAGCTCCCCGAACAATTCCTTCTTGGCTTACTTCTCTTTGTGACATTCCTCCAGCTGTCTGCCTCCTCTGTTTGGCAAGTGACCTCTTCCACCCTAGCATCTTCCTCTGCGTGGTACTCATCCAAGATGGTTAGTTCTATTGTGTCCAGGAAATCCTCTTGTTCCCTAATATGCTGAAGTGTAGCTACTCTGGACTCCAGCTGCTGCACTTTCTCCTCCAAGAGTGCTACCAACTTGCACTTGGTGCATGTGAAGTTCTCGACTTCTGTAGGCAAGAAGAGAAACATCCCACAAGAGTTGCAGGTGACTGCAGCAGATCCCTCGTTGTCCATACTGCAAAGTCTTTAGTAATGAATATAACAGTTAATCTACTGGGAATACTTCTTTAAAGGAATGTACTGGCTGCTATCTTACACTTAAAGGGCAGGTTCTGTTTCAATATCTGATTCTAACCTGATTCCACTTGAGTAGAGTTGTTGAGTTAAAGAAAACTAAAACTAAAAGGGCTCTGGAAGTTGGTATATAAAGCTAGTCTGCTAGCTCCGCCCCTTTGTGACTCACAGATGTGACTCACAGAAGCTCCGCCCCTTCAGCAATGAGCACACGGTCTCAAGCACACGGTCTCAAAATGGCTGCCAAGCAGCTCCTCTCCTCCTCCTCCTCTCTCAGGCCGGACTGACGGCACGGACACCTAGCATCCGCATATCGCACAGCGGAAGTGATGCCGTGAGTATGCCATTGGCACCTTGCGGCATCATTTCCATGGTGCAAAAAGAAGCCGCTTTTTGTGGCTTCTTTTTGCTTCGCAGAGGAGCCGCGTGGTTTGGAGGCTGAGGCTCCTCTGTGCAGCAAATGAGGGCACTTTTCAGACCGCCCTTTGGGATGGTCTGTAAAGCGTCCCTGTCTGTTTTCCAGTAGCCCACCTCACTCTCCCCAGCACTTTGCCATCTTCAGCTGTATTAGGAAGCAAACCAGAGTAGCCCCAACTTTCTAGAAGGGCTCAGGCAATCCAGGAAATGACAGAGCAGTTATCTGAATGTCTTTTCTCGGTAAGCTGGCAGATAAGATTGTTAAAGATCAAATCATAAAACATAAAGAACAGATGTATTATGCAAAATGTAGTGTCCAGATGCTGTTGGACTGCAGCTTCTGTCATTCCTTATCGTCAGCTTTGATAGCAAAGGATGGTGGGAATTGCAGTCCAACAACATCTAAAAATCCACAGTTCACCTGCCTGTTTTAGAGCATCAAAAATCCTGTGGATAGTAGTTATAGATGCTGTGTATTTGAACTTTCCAAAACTTTTGACAAACTGGAATTTTCTATTTTCTTGCTGCCCTCCCCCTTTCCAAGCATCAATGTCTTTTCTAGTGAGTCCTGTCTTTTCATGGCTGTCTCAGTTTATTCATCTTGGCTTTTAACAGCCATGGGAAAAGAAGACAAGTGCACTTACTGATCAATAACTGGTGAAAAAACAGAGTGTAGAGAAGAAGACTAAGTGGAGAATTCTCACAATTGTGAGACCAAAGAAGTGGCATCCCCAGAGGGTGGCACTGGTGCTTCCTAACATAAACATTTTGAAGTTGAGGTGAGCAGCAATTTGGACAGGCTTTCTGGTGTTACCAAATTATTAAAATAGTAAAACCAAAAAGGGAATGCAAAGGAATCCAAAATATTCTCTCCAGGTGGGCAGATCCTAAATAAAGTGGTAAATGAGTTTCATTATTAAGTAAACAAAGCAGATGTTAGTTATACATATGCATATATATGTACATACATACTGATTTTTCACTAGTGTAGTAATGTAATTTAAGATGGCACTCAGTGGCCAGAAGAAATGATCAGGGGCTGGGGAAACTCTCCTGTAAGGAAAAATTACAACATTTGGGGCTTTTTCGTTATGAAACAAATGAGTGTAGGGCTGGGAGGTGGGGACATGATGGAGGTTTTGAAAATTTGGTATGCTTTGGAGTAAGCATGTAGGGAAAAGATTTTTCTTCCTTTTTGTTCCACAACTCTGGGGTCATCCAGTGGAGCTGAATGGTTGAAAATCTGGGATGTACACTTCACATTGCTAGAATCAGTGCTGCTACTATTCTCCTGTTGCCTTTGGTGTGCATTTATAGGTGTAGTGCTTTGGTCTTCTGACTTCTCTGGTATGAACTTACAGTATTTTTCTGCAGTTGCTACAAAATTCAGTCTGGATTACAACACAGCCCATGAGAAAGTGATTATATCAGAGAAAAACACCAAAATGTCTGTGTCGGATATTCCCCAGAATTACAGCTACCACCCTCATCGCTTCACCTACTGCTCCCAAGTAGTAGCCTTCCAGTGTTTCAAAAAGGGCATCTATTACTGGGAAGTCGAGATAGAGCACAGCAACTTCTGTGGAATTGGCATCTGCTATGGGAGCATGCCCAGGCAAGGAGTTGACAGCCGCTTAGGGCGTAATAGCAGCTCGTGGTGCATTGAATGGTTCAATGCCCGGATCTCCGCCTGGCACAATGACATTGAGGAGTGCCTGCCGAACACCAAGGTGCAGAAGATTGGTGTACTCCTGAACTGTAAAGGTGGCTTTGTGATTTTCTTTGGTGTCGCTGAGAAAATGACCCTCCTCCACATGTTTCAGGCCCAGTTCACAGAAGCCCTCTACCCAGCTTTCTGGATCTTCTCCAGTGGAACCACCATCTCAATCAGTCAGTTGAAGTGAAGGGTCAGGCATACACCCCTGTGTGATCTGAGTATTTTTCTCTGATTATGTGAAACTCTATACTTAAAAAGCAATACTCTTTGCTGTTTGTGCTTGGATCTAGGAAATTAACACATTTTGCATTTTGCAAGCTTTTTTGCATATAGAATGGGTTGAAAACAGCCTCATGGTTTCTAGTACTCCTGACATAAATTGTTTCAGTATGCAGGAATATTTGGGTTGAAAGGCTACATGGAACAAAATTTAAATGACTATGCCTAGGTGTTTCACTGTGTAATTTTGAAAATTATGTATGCAGTTCTACAGAATAACTAGCAAATGTCTCTACAGTTGGCCCTCTGTATCCACAGATTCTGCCTTCATGGGTTCAAGCATCCATGACTTGAAAATATATTTTTTAAAAATCCAAAAAGCAAATCTTGATTTTGCCATTTTAGATAAGGGCTGCCATTTTACTACACCACTGGATTTAGTGTGACATCAGCATCCATGAATTTTGGTATCCACAGGAGGGTCCTGGAACCAAACCCCAGCAGATGCTAAGGCCCACTGTACAGATTGCAAATAATAATGTTGATCTGCAATTTTAAGAAATTCAGATTAGAAGTAAATAGCAAAAATGGTGTCTTATATTTGCTAGGGTCTTGCTTTTCTTTTCCTTCATTTGTAACCTGCCTTTTGCCATCTCAGACTGCGACAAATGTAATGTATCTAAAACCACCTAGCCTAGTTATCAGATCTCATTCATTACAACAAATCTAATTCATTGAAAGTTCAATAAATTATTATTGTTATCATTATCATGTAGTGACATTTGTATAAAATGCAAGCAAATTGCCTCTAACTGTCACAACATAGTGGCTTGGGACAGTAATTATCACATAGCTCTTCAAAAGTGCAATGGTGTTTCTTCTACCCCAGCCTCTGCCTTCTGCACACCAGCCTCCATAGCCCTGATATCCTGCTCTAACCATTTCCCAGCATACCTTTTGATCTTTATTTCTTTTCAATTTTAGTACAATTTTGCAATCATGGAAATCCATTAAGGAAAAAATAAAGATTTTTTAAAAAAAATAAACATAAAAGTAAGCTGTTTGGA
The DNA here is from genome assembly GCF_019175285.1 of Sceloporus undulatus. Lineage (NCBI taxonomy): Eukaryota > Metazoa > Chordata > Lepidosauria > Squamata > Phrynosomatidae > Sceloporus > Sceloporus undulatus. The sequence continues at coordinate 161,765,840 of NC_056523.1, forward strand.
AATAGAGGATAGGGGGATAGGAGCAGAATCATGCCCACTGGCACCATGTGATGGCCTACTTATTGGAACTGCTTTGGGAGAAACTTATCACACATTAATCAAAGTGGAAAAGAAGCAGGATTGGGAGGTGTTAATGGGTTTTGCCCATCAATGAGAAAGAGCACTCCAGCAATGGATAGACTACAAACCAGCTACTGGACAGACACAGTGTCATATGATGAGGCATGGCCACAGATGCTATTATCCTGCTCTAATTCCATTTTCCAGCCCTTCTGAGACAAAGTCTTAAGAATGTGAGAATAATTGAAATCAGCAGGACGTAGCAAAGAATAAAAACTTACGAAGAATACGGTCTACAAGGGGAAAGTCTTTGATCCAGATTCCATGAATACCATATAAGGCCTGATGTGGATATAACCCACAGGGAGTGGACTTTTAGCTTGTGTGCTGGTTCTGCTTGGGTGTCATTGCAACCCAGCCAAATTTTACCTCATCATGTCATAGTTTTGTCTATACTAATTTCCCAACTAAGTACAGTTGGTGAGTTTGCTACAGGATTTTTAAAAGTACCAGTCTTCATCCAGAGATCAATACTGAATCACAGACATGACATTAGGCATGGGTATTTCACTGAATCGAATAAAGTATTTAAACTGTGCTTTTTGCCATGCTGGTGGAATTGTCTGATTTTCTAGATACTGCACTGCAACTCCCAGCATTTCACAACATGAGTAAGCTGGTTAGGGCAGCTGGAAGTTGCAGCCCAACATCTGGAGGGCCACACAATTCCTACCTTTGCTTTATGTGGATGTACATGTGTGTGTACATGCACATGCACACACAGGATTTCCATGGCTTCTACCACCCCAGCTCATCACCTCCCTTTCTCCTCTATCTTCAATTGAGTGGCTGCTTTTTCTCAAATAATCAATATGTCACTTAAAAACATGTCACGGGGTGGTCATTGTATGGTCCTCTTTCAAAGTCCGTGTCATTTAGACTTTCATTGGCGGCTATTTTGTCCCATTAAAAGTTCAAGACAGCAATTTGTGAATCCTGCTCAGCCAAGGAGAACTGTGAAAAAAGGAGTTATTTTAAAAGTCAATTAACTGTGGTCTATTGGAGCTGAGGGCATTCACCTTTTCAGGCCTTGTCACGGGCCTGCATCTGTCAGGTCTGTGTTTCCCAGGCTGCTATCAGATGCTCTTGCCTTGTAAATAATGGGCTCATTCAGGCTCTTTATTGGACTTTGTGTGGTAGACACATTTGTATATCATTTTACGGTGTAACAATTCCATTTACATAAAATGTAGGCAATTATGTGAGCTAGTCTAAAAAGCTGTGGGAGGGTGGGAGGATCCTGCATTAAAATAATAAAAGCTATTTGAAAAGAAGTAGATAATTTAGGAGCAAAATGGCAACACTAGAGACTCATGGTTCCAAAATGATTCAAGCTCATTCAGCCAAGAGGTGTGTATGTGTGTGTGTGTGTGTTTGCACATGTGTGTGAGTGTCCAGTTTAAAAATTAACACTATTAAAAATATTCTAAATGCTGCTTTAAATGCCACACTATATAATTAATACAAATGTATCTGAATAAAAATATTTCTAGTGCCTTCTGCTGATGTTAGTGATAAAACACTAACTTTAATGCCACTGAACTTTACCCAGAGTTGTAGCACTTGACATTTTGTCAATGAAATGTGTGAGTTTTTATGCTTGACACCACAAATGCTCACATTCAATGATTTAAAAAACAAACTTTTAACGTTTTGATGACTTCTGCTATTTTTAATCTGCCTGTGTGTGTAAATGAAAGTTATAAGAAAACTATTATGATCCAATTTTTTTCATCAGAGTACTTGTATGATTGCCTCAGTTCACTGCAGAGGGATGACATGTTTCAGAGGTGTTCACTCATATATAAAGTGGGTGCTCCATTTTTGAAAGCAGAGATAGCTCTTTTTGCAAACTGGTTCCTGCTTTTTTGTGTTGACTCTGTTATTATGAGTATTTTAAAATGTTGCCGTACACTGGAAGCAACTTGAAGGCACACAGCAACAAAACTACCAGACCTACTCCAGCACTCAAGCCACTTCATCATGTTGACTCTGAACACTGCAGTCCTAAAATCCATCTTAAGGAAGAGTTTTGAGAATCCTAAACATATGCATTGTCTTTTACTAACAAGTCTTGCCTTTTTCATTTTACTGGGCCACAAAAGGTTGTACAAAGGCTAGTGTCAGATAGTGTTCTGAAACTGTTAATTCTCCAGTAAAGTGGATGATCATGGCCTGCTTAGTTAGATACAATAGCAAAACATAAAGGTTTGGATTCAAATCTCACCTAATCATGCAAAGAAAGTAGAGTGAGATGGATTTAATTTAAATGACAAAAACAAGCTACAGTAGTGCTGCATAAAGAGGGATATAATGGCGTTATTATGGCATGATTTGCCAGTAGTCCCTTCAACACTGATATTGAGTTCAACATCTGGAATTAAACCCAGCTCTGATATCCTCGGGCAGGATGGAGAACTGACTGCCCTCCAGATGTTTAGGACTCAACCCCAGTAAGACCTTGCCTGGGTCCTGGGGTTGGTGGGAATTATTATTTGAAACCTGTGGAGGGAAGTAAACTGTCTGTTCCTGAACCAGGGGAAGTAGTTAACTAGCAAGTAGAGGTTCATATTTCCTGACCCAGCTGCCCATTTCTCCTTTAAAAAGGGAGAATGGATCACCTCTGTTCCATATCTTTTCTACTTCTTTGGGAAAATCTACCTTAAAACACATGGACCTTCTAATACAATGTGTCAGCTGGGACTTTCTATCTCTTTTATAAATGTACCATAACACCTGTTACTTTGTTTACATGCAACTAAGCTTAAAACACTGATACAAATGTAAATCATGCTTCTTAGTCATGCTCAAAATGGAGGACACATTGAAATTCTTCTTGGACAGAAGGTTGAAATGTAGGTTTCCAAGATACCCTCAGCTCAAGATTGGTAATCATGGGGATCTCCAGATGTTCGTGGACTGCAACTCCCAGGAGCCCTAGTCATCATAGCCAGTAGTAAGGAATGGTGGGAGCTGCAGTCCACTAACATCTGGAGAGCGACACTTCGGCCACCCTTGTCTTAGCCTATCCCTGCATAAATGCTTTTTAAACATTTGACACAAGTATTTTGCTTAATTCTGGAAACAGCCAGGCTTTGCTGCTGGGGCCACTCTTGTTGGGGCCCTGCCAAGACCCACCAGCTAGCCAGGGCAGGGGGGCTCTGTCTTGGAAGCCCCCTGCGTTGCTGCCTCTCCACATTGCCCAATTCTGCTGCTTACTCCATACCCCTCCATGTCTTCCACCTAGCATTTTGCATTGGGTTCAAACCAAAGGGAGAAGTCAAGTAGTGAAGTCAAAGCTGGGAGAAAGGGGATAGGTCCATTTTATCTCATTTGGCCATTCCAAGGTGATAATTTTACAATCTTGTTTCTGTGCACTTGTGCAAAGTCCTATGTATATTGCTACCATTTGAAAAAAGGATATGTAGAGAAGTATATGCATTATGAAATGAATATGGCACCTGAAACAGCCTATCCCTGAAGTGAGGAAGATGTGGCCCTCTTGATGTTGGTCTGTAATTCCTGTAAGCCCCTTGTATTACTCTTGTCTATAACAGCCAAGATTGATGAGAGAAACAGTCCAGCTTCTGGAGGGCCACATATTCCCCACCTTTCAAAATAAAGAAGGTGAAACAAGCCACTACAGAGGCTATGATGCCTTTCCTAACAACAACAACAACAACAAAGAAGGCCTGCATCTCCTCCATTTCTCTACTTGTATCCAGCCAATTAAAATAGCTGTAACGTGACATCAGTGTGTTTATGGGTTTTCCTTTTCCTGGACACAGAAGCCCATGAGATGTTGCAGGCGAATCTGTACTGCAGTGTTGTGTCTGTGGGGAAATATCAATTTGAGCAAAAGCCTCTGTGAAGGCTAAAGACAACACCCACGCAAGCACTTCATTTTAGTTAAGTGAAGACAGCTTTGCATATGCAAAGAGATACAGTCAGCCCTTCTTATACACAGATTTTTTATACATGGATTTAAGCATACACGGTTTGAAAATGTTCCAGAAAAGTATACATTTACCTTGATGTTCCATTTTTTATTAGGGACACCATTTTGGTATGTCATTATACTTAATGGGACTTGAGCATACACGGATTTTGTTATACACGGGGGATCTTGGAACCAAACCCCAGCGTATAACAAGGATCCACTGTACTTGCTTTATTAGAGAAGATTTGGAAGTTTCACATCTCCAGCCATGTACATATTACACACACACACACACACACAGACTGAAGTACTACTTGGACTTAATTATTTATTAGCTTCATTTAGATTTTGCTTTTGCACCAATGAGCTGATGATGCATAAGTAGCTCTCCATTCCCCCATTTTTATCCTCACAGCTTCTTTCTGAGACAACACAATTGTTCTGAGGTAACCCAATGAATTTTGCAGCTGTGGCAGGGATTTGAACTTTATTTTCCCAGAGCCCTGTTCCAGTGCTCTGATCACTACAACCATAAAGACTCTCCTTATTTTTAGTCCTTTTAAATACTTTTATATTTAGTATATAAATACTAAAAATACTCTTTATATTGTATATTCCACGAAGGTCCAGTATTTTCTATCTGAAATTCAGAATATGTTCTTGCAAATGTAGAGGCATGATAATTGTCACTTAGTATTTATTATTTAACTTGCAAGGTGCTTTATATTCTTTATTGTTTGTCCTCACAACAGCCCTGTGAGGTAGGTCACTACTGTTCCTTTTTTTACAGATTTGGAAATGTGGTGAGAAGAAGGTAGCTTACCCAAGATTTGAATCTCTGACAAAGGCTTCCTGATGCAAACCTGCCCTTTAGTAGCTGGCTTGAACACATAACATGTAAACATTCCACCTGTACCAAATCTCATTATCAGTACATTTCTTCTATACCAAAAAATAAAAATGAAAATAAATTCTGAAATCCATTTCCTTGTTACTGCTTCATCAGTCAAAATGAAACTCGCAGGGGTTTGCTCCTTTCTCTCTGGCTCTTTGATATACAGCACTAAAGTCTTTAAATCTTGGAGCACAGCCCAACCAAGCTTCACCAAAGTGTTCATTGCCTGTGAAGAGGAAGTCTCCTGTGCCTTTCTTCACCTTACACTGCAGCAAGGTTTTGATGGTCCCTCTCCACTCTCCAGTCAGTTTATCTTGCTGAAAGATACGGTTTTTCTGCCTGTAGACCTGCTGTACATTGACGTCAACCTGGGAGATGTGATTCTCTGAATCATGTGTAACATTTTGGATTGATCCTCTCACCACTATAAAAAATATTCAGGTGTAACCATGTTGGTTGTGCAACATAATACAACAAAATGCAAAATCAACAAATTGGAGCTGGTGCTCTTTCAGGCCAACCTCAAAGAATATAATGCACTATGGAAACTTTCAAAGCTTCTTGATGTTAAAAATCATAGAAAAGAGAAATAGTGATGCTGTTAGAGTCACAAGTCTACATTCTGTCTGAGAAGTTGTCAGTTAAGATGGCACAAAAGGATTTCAATGCAGGCAGAGGCCACTCCCACTGTTGGCCATGTGAGGACTAAAAGACAGGTAATACTGCGAGTCGAAGGCTTTCACAGCTGGCATCCATAGTTTTTTGTGGGTTTTTCGGGCTATGAGTCCGTGTTCTAGAAGAATTTATTCCTGATGTTTCACCAGCAGCTGTGGCTGGCTTCTTCAGAGAAATCTTCCAGAACACAGCCCCATAGCCCCTCAAACCCACAAAAAACTACAGGTAATACTATTTCAACTCCCATTAACAACAGAAAGGTAGCTTTCTTCAGATTCAGGTTTCTTCTGTCCTGTGTGAAGCTATCTGCTCCTTTCTTAGGCAGAAAATATTGAATTTCTCAAGGCATCTCTGTACTGTTACATTTGGCAAAACTTTTAGGTGATGTATAGGTATTGCCTTAGGGTCGCTATAAGTCGGATACAACTTGAAGGCACACAACAACAAAAACAGGCAAAATGTGCCAAATTGTAGTCTCAAATCGTAGTCCAATGAAAGAGTTTTATCTTTGTTGGCCTGGGACTCTAACATCATCACCACTTTTCTCCTCTATGATTTTTAACATCTTTGGCTGATGAAGAAGTCATCAATTGCTTGCATCAAAAGAAACCATCAGTTTCTACTCCTATTCCCTTTGTGCAGAAGACAATCCCACTGGGAGTTCCAGACTCAGAATTCTGTTGAAACGTATAGGTTAAGCCTGACTGATAGCAGCAAGCTATGAGAGATAAGCAGAAATGTGTGACTCTTTGGAGGGGAATTTTTCATACTGCCATCTCAGATGGTTTGAGGGGTTTAGAATAGTACATCACATACACATCTAGCTTCATCCTATTTGTAATGATGTACTCAAATGGATGGGAAACAGGTGGCCCTCCAGATATTATGGGATGCAACTCCCATCAGCCCTAGTGAGCATATAAAGTAGTGAATTCCTCACTGATTTAGAAACTAAATCAAAACCTGAAGTCTAAATCATTCAGATGATTACTGCAAGTATGTACTGTATTTGATTCTTCCTGTCAGATACTCTTTCATTTTGTTTTTGTTTTTTAAAAAGCTACAGCTGAATTAAGTCTAATTGTCACAAACATGATTGGCTAGAAGGCCCTTTCCAAATTTTCATTTGTAGCACTTCCCCCAAAATCAAATAGTTTTCATGCAGAATAAGGCATCAGTTTAAGTCTTCCCCTTTGGGGATAATTATCCCACTCATGTCAAGGGCACAAAGAACTTCTTTTGGAAGATTTCAGGAACTTCCTTGGCTAATCCAATTTCCTGGAGACGCTAGCCTTTTAGCATAACAGATGTTCCCTGCTCTTTTCCCCCTTCCATCCCCCACCTGGCTTTGTGTAGCATTTTATACCAGATGCAGTCAAGTCTATTGACAGGCTGTAATGCTCTTGTTCATCTTGCTCTGAATTGCTTTGGCACAGTCCTTGGTCTCCCTGGTCGAGTGACTGAAGACCACCCTCTTCAGAAACCCATAAAGCTCCAATTCACTTTGAGGGTCATTTACACTTTCATTAGTAGCTATTTTATCTTACCCCAGCCTCACACACAATCCCCCCTCCAAAAAAAAAACCCCACCCCAGAACCTCTTGATGATAGGGAATGGTGAACTCAGGACAAGGATGTCAAACCATAAATAGAGTCCACTCAAAGAGCTATTTCTTCTGGTCTGTTGGTGCTTTAAACATAAATGCCCCCCATTGTATGTCCTTCAGCACCACATCTGTCAGTCTCTTGCTTGTATGTGTGGGCCTAGCAAAGAGGAGCGTGCCTTGCTTGAGACACAGTTAACTTCATCAGGTTAATACAGGGGAGCTGATCACCTCTGTGAAAAGAAACAACTAGCTAGCTGTAGCTTAGCTATAGAAATCAGAACAGGCTGATTTCTTATGGCTTATGGCCTAAGACAGTAGCTCTCGTAGTTATGTAACTACTGTATAGCTAGTGAGTTTATTTATCCATCGACTACGGTTGTGAATCTTGGTTTACTTGCTCTTTGCATATTAGAATGAATAATGTCAGCAGTATTTTCTCTGCTCCCAGAGTTACAAGAGTTTTGGTACAGTTTCAACCAATGCTCACACTTTGGTTGACTTTTGGAACATTTTGCACAGAAATAATGTGTGGTTCTTCCACATAAATCTGTTTTCCTCTGCAGAAAACACATCTTATGTGCAGGAAAATAATTCTCATGTAATTATGGGCAAAATAATTTTCCCAGAAGAGGTTGTGAAATGTGAAGAATCTAGCCACTGTCTCTTTTCTCAATAGGCTTTCCCAAGTGTTGACATACCCCTTTTCACCAAGCATATAAAAATGATGAATATTCTTAATGTTCCCATCATCTACAAGTAAATGGGATTTAAGCTGTTAGTATATCCATGGCTGTCCCAAGAAATGCCGCTGCCTGAATTAACAAAGCAAATGGTGCTTCATCATGTCTTAGTGCATAGCACCCAAAGGCTAGGAGGCAAAAACTCGTATAATCATAAATCCTCCTTCCTGGCAGTAACAATACAATAATAAAGTAAATAACGATTCACTCCTGTTTCAAGACACCTAAGATCAGCTGCCCAAAGCACCTGATTAATCCTGCCTGTTGGTAGAGCTGGTCCTGAGTACCTTTAAAATGGTTTACTCACCAAAATCGCTGCTGCAAATGGCCATGAGAAGTTCCATGTTGTTACAAGGGTGGCACATGGCTGGAGAGCAAAGATATCAAACAGAAGATTAAAGCCTCTTGAGGGGTCAAGTGGACTCTTGAATAGATTGAATGCAGACAGCCTGGTTTAATGAGCTGCCCTGAAAGTCTGAGGAGTCAAGAACATCTGGCTCAAGCACAATAAATATATAAAGAAGCTTTGTACAGCAGAACTCCAAGAATTGTATAGTTATATTTCTGCCACATCTTGAACATGCAAAATGTTTCCCAATTCCTGTTTCACTGGTCTCCCAAGCAGACCTGGAAGATAGGTCACCTAATGTCCACAGCCTTTGCTACCCATAACTTTGATAGTTATGTCAGCTGTAGCTTCCTCCAGCATGCTATGCATAGAGCCTTTCGTGTTGTGGCACCCTGGTTACAGAACAACCTTCCCATCATGGGCCAGATTGGCACCAACATCAATGTCATTCTGGTGCAAAGTCAGAATGTAGCTTTTCATAAAGTAAGCTGCTTTGAAGACCAAGGATTACATATTAGCAAAATATCAACATAATATGATATTCAACAACATTAAAGATGTAATGAGGCACTTCCTTTCCCAGGGCTTACCTTCTACAAGGGCCATTTTCTGGAGGTCTGGACCGGTGGCACTCTGGTTGCTGAATAACTCATATTGGAAACTGGCGGTCTTGCGACTGATGTCCTTCTGGGGGCTGGCCTGTAGGAAGAGGGCCACCCGGTGAGGGGCAGGGGTGCTGAAGCAGGACACATGATGCAGGCGGGGTTCCTCAGTGTCACTCACCAACAGGTGCAGCTGTCCGTCTCGCTCCACATAAATGTTGGCCCCTTGAAAGTTGTTGGATGGCTTGATGCATATGGTGGTGTGTTGGGCGTTGGAGAGGTTGGGCTCCAGGATAACACGGAGGGCTCGTGCTGGGTACATCCATTCCAGGAAGCCCTCAGTGCAGCGGAGGTGGACCTGTTCCACAGCTCGAGAGTGGGGCTCCCACCTCAATCCACTGGAAGGCAACAGGGTGAAAAACCAGGATAAGTGGGATATGAAGGGAGAAGAAGGAGGCAGAGAAAGGCAGATCTAATGAGATTTCAGTTCTGTTAGAACTGCCATGTCCAGAACCCCAGGGGAACCCAATATCCCTAACCACATCATCACTACTGTTGAAAAAAGAACCATTGAAATGTCCAGTTGACTTCTAGACATGTGCAATGACCCTGAAAGACTTCTTCAACCAGGCTACAGGAAATGTTAAATCAGGGCAAATGAATAAGGTTTAGGATTTGTGTTAGTCAATGGGAGATGTGAAAGTGGAGAGAGCTGACTGGCTCTGCCATCCACAGGGTTTTGTTTCCTATAGGATGACCATATTTCCTTGAGATAAAAATGGGACATTGGGATGTCAAAAGCGTGACAAAGAGTGTAGAAAATATTTCGTATTTATGATAACAAAATTTTTATTACATTAAAATACGCTCAATATTATTCTTCAGTAACTGAACTCTTACAAAAAAATGTAAGTAGACATAGAGGGAGACTGGATTTCACCACAATTGTACAATGAATATTTTGCCAATGAAGTAATTTTACACAGCAAATGTTGGTCTTTCAACTCCTGATATCGGAGCTGCTGTTGGAGTTGCCTAGACTTTTAGTCCTGGGTGACTTCAACATCCCCCTCGAGGCCAGTTTAACGAACTTATCTGGTGCAGCTTGGGAGTTCATGAACACCATGACAAACATGGGCCTTTCCCAGATAGTCTCTGAGCCCACACATTGTGCAGGTCATACTCTCGATGTGGTCTTCTGTATGGAGCAGTCATATCCGTAGGCAGAGGTAATTAATATCTCCACTTTGTCATGGATGGATCACTTCCTGGTCAAGGCCGGGCTCAAGGTCACTATTCTCCCCCACTGGGGTGGAGGACCCATTAAAATGGTCCGCCCTTGAAGGCAAATGGAACCTATTAGGTTCCAAGAGGCCCTAGAGGGTTTGATGGTTGGTAATTCCAGCGATTCTGTTGAATCTCTGCTTAAAACCTGGAACAACGATCTTACCAGAGCTATAGACACTATAGCTCTGTGCCCTTTCCAACCTGCTTCTAATTGCAATTCGTGGTATACTCAAGATCTCAAAATTATGAAGTGGGCTGAACAATGGCTAGAGTGTCGCTGGCAGAAATATCGACTCATGCCTGATAAGACATGCCATAGGGTTTTTCTTAAATCCTATGGAGTGGCAATAGATGCAGCTAAGACGTCTTTCTATTCTGCATCTATTGCGTCTGTGAAGTCTCATCCAGCAGAGCTATTCAGGATGGTAAGGGACTTGACTCAAATGCCCCCCACCTTGAACTCTTTATTAGTACCTACAAAAGCTTGCTGTGATGCTTTTAATGACTACTTCGCAGCCAAAATCTCTCATATAAGAGCCGATTTGGATGCTGGCCTTACAACAGAGGCGACAGAAGTGGTATCCAGTGCCTCTGCCTATACTGTTATTCTGGATCAATTTGAGTCGGTGAGTACCAAGGATGTGGACAAACTCCTTCGCAGTACGAAAAAGACAACCTGCTCATTCGATCCTTGCCTGTCTTGGCTGGCTGTCCGGGGGGGGGGGGGGGGATACCATCAAGCTGCTGCTAAAAAACATAATTAATGCATCTTTCAGGGAAGGCTGTCTTCCATCTTGCCTCAAAGAGGGAGTGGTTAAACCACTTCTAAAAAAAGCCTTCCTTTGACCCCCTGGACAAAAACAATTACAGGCCAGTTTCGCTTTTACCATTTTTAGGCAAGGTAATCAAGAGGGCAGTCGCCCTTCAACTCCAAGCAGTCTTGGAAGAAATGGATTTTCTAGATCCATTTAGGATGGGTTATGGAGTTGAGACAGCCATGGTCGCTTTAGTCGATGATCTCTGTCTGGGCATCCAGTGTGACCCTGCTGGTGCTCCTGAATCTCTCGCAGCCTTCGATACGATTGACCACTGTAACCTTCTGGAACGCCTGGGAGAGCTGGGTATCAGAGGCACTGCTTTGCAGTGGTTCCGGTCCTACCTCTTGGGCAGATTCCAGATGTTGTCGCTTGGGGACAGTTGTTTGGCCAAGAGGAAGCTCAAGTTGAGTGTCCCTCAAGGCGCAGTTCTGTCCCCAGTGCTGCTCAACATTTACATGAATGTGAGATCATTTGGAGACATGGGGCAGGGTGTTATCAGTATGCTGATGATATCCAAATATATTTCTCTATGTCTCAGATTGATGCAGTGACTAAGGATGGTATCTCTCCTCTGAATGCCTGTCTTAATGCAGTAATGGACTGGATGAGGGAAAGCAAACTCAAATTGAATCCAGGTAAGACTGAGGTACTTGTAATAGGGACCCCTAATCTGGTAATGGAGTAATGCCAGCCAGTTCTGGATGGGGTCACACTTCCCCTGAAGGACTCTGTCCACAGCTTGGGGGTGCTCCTGGAATCATCACTCCAACTGACGGCTCAGGTGGATGCGACAGTCAGGAGCACTTGCTATCAGCTTCGGCTAATACGCCAACTGCGCCCCTTCCTGAAGTGGGAAGACCCTGAAACAGGAGTACATGCACTGGTAACCTCTCGACTCAACTTCTGTAACACGCTCTAAATGGGGCTACCCTTGTGCCAAATTCGGAAACTTCTATTGCTACAAAATATGGCAGTCAGGCTGGTCACGGGCACATCCAGAACTGCCCATATTACACACCGGTACTAAAATCTCTCCACTGGCTGCCTATCAGCTTCTGGGCAAGGTACAAGGTGTTGGTTCTAACCTTTAAAGCCCTACATGGCTTGGATCCTGACTACTTATGGGAGCGCCTACTTCCATATAATCCTCCCCACACACTTCGGTCCTCTGGGAAGAATCTGCTACAACATAAGAAGACCAGACTTTCAGCGGTGACCCAGAAGACCTTCTCATTAGCCGCCCCCAGGCTCTGGAACGACCTGCCGGACAAGATCCGCCATATTACCACCTTGGAAGCATTTAAAAAGGCTATTAAGACGGATCTCTTCCGGCAGGCCTTTCCAGACTATGTTAGATCCATTAGATCCAATAGCCTTGCCTCCCCCTCTATTGATACCATCACCCCTGTTCCCCCCTCCTCTAGAGGAAGACTCATTTCTAGCACTAATCTGCCTGAAATTTTAGTGTATTCCTATTAAACAGTTTTAAATTTTTTGATGTTTAATCTTTTTTTAGGGGTTTATCACTGTTTTTATGATTGGGGGGGAGGGCTCGGGTTTGGGTTTTTTTTAAAGGAAATTTTAAATTGTTCTGTTGTTTTATTTATACTGTTGGAATCCGCTTTGATTCCTTTGTGGAAAAGCGGAATACAAATTATTGTTATTGTTATTATTATTATTATTATTTCTCATGCTCTATGACACATTTATTTTGACAACTACAATTGCAAACAGAGATCTTCAAGCCATTTTTGCAACATAACAAGGTGTTTTTCTTGAAAATCGGACAAATTGACATTTATATTAAAACAGTACGCATGGTCAGCCTAAGTAACTAGGCAATGGGAATGTGAGAAGGTAGAGAGACCCATTTAGTTCTGACATCCACATGTTTCTGTTATCCAATGGAATGGGAGAAAGGGAAAAGAGGAGAGGCTTCCGGGGGTAGGTAAGAGGCGAAAGAGGGGCTAGTAGGGTAAACAGGTACTAAATGCTTAGGTCTGAGCGAGGGAATGAATTTCCAAGCAAAGATTGTAGAAAACCAGGGACTGTCTAATTAGATGTGTTAGGTTTTCAGTTCTTTAGGAAAGGAACTGGAAGGCCAGGATGGCAACAGGTGGAGTTGGAGTGTATTCTAATACACACACACACACACACACACACACCTGTTAAACCTGTGCTTTTTTTTTTTTTTGTAACTAAGGGGAAATGTACTTCAAAGTTGGTGTGTTTTAAACCAGTTGATTTTTCTTGTATAACTTCAGTTACCTCTTACTATGCAATTTTCCTATTTAATTTTTTTTAAAGAGTTCACTTTTTTAAAGCCTGATTTATTCCTTAAGGCCAAGGGAGAATGAAGGGGAAGTTCTGGTCACACATCTCCATGGCCAGGACTACCAGGAACCCTATAAGAATTATTCTGTGTTCCCAATAGCCATAGGAGAGAGAGGGAAGGTATTGAACCCTTACATCCCCTGAGAAGGATTCAATCTCCAGTGAAAGGCTTGGTGGCAGGCAGCCCTACTGTACCACTGCACTAGGAAGAGGAGGCAAGTCAGGGTAGATCCCAGGCACATACCATACCTCTTTGCACCACAACATGAAATGGGAGAGACACCATCTTGTTCTTTGCCTAAAGCAGTAAAAGGTCCAAGACTCATCTTGAGTTGTACTCCCCTATCTAAGTATGCAGATATTGGGATTGTCCAGGGTTTTTGTCCCATGGCAGAGCCAATTGCCTGCTCAGGGATGCATATAGAGACTTAATCAGGTCTCATAGGGAGCATGAAATTAGTCTGAATGTTTATGAAGAATGAAAGCGTCTAGTACTGGCTGGTGAATCCCAAGCTTGGTGAATCCCAAGCTTGGTGAATCCCAAGCTTGAAATACGCTATCAAACAAAATGCTGAACTGTACTCTCCAGATAAGGTTGGCCTCCATCAAATTAGGCTAGTTCAGAGTAAATCCCAAAGTGGATTCACAACCCCACCGACATGGGAGCCACCAACTGCCAGGGCATGGAGCTATAGCCAGCATGGAGTAAATGGATTGCCCAGTTATAAAGATAGTCTTTGGCTGCATCTGCACTGCAGAAGTAATCCAGGTTGACACCACTTTAACTGCTCTGGTTCAGTGCTATTGAATTCTGGGAATTATAGTTTTGTGAGACATTTAGCCTTCTCTGTTGCTGGTGCCAAATCAAACTACAAATCCCAGGATTCCATAGCACTGAGCCATGGCAGTTAAAGTGGTGTCAACCTGGATTATTTCTACAGTGTACTTGCAGCCTTTGGGTCAAAGGAGATAAACTACAGATAAGCCTTAAACTTGGAAGAAAACATTAAATATGCATCTAATCGTTACAAGTGAAAACAGTTAATAATATCACCAGCTACATGCGTCAGAATACAGATGTGAATCTAGACATTTTTACTTTGCCAACAAATGCATAAGGCCTTTTCAGATGAAAACGTGAGTTTCAGTGTTTTTAAATTAAATGGTTTAGTATTCAGGTATGTACTTCAGTTTAATGATATTTTAAGTTTATTTGTGTAGATAGAACACACATTTAATTATTGCAAAAAATCTGGTCATTATCAAGAAAATAGTAAATTCCTTCTACTACAACTAATGGGATTTAAAAGTAACTTTGCCATGATGACTGGATCCTTAAATTTACCAGATATGTAAAAATACAGCACAAAGCTGGTATATAAAATTTAGATTCATTCAATTCACTTCAAAAAAATAGCAGTTACTGTATTTGTCAAGCGTAATAATAATTAGGGCAAAATCGAACTAAATGAAGCACTGGTTTTGATGGGAAAGTTAAACACAAAATTTGATGTCTCCCAAGCAAAGTGACTTGAACTAAAAGTGGCTAGCCTACTCAGCATTTTATTTGGCTTGTGGGCCGTACCATTTATTTTGTTGTAATTTAACTTTTATGGCAGTGTAATAACTCCCAGGTTTCCATCGTGTTTGTTGCTGTGTGCCTCCGAGTCACTTCAAGAGATGTAGCCAGAATTTTGGGAAAGGGGTCCAGACAGGGACGTAGCCAGGATTTAGGAAAGGGGGGGGAGCAGACTAAGTGCCACCATTATAATGGGGCTTGGGCATGGTGGTGCAGCAGCACGCACCATTCATTTTTCTAATGGAAGGGGGGGCCAGACCCCAGAAACCCCCCCTCTTTGGCTACATCCCTGGTCCAGACTAGTGCACCATTATAATGGGGCTGGGCATGGCGGTGCAGCAGCACGCACCATCGATTTTATCTAACGGAAGGGGTCCGGACCCCAAGAACCCCCCCCCTTGGCTACGTCCCTGTTACTTCTGACTTATGGCAACCACAGGTCCATAAGAGGGTTTTCTTCACCAGATTCTTCAGTGAGGGTTGTCTTTGCTTTCTTCTGAGGCTGAGAGAGTGTGACTTGCCCGGTTACCAATGGTTTCCATGGCTGCGCAGGGATTTGAACTGGTCTTCAGATTTATAGTCCACGATCCACACCACACTGACTCAATTCAATTGATGAACTTGAGCAGGCTATTTATGGGTAATTGCTTGCAGGAAACCTTCTTACGATGGGTGGGGGGTACTCTAGTTTTAACTTTTTTATTTTAAA
This sequence comes from Sceloporus undulatus, assembly GCF_019175285.1. Taxonomy (NCBI): domain Eukaryota; kingdom Metazoa; phylum Chordata; class Lepidosauria; order Squamata; family Phrynosomatidae; genus Sceloporus; species Sceloporus undulatus. The sequence continues at coordinate 161,781,495 of NC_056523.1, forward strand.
ATTGTTTTTATATTGTTTAATTTGTGGTTTCAAAAAACGCTGTCTTTTCGTTGTGTTTGATTTAATTTTTAAAAGCTATGTTATTTTACTGTGCGTAAGCCACCCTTGTGAGCCACACCAGGTGGCATGTAAAAGCAGAATGAATACTTATGTATTCTAGCCATAAATCTACTTACTATGGCTGAGCTGAACGATCATTTAGCCATGATGTGAACTCACTGGGGGACCTTGGGCAAGTCACACACTCTCAACCACAGAGGCTGGCAATGACAAACCCCCTCTGAACAACTTGCCAAGAAAACCCCATGATTGAAATGGAAATGACTTGAGGAATAATAACAACAAACAAAAGGAAGATTACTGTATCCACATGAAGACATAACCCTGTTTGGCACCGCTTTAACTCTTTTGGCTCAAGGCTATGGAATTCTGGGAGTTGGAGTTTGTTGGGGCCCAGAGTGGCCCCACACAAACTCCAACCCCAGATTCCATAGCTTGAGCCACAAAGGTATTAAAGCGGTGCAAACAAGGTTATTTTTCCAGTATGGATGCAGCCTAAATGTCTCACAAAAACCTACAATTCCTAGGTTGCTTCAATTGAGCCAGGCATTTAAAGCGGTGTGCCTAGTGGTTTGAGTCTTGGACTAGGACTCTGGAGACTTAGGTTTGGATCTTGGCTCAGCCATGAAACCGACTTGGGTGGCCTTGGCCAGTCACACTCTCTCAGCCTCAGAGGAAGCCATGGCCAACTCCTCTGACGAATCTGAACGAAACCCCAGGATAGGTTTGCCATAAGTTGGAAATGACTGGAAGGCACAGAACAACAACAAGAAGCCACCTGGGTATTTCTGTAATCCAAGGCTAGGATAGCATATGTATCCAAGGTGAGCAGGGGTCCTCACCGCAAGGAGGACAAGGCACAGGGAAATGGAGGACGTCCAGAAAAAATGGAGGACACGACCAAAGACAAGCTCAAGACTACAATATATCAATGTAAATCCTGCTTGTCCGCTACAATGGAGGGCATTTTGGAATTCCTCCTAGACATAGGACCTATCCTGGAAGGAGGACCTCTGGTTACGCTGCGGCGCCTCCAAATGGGAGACCTTCACGAAAAAAACGGAGGACAGGAGCCACAAAAGCTCCAAACGCTGCCAGGAACGCAAAGCCACGCTTCTTTTGTGGTTATTGTTGGTGCCTTTTCGAGTCGTTCCCTCTCATGGAGGTTTTCTTGGCCAGGGTCTTGAGAGGGAGGTTTTTGCCCTGGCCACCCTCCGAAGCTGAGAGAGTGTGTACTACTTGTCCCAAGGCCACCCAATGGGTTTCCACAGCTGAGCCGGGATTCGAACCCGAGTCCCTAACGCTGCTGCTGCTGGCACCACGAAAGGGCACCCCTGCTTCTTTTTAGCCGTTCTCAGAACGGAGGGACTTTGGGAAGGTCCCCCGAGACAGGAAGCCGAATGGAGGACGTGTCCGGGAAAAGGAGGACACGTGTGTGTGTGTGTGTGTGTTGTGTGCGCGCGGAGGGGCAATGTTCCTGCTCCTCTTGGGCTTCCTCTTGCTCTGGCTCCCTCCCCCTCCCCTCCCTTCCCCTTCCAGCTGCTCACCTGCCTTTCCAGCTGCAGTCGGAGGCCTGGGCCCAGGGATCATGGCAGGCCAGGAGGAGGAGAGGAGGAGGGCCAGGAGGACAGGGCCTCTCCCGCCAGGAAGGACTGGGGCCTTGGCTTGGCCCAGCCAGAGCGGGGAGGAGAGAAGGGGCTGCTGGGGCTCTTGGCTGGCAAGTGGCTCCCTCTTCCAACAGCAGCGGAGGGAAGGACAGGGGAGACCCCTCCTCCTTCCTCCTTCCTTCCTTCCTTCCTTCCTTCTCCTTCCTCCTCCTCTTCCCTCCAGCGTTTTGAACCGGCCCTGGAGTGGACAGATGTCCCCCCTCCTTCCCAGCCCGCCCTCCTGCTTATTGGCCAGCAGCATCCCAACAGCCAAGGCATAGGGAGCCGCTTTGTTCCAGGGACCCAGGGGAGCCCCAAGGATGGAGGGGGGGATGCTTTAATTGGACGGGACACCATGCCTACAGGTTGCACCTTGGGGAAGAGTCTGAGAGTTTATCGACATGGGCTAATTTAGGCATTAAATGATTAAAGCACATCTAAAGCACACTAAGATGCTGTGGCTTAGCTTAGTGATGATCAGAGATTGGAGGCTTGGCACTTCGAGGCCCAAGGGCTGCATGATGGTGTGAGTTCTTGTCATTCGTCCCGCTTCTGCCAACCTAGCGGTTCGAAAGCATGCAATGCAAGGAGTGCATAGGTACACACTCCGTGGTGTTATCACACGGAGATTTTTGCAGCTCAGATCCGGGGTGACTCCTGGTTCAGCTATGCGAATTCACATTATAACGTGATGTTTTATCACACCCTGGTTGCCCTTCCAAATCAAGGGGGAATCAAATCCAAGGAAGTCCCGTGATGCAGATTCAAGCAAAGCTTAGTGAGTGCAAATTGTATTACCACACTGGTGGGATTCACAATTCAAATTGGCACCTTGCACTGCTCAGTGGGGGGCTGAACGCATCGTGACCTTGTACGTTTCTGGGGTTAAAAAGGGCTGCTTGTTTCCCGTTTCGCATAATGTGCGTGATTGCTGATGTTGCCAGTGAATTCTGTGGTCTTCTTCATCCCCCTTTTTATTTTGCCTTCCATTTCACAATTTCAACACACAGTAGATAGATAGACAGACAGACATATCTGTATATTCACATTCACGCCACATACACACATGTATATAGTTAAAAAAAATGAGTTGCCCTGAAAGTGAAAGGATCACCAAAAGGAAATGAGGGGAATTGCAGTGCCGCATCATGGGAAATTTGCAACCCGGGGAGTTTGTGGTGGTTACCAGAGCAGAAGCAAAGTTGCATTCCACACCAGACCAATTCAGTGAAATCGAAGTGGCTTGAAAGCGCTTTTTGTGATTCATTTTTTTTCCAAATTCATCAAAATGAGGAGTCACTTGGATTCACTGTGGACGCACCACGGAAGGACCCCCCTAGAAAGGAATCATGTCTGATACACCATCAAGTTATCACATGAATTCGCATCATTGGACCCGCAGTCAAAACGGTGCATGTGATCCGACTCCAGTGAGAAGGTAACAGTCATGGTGGCCCACAGGCCACCAGAGTAGTCCTCAGACACCTGGCTCTTCGGCTTAGAAACAGAGATGAGCAACACCCCGTACAGCCGGTTCGACTGCATTCATTCAAGGGAGTACCTTTACCTTTCAAGCATCCCGCAATAAAATGTGAAGTCAAAGGCTTTCATGGCTGCATTCCATAGTTTTTTTTTTGTGGGATTTTCAGGCTTGTGGCCATGTTCTAGAAGAGTTATTCCTGATGTTTCATCAGCATCTGTGGCTGGCATTTTTTGAGAGAAAAATGGCGAGCAATTGCGCGAATGATTATCACCTGCAATTGCTCAGTAATGTCAGAATTGCATTGTCACTGAACTCCTGAAAGTAAAAAGATGCATGTTAATGCTTCTTGTGACTGCTTTAATGGCGGGTTTTGTGTGACGTCATGTGAATTGTTTGTGTAATACACAATTTTTTCCAGGATATTTACAGGATAAACTCCTGATCTCTCTATAATAATAATAATAATAATAATAATAATAATAATAGATTTATTTCTAGCCCGCCCAATCACAGAAGAATCCAGGCGGGTTACAACATAAATACAAACAAATTACAATAGGAGTTAAAAAATCAAACCTAGACCACCCACCCCCATTCCCAGTACTAAAACAGAATTAAACAGTAATAATATTAAAAACATTAAAAGCATTGAACACACAAAAAAATAGGCAGAAACATTGGCAGGGGAAAAATTGACAGATGAGGGGACACTCTCTATATCTGGGGAGGGTAACTAAGTTGGAAAGGCCTCCCGAAAGAGATCCGTCTTGAGTGCTTTCTTGAAAGCTGCCAGGTAGAAATGTGATGGATCTCCTCCGGCAGGTCGTTCCGTAGTTAGCGAGGAGTAGTAGAAAAGGCCCTCTGGGAGACAGATGTTACCTGGATTTTTTTGGCTGTAGTAGATTTCTTCCAGAGGACCTTAGTGTGTGGGACGGACAATAGGGAAGAAGGCGTTCCCTCAAGTACTCTGGGCCCAAGCTATGTAGGGTTTAAAGTAATCACCAACACCTTGTACTTTGCCCGGAAACTAATAGGCAGCCAGTGCCGGACTTCAAGACCGGTTATATGTCATTCCTAGAGATTTCCCATGATCATCTGGCTGCCTATTTGTTACCAGTGAAGTTTCCAAACTTGGCACAAGGGTAGCCCCAGTAGAGCGCATTACAGAAGTCCACTCGGAGGTAAGTGCCTGTCTACTGTTTCCAATCCTTGGCTCCAGGAAGGGGCGCAGTTGGTGTTAAGACGAAAGTGATGGCAGGCGCTCCTGACTGTCGATCACCTGAGCTGTCCGTGGAGCGACGGTCAAGAAGCATATGATAAACTCCTACCAATTTCCCTCCCAAACCTTCTCTCTCCAGAGGCAGAATCGATTGAGCTCATGCACCCAATTGTTGAAACATCAGGAGTTTAACGTTGGTGTTTTTCTGGATGATTTTTTTTTCAGGAGGAAAGCCAACAATTCTGTTCCAGTAATTTCCTAAGGCTTATCAGTATGGACATGACGGGACCACGGCAGTCACTGCAACAACTGTGGGATGTTTCTCTTTTGCCTACAGAAGTGGAGAACTTCACATGTCCCCAAGTGCAGTTGATAGACCTCTGGAGGAGAATGCAGCAGTTGGAGTCCAGAGTAGCTACACTTCAACTCTTAGGGAGCAGGGGACCTCTGGACACAACAGAACTACAATTCCTGGACGACTATACCACGCAGGAAGATGCTGGAGCAGAGGAGGTCACTTCCATACACAGGAGGCAGACAGCTGGGGAATGTCAAACAGAAGTAGGCACAGAAGGGATTGTTCTGGGAGTTTGCAGCTAGAGTAATCGATTCGAAGCTCTTTCCTTATAAAGGGGATGAAGAAAGAGCAGCATGGACAGATTTCAGGGACAGAGCAAGGCAAGCCTGAGAGTCGCACCCAAGGGGCCAGCGATGCTAAACTTCGTAGGAGGCGTGTCGTCGTAGTGGGACTCACTTTGCTGAGGGGTACAGAAGCAGTGATTTGTAGGCTGACAAGATGTCTCGAGAGGTTGTGTTGTCTCCCAGGGGCAAAGATCCGTTATGTGACAGAGAGGCTGGAAAGACTGGTCAGCTACTGACCAAACCCCTTCCTTTTGGTCCAGTGGGAACCAACGTACGCAAGAACACAGCCTTCAGAACATCAAAAGGGATTACGAGGCGCTTGGTAGGGAAGTGAAAGGAATGGATGCACAAGGGTTGTCTAACTCGTCTCTTCTTTGCCAGTCGAAGGGCACGGTCCAGGAGGGAGAGGGAAAATAGCGGATGTGAACAACTGGCTCCGCAGATGGTGCCGCCGAGAACGGTTTGGATTCTTCGATCATGGGCGAGGTTCCATGAGGAGGGAACTTCTTGCAACAGACGGGTTGCATCTCAGCCAGTTGGAAGGAAATGTCTTTGCCAACAGTCTCAAGAGACTTGATCAGGGAGAGCTTTAAGCTGAGTTTCGCAGGGGAAGGGAGACAACATTATAGGAAGGCGAAAGGGCTGGAGAAATAGTCAAACAGGACATAGATGGGTAACAAGAAAAAAAGTGCAAGGACACAGAGTGGAGGCAAATAAACTTGCACAGCAACAAATAAATGGGCCCGTGGTCTGCGATGCCTCTACACTAATGCACAGAGCATGGGGAAATAAGCAAGATGAACTTGAACTCTCTAGTACAGCAAAGCAAATATGTATAATAGGCCTCACTGAAACCTGGTGGATGGTCTCATGATTGGGAATGTGGAAATAGAGGGGTTACACCTTTTTAAGAGAAATGGCCAAACAGGAAGGGAGAGGGATGCACTATATGTCAGAGATATTTACACCAGGAAGGATCCAGGACATCACATCTGGAGCCAGGTGGGAGCATCTGGATAAGAATCAAAGGGGAGGGAAAACAACAGGATGTTATGGTGGGAAGTCTACTAAGACCTCCAAGTTCAGACGGAGGAATGGAATGATGCTTTCTAGAACAGATGAACAAACAGTCATAAAAGAGAGTGTAGTAGTGATGGGGACTTCAACTTACCTGATATTTGTGGATGTCAAACTCAGCAAAATCCACAGTGGCTAACAAATTCTCACTTGCCTGGAAGACTATTTCTGGTCCAAAAGGTGGAAGAGGCAAAAGGGGCTCAGCTATTTTGGATCTGATCTAACCAACAAGGGATGACTTGGTTTAATGGGGTGCACAGTGTTTGGCTTCCTTAGGTGGAAGCGACCATGTTCTGGAGTTTGTAATACAGTGGAAAGGAGACAAGAGCAGAGTCGAACACGCATCCTAGACTTTAGGAGAGCGGATTTCAGTAAACTGAGAAGTATTGAGGGTGATCCCATGGTCAGAAATACTAAAAGGGGAAGGGAGTCAGGGCTGGATGGAGGTTTCTAAAAAGACAGATAACTGAAGGCCACAATTTCAAACCGTTCCAGTGAGAAAAGAAACGGGAGGTGTTCTAAGAAACCAGGATGGATGACTAAGGAACTTTCAACCGAGCTAAGTTTGAACGGAAATGATTCGAATATGGAAAAAAGGAGGAAATCACAAAAAGGAATTCAAAGGAAATAGCAGGCATGTGTAGGGGTTAAAGTCAGAAAAGCATAAGCGCAGAATGAATCTCAGGTTGCTAGAGAGGTTAAGAACAATAAAAGGGCTTTTTGGATATGTCCGCAGCAAAAGGAAGAAAAGAAGGGAAACAGTGGCCCACATGCTGTGGAGAAGATGGCAAATGTAACAGAAGACAGAGAAAAAGGCAGAATTACTCAACACTTCTTTGCCTCAGTCTTCTCAGAAAAGGCAAAAGGGTGCTCAACCTGTGGTAATGAGCAGAGGACAGAATAGGGGAATTTCAGCACAGATATGTAAAGATATAGTAGAGGATACCTTGTTTCTAAATGAATTTAAGTCTCCGGGACCAGAGAACTAATCCAGGTATTAAAGAACTGGCAAATGTAATATCGGAGCCATTGGCAATCATATTTGAAAACTCTGGAAAACAGGAGAAATCCAGCTGACTGGAGGAGGGCAAACGTTGTCCCCATCTTCAAAAAGGGGAAAAAAGAGGATCCCAACAATTATCGTCCAGTTAGTCTGACCTTCATACCAGGAAAGATTCTGAGCAGATTCATACGAGAGGTCTGTGAAACATCTAGAGGCAATGCATAATCACAAAAGTCAACATGGTTTCAGAGAAAACAAGTCTCTGCCAGACAACCTATCTCTTTCTTGATAAAATTAACTTGGTAGATGAAGGGAATGCTGTGGATTAGTATATCTTGTTCAGTAAGGCCTTTGACAAGGTTTCCCATGACATTCTTGCCCACAAGCCTGTAAAATGTGGGCTAGACAAAGAACTGTTTCATGATTTGTAACTGGTTGACCGGGGAACCAAAGGGTGCTCACCAATGGCTCCTTTCATCCTGGAGGAGAGTGACCCGTGGGGTCCCCACAGGGCTCTGTCCTGGGTCCAGTTAACTGTTCCATTTATCATTGACCTGGATGACAGACTTGGGAGCAATTTACAAATTTGCGATGCACCCATTAGGAGGAATAGTCATACTCCAGTAGGACCAGGATCAAGATTTCAAATGATCGATGACTAGAAAGTGGGCCAAAAGCTAACAAAATGCAATTCAACACAGAGGAAATGTAAGGTACTGCAACTTGGGAGAAAAACATGAAATGCACATATATAGGATGGCGACATTGCTTGGATAAAGTACATGTGAAGGGATCTACGGAGTCCCAGTAGATGATAAGTTGAACATGAGTCAACGTGCGATGCGGCAGCTAAAAAGGCCAATGCAATTTAGCTGCATCAATAAAAGTATAGTGTCTAGATTAAGAGAAGTAATTGTGCCATTTATTATGCACTGGTCGGCCCCACCTGGAATAATTGTGTCCAATTCTGGGCAACACAATTCAAAAAGGACATTGAGACACTGGGCGTGTCCAAAGGAGGGCCGACTAAAATGGTGAAAGCTTGGAAACCTTGCCCTATGAGAACGACTCAGGAGCTGGGGGATGTTTAGCCTGGGAAGAGAAGTTAAGAGGTGATATGATAGCCCTGTTTAAACTATGTGAAGGTGTCATATTTAGGAACGGGGGGAGCAAGTTTTGTTTTCTGCTGCTCCAGAGAACAGGAACCCGGAACAATGGATGCAAGCTACAAGAAAAGAGTATTCCCACCTCTATATTGGAGGCGACTTATTACAGTAAGGGTGTTCGACAGTGGAAGCACTCCCTCGGAGTGTAGGGAGTCTTCTTCCTGGAGGTCTTAAAACGAAGGCTGGATGGCCATCTGTTGGGGATGCTTGATTTGGATTTCCTTCATGGCAGGGAGTGGACTGGATGGCCCTTGTGGTCTCTTCCAAACTCTATGATTCTATGATTCTCCAGTGAAACACCAAATCCAAAAAACAGTGATACTCTCATGGGCCAACCCAAAATATAACAGATCAGCATGCAAGCTTCCCGAGCTCCAATGTTTCTTCCTCAGTCGAAGAGATTCTCAGGGAAGTTTAAACTGAATTCAAGATGATGGCATCAAGAGCATATTTATCATCAATCATCATCATCATCATCATCATCATCATCATCATCATCATCATCTTTAATCAAGATTTGCCTATGGGAATTTATATAATTTTAAAATATTTTCTAGCTATGGATGGTTGAATCTGTGGATTAAAAAAATCCATGGACACAGAGGGCCAATTGTATTTATTGTATAAATAGAACTGGGACCCAGAGCAGCTCACAATATTAAAAGAACAGTACAATTAAAAACATAGAATTTATTGTTCAGGTCACCTCCAACTCATGGTGACCCTGTGGATGAGATGTCTCCATGACTCCTTGCTCTCCACTGCCCTGCTTACATTCTGGAAATTCATACCCATGGCCTCCCTGTCTATCCATCTAGGTTGAGGTCTTCCTCTCTTTCTACATCCCTCCACCTTTCCTTGCATCTCTGGGGAAGGACCAGAGATACAAAAATGCCTTGGAGGCCACATGGGGCCCCAGGACCATACTTTGGCCATCTTGGTTCCGGGGACACAGGCATGTGGTGGCACACAGACCACCCTGTCCTCCAAGAGAGTGGAATGAATGACCTAGGGCTCAGCAAAACCAGCAAGTGGTCCCATTGCTGTCCCAAAGCACCTGCTACCTGTGGTGTTGCCTCATTACCTAATGGTAGGGCCAGCGGTGGAAAAAGGAATCTCTGGCTATGATTGAATTAGACCACTTGCAGAATGTAAACAACACTTTTCTGCTGCTACTTCCTTGCACAAGGACAACAGAATGTGCCTGATCACCCCCCCCCCCGCTCCTAAGCAGCAGATCAGTGATCTGAAGGCTGGAGATACACCTAGGAAATTCCCTCCTGGGAATAGGAGCTCTCCTGGGCTATTGTTGCATACCTGAGGTGAAAGGTATTGCAGAGAATACATATGCTGGTGACACTGGGGTAAACTAATGTAAGGCACAAATTGGATTTTGGCTTCTAGGTTCCATCTGTGGCAAGATGCCTCATGTTTCCTATTTAGTGTACAAATATATAAGACGTAAATATGGCTCTGTGTGTGTGCTGTATGGAAATTGATATTTCCAGGGGTGTAGCTAAGAATTCTGCCCTCAAAATAAAAAATTCTTTTAGTGCCCAAATTGTAGAGCAAGATCTTGAAAATCATCCACACCTAAAACTCTTCTATTTTCTGTGTTCACATTCCCTTGGTCACTTTGCTTGGCCTTTTCTTTGGATGCCTAAACTGTATTTCTAAATTTTCAATTGAAATTTTAAGTTACTGCAATGCTAGAAATTTGGAGACTGAATGACAGATTTCATGGGGGGGGGGAGCATGCCCTCATTTTGTCTTCCCTGGTTATTTAAAAAAATAAACATTTTCATTGGAAAGGTCATCAGCAGCTTGCCTTCTGACTTTATTAATACCTGACTCCCTGTCTGGCTTCACCTTTGTTCCTTTCTTTCCTGTTTTCCTTTACCAAATGTAAGAGGTTGTGAAATTACTGTGTCTGAGTACAAAAAGGCAAGGGTGATTAAAGAGTGAGGGATGTAAGGATGAAGGCTGGCTCAAAATATTTTGCTGCCTAAGGCAGAACCACAAACATCCCTCTCCCTGCCAATCAAGATAATACCCAAGAGTGGTTAGATTCTTTTGGCACTTCAGGCAGAGTCCCACAAGAACTTCACCTTGGCAATAAAAATAGACTGAAAATAGATTATAGAAGCAATTCTAACTGATCTGGGTATTTCCCACCAAGCATACAGATGACAACTCAGTTCCTTGCAACAGCTTTGCAGACTGCAAGGGACATCTCAGTTTCATTCAATGGTGTTCATTCCCTGTTACCTGTTCACTGATTAGAAACGACAGCAGAAGAAGCTTGTGAGAATGGATGTAGAATTCTGGAAGCAAAGGGTGGGTACACTTTCACTTTGTGAGATACAAACTTCTTACCCTGGGGAAGAATGTATATGCATACTCAAGCAAGTTGTCTCTTTTATAGTGGTTTACAAAGATCTGGGTCTGATCCTACAGTTCATCCTTCATGAATTATCACCTTTTTTTTAAAGCCTGTAACCAGCTTGTCCAGCATCTACAAACAGATACTTTACCAATCTTTTGTAGGAATCCCTTAAGAAATGAGTTTCGACTAGTCTCCTTTAGTAGGGACTAGCTGGGGATGGTGGGAGGTGCAACTGGAGGTCATAAGGATTGGGAAAATTGCTCTAGGATTAGCTACTCTCTTTTAGCTGAACGTAAACTTGCCAGGCTTAACTGTTAACCTTCATGGCACAAAGGTACAGGCAAGAGACTGGGATGTACAGGTTGCTCACCTGTAACTGTGTTTCTTCGAGTGGTCATCTGCGAATTCACACAAATGGGTTTATTCTGTGCCTGCGCAGCAATCCTCGGAAACTTCTAGAATCTCTAGGCAGAAAGTAATGTATCTTTCTGCAACTTTTTGGCGGTAGCCCCGCCCACCTGTATATAAGGCCCCTGGTGGCCCGCTCTTCCTCAGTTCCGAATGAGCCGCTAATCAGCGCGGCAACAAGCGTTGTCAATGAGCAGACACTGAGGGGATGGATGGGCGGGTTTGTGTGAATTCACAGACGACCACTCGAAGAAACACAGTTACAGGTGAGCAACCTGTACTTCTTCTTCGTGGTCTCTGCAAATCACACAAATGGGTTTAGACTAGCGAGCCATAGTCAGTGGAGGAGGGAGTGTCAATATCCAATAATCACATATCAATAAAGTATGTAAACCAAACAGCTGTGTTATTTATTAACAGTACACAGGTCTATTGCATGGCAGAAAGTAACACTGCCCTCCCAAAGGCTGCTTCATGCCTGGCCCTCGCATCCAGCCTGTAATGTTTAATGAATGTCAAAGGCTGGGACCAGACAGCTGCCTTGCACACATCCTCAAGAGGTATGCCCGTCAAGAAGGTTGAGGATGCAGCTACCGCCCTAGTTGCATGGGCCCTAACCCGACCTGGCAGAGGCTTTCTAGCCAGTTCATAGCAGAGGTGTATGGTACTGACCACCCACTTGGAGAACCTCTGCGGTGACACCGGCAGCCCCTTCTTGGCTTCGGAGTAGCACTTGTCGACGGGTGAGGACGAGGTTTTGGGGGCGAAGGTAGACTGGGCCCCTTCCACTATAGCCGAATTCAGCTTGGGATGGTGAGATAGCCAGGAGGGCGCAGATGGAATAACCCGGTAGAGGTTCTCAATCCGGCGTGAAGTTGACAGGATGGTGGCTGGGGCGTCCCAAGAATGCTTAGCGATCTTCTCCAGGGACGGGAGGTAGGCCAGGGCCGGTGGAGCTGGAGCCGAACCGTGGATCCTCCTTTCCACCGGGTCGAGAGCATCGTCCTCGGGGTGGGCGACCTCTAGCTTGAGGGTGTCAGCCATCCGTATGATTCTGTCTGCAAAAGCCCGAACGTCATCCGTAGGTGAAGGGACGGAGGGGCCTTGAGGCACAAACGGGGCATCCTCATCCGAAGCGGGGGATACGGAACGAGGAGAGCCCGAGCCGGACCCCGAAGGGGGTGGGCTTCGTCGCCTGATGAGAGGATAGGATGTCCCGAGGTCGTCCCGGTTGTCCCGGCGGGAGGTGTCACCATCCGGAGGACGGGCTAGAGCGTGAGCACGGAGGTCCCGGCGCAGGCGGGACGGGTCAACCGGGATGAGGTACTGACCCGTGCACTGGTCGTGGACGAGATCCGGGAATGTCTGGAAGAGGTCCTGATCATGATCTGTAGGTACAGCCAGAGCCTCGTCGGCCTCAGTACCTAGGGTGGCCCGGTCCCGTGAGGCAGAGCGCGGCCGTCTCTTTGGTGGAGGTGAGGGAGATCTTGACCTCGGCCTCTGAGGGGAGAATGGAGCATAGGAGTCCTGAAGCTCTCCCTCCGATTCAGAGTCCACATGCACAATCTGTAGGCTGTCCGCCGGTACAGAGAGGTGACTAGTGAGCAGGACTCTGGGTTCGAGCGGCACCGTCCGGGAAGGAGCTGGTATAGATGGAGTCGGGGTGTTTACCGGCTCAAGAACAGGTGAAGTCGACGGTACTGGCCTCGATTCAGGTGGAGGCACTGAGACCGTGCTTGGGGGCCCCTTACGTCGGCTTTTGGCGGGAGGCGAGGACGAGCGAGCCCGCTTCTTGTCCCGGTGGGAGCGTTTTTCCCCTTTTTTCTTAGGGGCCTTGGGGGCATCCGCTTCCCCAGAAGCTCCAGAGCCGCCCGGCTGGTTGAGAACCCTCTCATAGAGGGCGGCCTTGAGAGTCCAATCCTGATTCTTGAGGGCTTGGGCGGACATGGCCTTGCAGTGGACACAAGTGCCCTGGATGTGTGTCTCGCCGAGGCAGAGGACACACTTGTCATGGCCATCGGCTCTGGGAATTTTAACCCCGCACTTAGTGCATTGCTTGAAAGAGGCCATGGTAAGAAAGTCCATTACCTGTCCGAGTCAAGCCAAATGAGAAGTTGTCCGTCCATGGGAAGTCTGAAAGAATGGTCAGTGAATTTCCAAAAGGTCAAAGCCAGAGATTCCAAGTAGAAGAGCAAGCAAAAGCTAGCAAAGTTCCTCGAGCTGCTTAGCGCGGTGGAATGAAGGAACTGAGGAAGAGCGGGCCACCAGGGGCCTTATATACGGGTGGGCGGGGCTACCGCCAAAAAGTTGCAGAAAGATACATTACTTTCTGCCTAGAGATTCTAGAAGTTTCCGAGGATTGCTGCGCAGGCGCAGAATAAACCCATTTGTGTGATTCGCAGAGACCACGAAGAAGAAGCTCAATTCTTTTGCTCAGTTTCTTTTACAAGGGGGCAATTTCTTTTTGAATGTGCTGAACAAGATCAAGGTGCAACCCTTAAGGCTGTTTCTGTAAACTTCTGCACTGTTCAGGAGTGGCAATTCACCTTTCAAATAGCAAATAGCCCCCCCCCCCCATCTTTTAAGATCAGAAACAGACATGTCCACTCCCAGGATTTATCATTGTGTTTTGTTTTCTGACCCAGAAGATCCCAGAGGCAGAAAAATGGTCCCTGGACTGGACACACTGAAGATGTCCACCCGTTTTAAGTCTAATCCAACTCCTTGTAGTTAATCACCATGGAAGGGATATGTCATCCTAGCAAACTTCAGTTTCAGGTAAGCTCAACTTAAAGGAAAACATGCCCCTTTGAACACAGGGCGGCTTACTTTTGAGTAAAAGCAAGGATGGATTTGCATTGTGCAGCAATGAGACAGGATTCAGTTACCACTAATTCCCCACCCCAGGCTCATAAACATTGCAGACTTTTACACCCAGTAACTGATTTTGTCTGATGTCCACTAAGTCATCCCCAGGCCTTGAAATGATTCCTGCAGTGTGTGAAATCTTCACTGCCACATTGGTCAGTAGAGAAACCATCCCTCAAGCCATCAATTGTTGGAAGCCCTGTTCTCCACTTTTGTGGCTCTGGTTGATGGCTAATGAGGAGACAAGCTCCTTTTTGTCTTATTTTTTAAAAAAAATCTTAAATGGATTAATAAGAGTTTCTCACTGCACTTTTAAGAGCCAACAAAACCGAATCTTGTCAGTGCAATCAAAGCCAACATTGAATGATTGATGGAAGTTCAACGGCTTTAACTTTTGCTTTCAGGATCATCTTTCAGGGGTCTGTGCACAAGAAAGCAGCGGGGGCCCTGTGATTATCATGCTAAAAGCCTGCTTGGTCCCTGCCAATAATTAGATTTCTATATGCATTGCCCTTCTTTGGCTTCAATGTGCAACATGGGGAGCTGCTCTTTTGCAGGTTCGAAGGAGTGAGGATCCTTTGGGGCCGCCCTTAAGCGTGGAATTGGGATTTTGCACTTGGGATTCAACAATGGCTCTGCGCACTGTTGGGTGGCACATGCTTGGCTTTGTATACTATTGTTCATCTCCCTTCCCCAATAAGACGAGGCTCATGGGCAGCAAGACTTTTAGGGCCATCTGTTACCTCATTGCCAACAGAATGTTCTCACATTGTCCACAGCTGCACCAAGAGGTGGGAGTTGCAGCTTTAAGCAAAAGCCTCTATGCCTCAGCTCTGGGAGAAATGAGGGACACAGATAACATCTCCATATTCTGCCAAAGGTGCTTTTAGAGGTCAGTCACTGTGAACTAGAGAGCACAAATCATGGCATTTTATACATACAAATAGCAAAACAATTATATCCAGACAGTAGGGATGCAGGCGTGGAAGGTGACAGTTGATTAAATGTTTGAAATTACCTCAGAGAAAATGACAGCTGTGGGGCATACGAAAACAAAAAGTGAAATGGTAATATCATTTTCAAAATTATCTTAAAAATGGAAAGAGAATGGTCCTGAATCACAGTAGACAGCAACCTTAAAGAAAGAAAGGAAAAAAAAAAAAAAAAAAAAAAAAGAGAGAGAGAGAGAGAGAGAGAGAAAGATATTGAAAAGACAAGGTTCTCTGGAAATCTCTGAATTATTCATCTGGAATAATCACCACAGGTTCCTAAACTGCAAATTCAGAACAGGTGGAAATGTGCCACTACATGTGTTGTAAATGCCAGTGCCTGAGATTGGGTGCCTCTGAGAAAGAACAGTGATTTTTCTTTGAGCAGAATAGAGGTGTGGTTTTCTAAAAGTGATAGTGTACCTGCTTTGCAGCATGTGAAAAATGCTTGTTTTGTTTGTTTTTGCTCTGAACTACGAACAGGGTAAGGCCATAGTTCCATTAAGCCAAATGCACCCCTTCTGAAGGGTTTTATTTTGATCAAGTAAAATATGTCAATTGTGTCATGAGAATAACCACCATTTCTTTTTTCCAGTAGCAGCTTGGTATGGGATCCTAGCAACCTGGGGAATGGCAGTACTCCCTACTCGCCACATCTCCCACTATCTTATTATTGGTCTCTGAGAGAGAAAAAAGCAGCCAGGCACATCTCCACCATGCCTTGGCCCAGCAGCTGGTGAAAGGCTCTCCTTCCATAGTCCAACCACTACTGCTCTCATCTTTGAGGGAAAGAAGACAAACCAGCATCTGCTGGACTTAATCTACTTGCCTCCTTCCATTCCCTTTCTGTGTCCTAGTTTAGATTATAAACCTGAGGACAGCAAACTGTCAAATCATCAAGTCTTTTTAGCTGAAGTGTGAGATATAAATATTCTAAATAAATGAATGAATAAAGTGGAATGCCCAATATCTTGATGCTATTGTCATTGAAGGACATTCCAGTAACCCACATGTATACAGAACTCTGTTAAAAGGACAATTTTATTGATTATGGAAGAAATGTGATTTCTTGTTGTTATAAAAAAGTAAAAGTTTCCCCTTGACATGAGGATTAACAGTTTAAGTGACTATTTGGAGGTTATATTCCTACCATTTTGTCAATGGGTGCCCTTCCAATAATCTGACTAGTGCTGGCCCAATAGCTAGATAACTCCTAAGTATCCTTGGAGATCTTCCATCGTCCAAACAGAGTCCAGTTTAACCAGCAATTTAGTGTAAAGCACACATGTATGTAATAATACTATTACTAATACTAATACTAATAATAATAATAATAATTTGTATCCCGCCTCTCCTTGTATTGGATCGAGGCAGGTAACAACAAACATAAGAACAATAAAAATAAAACACAACAAACCACAAGTAAAAACATAGCATAACATATGAAATCCAATTCCCTATCTCCCTCCCACCTTAAAGATATTATAATGCAGATCTCCTTCTGCAGGTCATTCCAGATTTTTGGAGCGGCAACAGAAAACATCCTCTGGGAAGTTGTTACCAGTCTGGTTTTCTTAGACTGCAAGAGCTTGGCCGCCTCCCAATCCAAGCCTTTTGAACCGCTGGCCCAGCGGACTGAGGACTACTTGGACTTGGAAAACCGCTTTCTTTGTAGGCCATCACCTCTGCCCGCCGTGCGGGCGAACTCTGTGCCTTGCGGAGGGACCAGCCCCTCTTCCTGACGGTTTCAAAGGACAAGTGGTCCTTCGGACAGACATTACTTTCTTGGCCTAAGGTTGTGTCTGCTTTCCACATGTGCCCAGGCCCTGTGTTGCCTACCCTTGCTTCCAATCCAACTTAGATGCGGAGCGAAGCCTGCACTCTCTTGATTGTCAGTTAGAGCGCTGGCGTTTTACTGGAAAGAATGCTGCCTCCCGTCAGTCCGAGAGAAAAGGAGAGACTTTTCCATGGCTGTACTCGGAACCGAAGAAGGGGTTGCCCGTTGTCTGGCGAGCGGTTTCCAAATGGGTGGGCTGGTACAATCACCTGCTAATGAAACTGCTGGTCAAACCTCTTCCCTGGCAGGGTTCGGTCCCACTCCACAAGCGCAGGGTCAGACCCTCTGCATTCTGTCGGCCTTCCCTGGGGAGGATGCTGTACGGCTGCTGTTGGTCCCAGCCATTGACTTTATAACTCACTATAGGCTGGACACTCAGAGCCATCCGAGACGCAGGCTTTCGGGAGGGCTGTGTTGGTTTCAGGGTGCATTGATTGGCACTACTGATGGTTTTTGTGTTTTCAGCCTTTATGTCATAATGCCATGTTTACATTCCTGTTGCAATGTTGATGCACAATTCCCATGGGACTGGTCTTGCATGGACCTTTTATTCCCTTCTCAGTTTTGCCAATATTGCTATTGTTGAGTTGTGCATATGAACAAAAAGCCTTTGACTCTTTTATGGTTTTCCATGGGTTTTATTTTACAATAAATATACCCTTGGTTTACCATTAGTTTTGGTTTTTCAGGAAACTCCATCCGTCAGCTCTTACCTAAGCTTGCAGTCTAAATCCATTTGTATGATTCGCAGCAGCAGAAGAGACCACGAAAGAAGGGACATGTTGATTACCTGTAACAGTATTCCTTCGAGTGGTCATCTGCAATACATACAAATCCCACCCGTCCATCCCTTCAGTGTCCTGCTCTCTGTCTCTTTCCATCACCTGCTGGGGGCGGGGAAAATTGCGAAACTGGGGAACAATGCCGCGGGGAAGGCAGGGGCCTTTAAACGGGTGGGAGGACGTTTACCGCCCAAAAAGTTCTATATGTTACGCCAAACGTAACCTTTGCCCAGCCGTTGTTCCAGAAGTTGCCGGCACAGCATGCCGCAGGCGAGTTTGCATGATGAAACCCCATTTGTATGTATTCGCAGATGTACCATCGAAGAAATACTGTTACAGGTAAGCACTGTCCATACATTTATACTATATATATAACACCATTATACCTTACACACACACACACACACACACACACAAACCCCTTTTTTACACACACACCTATTATGTGTTTACTAACACTGGGAACCTTGTGATCCCTTTTCCCCCCAGGGCTGGGTTTTTAGTTTCCTTCTCCTGATAGTCAGCCATGCTTCTGGGACAGAGGGATTTTGAGTCCAATAGCCTCACAGGAGCAACAGAATTCCTTCCCCTTGGCTCACTATATTGCAATTATTCGCCGGACTTTTCATTGCTACTGTTCTATCATTCTGAGATCTTCACACTGAACAACTATTTTTTCCATCGGACCAGATTGCTCTCCATGGCTTTAAAACTTTCACACCCATCGTGAGGACATCTTCCCCTCTCTGTTTTCTAGTAGGATCATTAACAAGGTATGTCGTGTAAAAACCAAAAATTTGCTGATCCCATGAACTGGGGGCACTTTCAGGGGAAAGTCTTTCATAGTATTTCCTCTAGATAGTTGGGAACTGCGGTCGGTCTGGGGAACCAATTTTGTGTCTTGGACCTCCCCGGGGGCTGCAGAAATTGCCAGAATACAAGAAGCAAAAGTCTTAGAAGTGGCTGGAAGTATTACAGTCGACCCTCATTAACCCACTGGACTTTTTATCCATGGACTCAATCTTCCCAAGGCTTGGCGTGTGGGTGGTGTGTGTGTGTGTTACCCCAGTATTCAACTTGCCATCCTCTAAATTTTTGCATTTATATAAGGGGCACCATTTTAATATTCCATGATTTAATGGGATGGCATCCGTGGGGATTTTGTTATTCTTAAAATCCTCTTATTAGTTATTTTTATTTTATTACATTAAACGTATTTCTGGACCATGTGAATTCTTTCAGGTTAAATTGCTGCTATGAAGGCTCCAGGAGAGGCAATGCCTTTCCTTCCCTTTTTGAAATTTGATATTTATTATAATTTTTTTTGGTTGGTTGTTTTTGTTTTTTGCCAGAAAATCATGGAAATCTGACAGGAATAGGGCCTGCAGTTTGCAGCTAGTTACACCTTCTAGTTACATGCAGATCTCTAATCAAACGCTGTGTGTATATGCTTTTTAAAAATCTACCAGGTTTTAGTCATAATAAAAAGTTTGTGTTGTTGTTAACTGTCATCAAGGTTTGGGCTTGATGTATGGTTACTCCATGAATGCGCGCGAGATCTCCCAAGTCCCCCTGTTCTTCAACACAGGGTTTGGCTTCCCTGCTTTGACGTCCTTCCATCTGGAATGTAATTGCCCTCTTTCCTATGCCTCTACCTTAGCAACTATTTCCAATGAGCATGCAAGTTCATGATGTCAAAGTCTGGCAGTAATCAGTTTAGTCTCTTGGCCTTTCTGGAGGAAGTCCGCTTTGATTTCTTCTGGGATTATTTATTTGTTTTTAGGAGTCCATATTCTCCATAGAACAGTGGTTACTCAGAACTTTTATCCTGGGACCCAATTGACATCTGGATGCAGAAGTTGCAACTCCCTCCACTCGACATCGTATGTGTATATATAACATATTTTAAATAAATAAAACTTATTTACTGTTGTGTATTTGTCCGCACCATTCTCATTATATTCATATATTAACATTTTATTAAAGAAATACCATTGTTCAAACTTAGAATGAACTTTATTTAACAAAATTTCATATTTAACTTGACCCATGTGTAAATTTTACATATAAAAAAGTTGGGGAAGGAGATGCGGGTAGGATCCGGCCACCAGCTTTGTAACCCCTTTGGCATCCATCTTGTGATGCCCCACACCCACTGTTTGAACACCATGCCTTAGAACTCTTCTCCAGCACCACATCTCCATGGGCTTATTTTCTCCTAATCAGCTTTCTTCAATTGTCCAGCTTTCACAACCACATACTGTTTAGAACTGGAACTATTGATAGTACTGACAAAACCTAACTCTAAATTCAATTTATTTTACAACTTCCGGATCTTGTCTAGTTCTTACGCTTGTTCCTTCCAAGTCTAGTCTTATCTGATTTCTAAAGTAGTATAGTAGTGCCAGTCGATTTAGGTTTAATCTTCCCGCTCTAGTCCATTGATTGTTTTCTAGCAAGAGAGCTTGCTTTAACTCAGGGTAGGCCCTGGGTTCCTTAATGTCACACTTCAAAGCTGTTTTATTAGTCCTTCATCCATTCCCGTCTCCCCAAGAGGACCGTTTGTGCGTTCCACAAAGCAATGAACTGACCATCTAGAAGCTTCACGAAGTGGGGATTCATCTTTAGATTGGTAGCCTGCAATCTAAACATTTTTTAAAATAAACTTTTTTTCCCCAAAACAGAAGCGGACTTATACCCATTCTGGTTTATTCTAATCTTTTGGGGGAATTTCGCTATCACATGAAGACCTCAAGGGCGGTCTCAGAAGCAGAGAATTGATCCAACTGCAGTGCCCATTTCTGCCTTACTGGTCATGTCAGCATTGGGTTTTTGAGATTTCACCACCAATTTTACTACTATTCTTTCTCAGTATGCCTAACTGAGAGAAAGTATAATTTCTATAATTATTATCTTATAGAGTGTTGGTGTGTATGTTGCGCGCGTGTGTTTGTTTAATGGAACTGAGCATCTAATTGGACTTTATAGGTTTTTCCATACAAATGTGGGACGTATTTACGCTCTGATGCTATCAGGTTGTGTAGTACAGACGCCCTTAACTTTGAAGATTCTAGCAAGAAGTCAGTTTTTCTGCAATAATGGCTTTGTTGTTCCTGGTTAGATACAACGGCCTGCTAAGATGCAGGCTGAGCTGATAGCCCAAGTAAAAAAGACTTCGGCTGTTACAGGACTGCCAAAATAAAGCTGCTTCAGGTCTCTTGGAAGTATGCTGTTTAAATGATGCAGGCATCCTAAGAACCAGAAGCTGCACCAAGCTGCACCCAGTGCTTAGAAATTGGAGTGTTGGCTTTGGCGGACCTCGGACTTGTGGGAACCCATGACTCATTTAAATAGCATACCTCCAAAGCGACCTGAGCCGTTTTATTTTGGTAGTCTGTAAACAGGCCTCAGTCTGACTATTTTTAAGTGGTCCAGCCACAGTTGTGCTTTTCCATTGTTTTTCCCCAATAGTTTGAACGGACGACAGTAACCTTTGTTAATGTTCCATGTTACTACTTGTGGGTCCTTGCTATCCACAGGGTTCCAGGACCCCCTGTCGGCTACCAAACTCCCTGTCTGTTCAAACACAATAGATAATAAAATGGTTGTCCCTTATAAACATGGCCCAAATCAAGATTTGCTGTTGGAATTTACTATTTTCGAATACATTTTCAAGCTGTGCGTGCTGAAATCCAGGATAAAACAATCCAGGGAATGGATACAGATTCCAACTGTACTGTAAGGAAGTTGGTAATCGATTTTTTTTATGAAGATCTTAACCATAAGTGTATATTTATTTTTTGGTAACATAATAAGAATTGTTAGTATTGGTTGTTTTAGTTTCCCTCTTTCCCTTTTGGGTATTAATGTTCATCATGACAGTACTATCACTAGAACTCTGGGATCCAGGTAAGTGGAAGAAGCACATCCACTTTTCCCAGATCTTGTTCGTTCACAACAAATCCTCCTTGTCCCCTCTATTCCTTTGTTTTTTTTCCTGCAGGTGTTATTTCTTTTCTGGCACCAATATTGTTTAGTACAGGAATGTACGGATTGAACAAAAACGATTGAGAAGGTAAGGCAGTCTTCCTACTTTTCTTTAATTTATTTGTGGTTTTCTCTGTGGAGAACATGGTATTTGGAAGGGCATAGTGGATATGATTGCAGGCATACTGCTAGATACTTAATTGTATTTATTAGCGCAATTGTACTATCATAGCAGTTGTTTACCGTACACTCAGAGAATGGCTTGTTGGCACCTGAGCAGGTGGAATGCTTGCAAGCATACAGTGGGTCTTTCCAGAGCGAGTATGGAGTTGCTGCAGGTCACTGGAGTTTATCACACTGCCTTCTTCCCACTCCTGGCACGGGGCTGAAACCGTTGTTGCAAACCAGCTTCACACACTTGCCTGTCCAGGCCGGAGGATCCTTACCTGATCAGAAAAATCCTGTTCTTCACAAGTACAGGAAAGTCTGGATCGAGTACAGGATGCCTGGGCACAGCGATGTGATGATAAAATCTGGTTAAACAGTTTCAGCATTCGCCTGGTCAGGAAAAAGGGCAGTTCGATAAAACTCCATTAATAATTGAAAGCTTTTGGCTTGCCCTTTCTCCTATCCACCCCTCGTTGACACCCTGCAAGGGCTTATTGGATCACCCAATCAGATGTTTTACAGCAGTTGGACTTCCCATTAACTGGTGGCTTGTTCCTCTTCCCAGCCCCTAGAACCCTAGTTTTGAACCACATTTTTGTTTATGGAACTTGCCTAACAATTGTGTATGTCTTTAAAGCTTAGAGTTTGGATGGAGAGCGACTCGACCTACCAAGTTTGGACGGATCATCGTGCTGAATATCCTACTGGGGAGGAGGCTGTCGACTATGGAAGGGAATGGGAGCTGAGCTTTATCCTATGGCAAGGTATAAGAGTCTGCTCCTGTGTCATGATCTTATGAAATCAAAGACAGACATAGCCATATCGACTGGAAAATCCAGACTGCAACAGTGAACTTGTAGCATCTTTGGGACTAAACATGCATCTAAGAAGTCGTGTATCTGAGGAAGTAAGCTTCAAGTTTCCGAACAACTCCTGCTACCAACTTCTTTCTTTTAGGTAGTCCAAATGTGCTATAATATCACTTGTATAATGATCTGTATAGAATCTAGTATGTTTGGGGGCCTCCTATATTTAGGGATGGTCTCCAAGTCAACATTGCTTTGTGTGTTGTCATCTGTACTGTCCCCATTCATGAGGACATCTTTAGGCCAGGGGGCTTTCCCAACCTGTTGTGCTGCTCTTATTCTGCCATTCTGCTTTTTCTTAACTTCACATACACTACACATCTTTCTGGCTTTCCCCCTGGGTGTCCTGATTCACTATCTTTTTCAGAACCCTTTTCCAGTGAAAACAACAGGTGACCTTTTCACATTTTTAACCAAGTTTTCCCGAGGCTTCTAAACATGCTAGACAAGCTAATGAACTCTGTGTGTGTGGGGGGGGGGAGGGGATAAAGGTCCTATCAGCTTTGCTCTCCTTATTCTTTTTACTCGTTTGTGGAAGCTCAAGAAACGTACAAAGCCCCCCCACACACCACCACACACACTTTCCTTTGTTTTAAACAGCACACAATGGAATACAGTAGAAATAGGGTGCACAGTACCGTTTCCGGATTGCACAGTAACGTTTCAAGATATGCTAGCTAACCAGAGAGTGCAGCAGCTACAGCTTTGCTCTGCACTTGACCCATATTTCCATGTTTTAAGGTAAGAAGAAAGGTGTAAAGTGTTTGCTACTCTTGGCCCACAGCCAAAATCGAGTTTAAAACACCTGGGCTTTGGGAAATAAGACTATGTGCCATCGTTGACCCTAGTGGTTGCCCCATACTGGACTCAAAACAGTTATTGACGCTGTACTATGTACGTATCCCGTATAAAACATTACAATAAATACTAATAAAGTATCATTTGTTTGTTTTTTCAGGCATTATGATGGATTGCTAGAAGTTGTTGGGGTTAATGGCTCCTCCACTGTGCACAGAATTCAAGTGAAGCTTGGCAAATCCATCCGGCTGGGCCAAATGCTCATATGTGAGGGTAAGGTAACCGACCTTGGAGCAAGCTGATGGGGAATGCCTAGAAGTAATAGAGCATCCTGAAAAAGATCCTTTTCATGCCTCTTCATTCCAAAGCCACTTCCTTGGAAACAGTCATAAAAACATCTGCATTTTCAGGCTAGCCAGAGAATAGAGGAGCAGAGTCAGGGAGGATTTGTTCGCCTCTTGTAATGATGGTGATGTAATAATAATATAATACTCTGGTCTATATTATATACCGCTATTCCCAAGGATCTAGCGGTTGAAACAACAATAATACAACAGTTCAAACATCCATAGATCACAAATTCAAACCCCCTGTACAAACCATCATAGCTATAAAACACAATTAAGAAACATGCACACACCCCCATACAAATCGAAGGGGGAAAAAAAGTTCCACCTGGTGGCGTGGGGAGTTGCGCGTCCCTCCGGAGGGCGAGGGAGCCGGGCTTTCATGTATCCCAATCGTGTATACTTGTTGGCAAAATTGGTTTGGGATTTCCAGCCATGTTTAATCTTGGGCTGCCTTTAATGGTTGCTTCTGTTTGGAAGGGCTTACAAAAAGTAGTGGGATGTTGTGAAATTTGTCGTTTTTATTTTCTTAATTGCAGCTGATCCTGAACAAATTCCACGATGCCCACATGCAGGTAGATGGAGAGCCCTGGGACAAGGTCCCTGCCCAGTTACACTAAACTCCAAGACCACGCACTGATGCTCTATCACTCAGGTGAACAGGACGGACGATGATGCTGAGGTCTCTCGTGTATCTGAACAGGAGCTACCAAAAGATAAGACCGACAGGGACAATCGGTCTGGCCACATTTTCATTATTCTACCTGGTAGTGGTTTACTACAGCTTGCCTTTCACTGAAAAAGCTTGTGCCTATAAAATATCATGTCTACCATGACCTCTAAGAACATGCCATCTTTATACTTACCTGTGCAATGAAAATTAACCAAGTCAGGCTTTAGCCGACCAAAGGAAAGCCGCATATGCTTAGGTTGCAGCATACATTTTGCTTGGTGGTATATTGTCATGCGGAAGTCAGGGATGGAATCAGGGAGAGGCACTTTCATGTTCATGTGATAGTGACTGCCTCCCTCCCAACAACATTTTCTTCTTTGCCAAACCCTTTGAATTTTTGTATATGTTCTGTGGAATAGTTGCCTAGCATTACCCATTTGTCATAGCAAAATCTAGTCTTTAAGAGACCATAATACAGTAATTCAGCTCCACTGTGCCTCACCAGAGCACCCTGTGGGTTTAAGTGTGACTTCTCTTCCTCACATAATTCCCTCATTTCAGAACAAACTTGATGCAGTCAGCATCAGTGTTTTGGTTACCCATAGTAGGTTGCATGAAAGGTTGTGGAGTTTGTATCTGAGAGGGGAGCAAAGTGCCTGAACCACAAGACACTCCTGCTGAAGTGAGACTTACACAGAAACAGCCAGCCTCACTGTCACTAGGAGAATCCCTGTTTCTGTTCAGAACCTATTTTATGTTATCGTTCTGCTTCTTAGAATACTGAGGAGCAGAGTGAGATTGAACTGTATTTTACTTAATCAACCCCGACCTAAATTTGAAGTATTCACATTTATCAGAGATTACTTGTGCTTCTTCACTGACTCATCAGGCTGCCTACTCTTCTGACTCATGGTTATTGTGAGACAGTAGCTATGGAATGGAAACAAGAGCTCTGGAAAATAAAATGCTAACCCTTAATGTAGGATTACGTTTGCCCCCTTGCACTCCCATACAGAATGCTATGCCATTCTTCCATTGGAACATCGGGTTAGCTCAAAAATAAACACACTGCTGAGGGCAAGTCTCCTGGTGACATACTTACACCATCCTTGGGCAGTTGAAGTCTTCTCCCTCTTTCCCAGACCGCCATCGGTTTGTAACAGCTCATGGCTGGACCCCTGTCCCTATTCAATTGTGAGCGCAGGACACTGTAATTCTGTTCCTTATTCCCCGGTGTTACGGGCACCAGTACCACGCCTCAGTGGCACTCCTGCCCACTGATCTGTTCTGATGTATAGCTGTGCCAGAGCCTTTGTGCTGTTTGTGTAACATTTTACAAGGAGATCCTTTTGCAACATGCCCAAAAATACACGAGACTAAACACCTGCCTATGTCACCTAGAGGATTCAGCCCTAAGTTGTGGAAGAATTGCAAAGTTTTAACCAGCTGAGTATTTTGCAATATCTGATTTGAAACACAATGGAAGGAAATGAGGCTTTAAATTCCAAAGGCATTAGTAATAAAACTGTCCACAAACTGCCATGCAGCCAGCATGACAAAACATTATTGACATTTCTCTGGCTTAGACTCCAAAAAAAAACGGAAAAAGCTGCAATCTGCTAAGCCTTCCCCTGGAGCAAGGTGGATGTGCTTCTGACAAGCTTCCCCTTCAGCCCCAATCCCACTTCACTTCCAGCTTCCTGCACTGTCCAGGAGGGTCCTCCATCCTTACAATTCAGCTTTTCAGAAGGCTGATTTTGTAAGCAACAGTTCCACTGATAGGAACTTTAAATCTATGCCTTTGTAATGTATTCTTGTTAGGTCACATTGCAGTTGCTCTTTTTTCATTGTTGTGTTTGTCTGGGGCCACAAGCCATAGGAACACTCCCTGCACACATCCACCAAGTGAGGGAAGTTATCAGGGATAGCAATCTTTTGTTTCAGTGGCTTTGTCCAGGACATTGTTTGACAGATTAAGCTCTTGGTTGGAACCTGAATTTTTCTTGTTACTTTAGGGCAGAGATGCCCCATTTTGGCACTGTGCTTAATACCTGATGCATGTTGTCCATTAGGTAATATCATTCCCAATATAAACTCAATTTTCTATCTAGCTTAAATTACGACTGCCTATTCATTGAGTAAAGGAAAGTTTTTACACATTTGATAACCCCGGCTGATTTATTTTTCGCACTGAATGGTCTTGTGCCAGTTTCAAAACAAGTTTCTTGGTTCATTGTACTTACTATGCTAGACGCGACAGACCAATTATGCCCTTGACGGTACAGGGGTATGATAGTCTAGGGTTTGCTGAATCGGCGTTTGTTTTCCCTCAGGTTATAGTTAATATATTTTTGGTAACCCTTTTACACAAGCAGAGTGTCATTACATTTATGCTTGTGACACTTGTCTCTTCTCTGAGGACACAACTGTTGAAAGACGATTTAAATGTCTCCTTTCACTGTTTTATACTCACTGGAATTTGTTACAATATTTCTCTTGTAATAACCTCAGTACTAAGAACAGTTTTGGAACGTGTTGTTTGAAAAGTCATTATCATGAGCGTACCAATGACCAAGAAATAGCTAAGTGGAGTAACGTTTAATGTGAGTGTTAACAGATATCTAGTTATTCAAGTTCGTTCCATTTATTTGAATGAGCCCTTTTTTTTGTATACTGTTCTATATAAGTACATTCGTCCCCCGGGTACGAAATTAAATTCGTTCCGCGCCATTTTTCGAAACCCTGAAGTCTTTCGCAAGCCGATTGCCATCGGCGCTCATGGGGGAAAAGCCGCGATTCGTTGCAAAAATGCGCGAAACGCACCAAAACTTTTTTCGCAACGCCGGAAAAACCTTCGACCCTGAATTATTTGTATTATTTTTTTTTCTTAACCGGGACATCTGTAACGCGGCGATTCGTATCCCGGGGTACACTGTACTATGAATGTTTGGTGTTTACATATGCACTAAAATAAGTAGACCATTTTTGAAAGGAGCTATTATTCTTCCGCTTACAGGAAGTATTAATATTATAGTTCAGTACAATGGAGGCGACAATGCTTGTCCAACTGTTATCCTTCTGCATCTAGAGTACTTCACTCATGTCAGAACTGTAATGGAACATTCCTGTTTGAGTACTTTCAGTTACAATTGTAAGTAATATTCATCTAGCTGTTGAGGGGGAAGGGAATTGACTCCAATAAACCATTGGATTGTGCAGACACTGGAAATGTAACATTGCCTTGCACATTGGGTTATACACACGATGAGGAATCTTTATATGAAATGAAGCAGTGACGCATATCTGACCTCCCACGTATGGACTACATTATACTCTCTCGTTTCAATGTCACTTTCCCACAAGTGCCAAACACACTTCAAGGAAACAGGAGGTGATTACCACAGAATTCTAAAACCATGTGGTCTTCCAAGATTTTATTGGACATAATTTCCATCAGTCTCAGCCAACCAAAGCCATTGATAACGATACTATAGGAAGTTGCAGTCCAGCAGGCAGAAGAG
This sequence comes from Sceloporus undulatus, assembly GCF_019175285.1. Taxonomy (NCBI): domain Eukaryota; kingdom Metazoa; phylum Chordata; class Lepidosauria; order Squamata; family Phrynosomatidae; genus Sceloporus; species Sceloporus undulatus. The sequence continues at coordinate 161,809,421 of NC_056523.1, forward strand.
ACCACACATTCCCCACTACCTTCACTAATTTACGCTCACAGATCTAAACCATTGTTTAAGATCTGTGAGCACGGGACCGGAAAAACCTCCATTTTCATTTACTCTCCTCCACCTCATATACTGGGCTATCTTTTAGTTTTATTATTCCTGCCTTTCTTATTACCTATGGACCTTATCTGGTTTATAATAAACTGGGTTGTTAGTTAAAAAAGCTATCTCAGAAAGAAAACAGTGTTGTGAAGCATCTTGTTGGAAAAACACTGACCAGAACTTGATGTCCCTGCCATTGTCACTGGTTCCTATTAGTATATAAAGGGCACAGTCAGGAGTCCTGAAACTTAAATTCAACAATGTGAAAGTCCTATCCAGCATCAAGGAAGGAGGAAAAAGGAAGTTACAACTAGTCTGAGGCTTTGTTCAAGTTGTTGTGCCCATAATTAGTATGGAATACTGTAAAAATTGGTTCCGTGTCTATACATTCTCCTTTGCCTACTGACATTAGGACGATACACGAGGGTACCTACTGCCCAATTGCACATGCGAATTTATTTTCATACTAATCAAGGGGCAAGACAATAGTCTATCTTGTATGTCATAGATCCCTGTTTTTTTATGTCTACATTTTATAGTATTTCTGAAATTTTTCTATGGGAACAAACTTCTGTAGGGTATGAACCTGTATACATTGGAACTAATATTTGACTTGTGTGAAATACTGAACTTTGACCCGAATGTAACAACTGAGAAATTACCAAAACTAACACACCCGTTCGACACAAAAAGGGGGTGCTCAGCTACCAAATTCCACATTGCGTTTGAACAGATCCGTACCAGTTAAATTATGAGTAAATTAATTAAGCACTTATGTTTTTGAATGTTTGCATCTTGTTTGTTTTTTGTTGTTTTTTTGCTTATATTTAACCACATGTTTGCAAAAGAAAATGAGTCTTTTCAAAAAAAAGTTCCAACTTGAATTGTTGGAAATTGTGGCATCCCTATTGCACACAGTTTTTCTCTTGACCTGCGTTTTATTTACTCAGTTTGCCAATTACGAAGCATGCTTGGACATGCTCCACGTGTATGATAGATACGCATTGTAAAGTGAATAGACTGTGTGCCACACCACTGTCTTAGACTCTGTGCCAGATCACCAGTAGTGGCACCGTAATGGAGAGGCTCCATTGACCAGGGCAACCCGTTCGTGGCTCTATTCCACAACATCTTGTCCACATGGGGTTACTTTGCCACTGGATTGCTGTTGTGTTGATTAGTGATGTTGATGGGCAATTTGCTCTCGCTGCTAACTCAAGATGACTAAGTGCCAACCTACCTTCTAAAGTGGGAGAGTGGAACATGGAGGCTCGCAGATGTTGTTTGACTTTTTGCAAATTTCATCAACCTTGCCCACCATAGCTACTGATGAGGATATTATGGGAAGCACACATCCATCAATTTATGAAGGGCTACCTTGCCTATTCACACTATACAGTCCCTTAATTGCCATTTCTGTTTCTACTGGAATCCTGGGGCTTGCAAGATTGGGACCTGCAAATTTAGGTGCTAGATTCTCTCTGGCTGATAATTTTAACAACATCTATCTCTAAACTGTAACACCCCAGGATACATACGGACTGGGACCATGTCAGTTAAAGTGGAGTCATAAGGAGCTATTACTGCATAGTGTGAAAAGGGCCCACTGATTCCACCACTTCTGTTTATACAGGAAAAACCTAGAGGTATGCCAGAATCTGATAAGGGGATTGCTGTCCCCTTGCCTTCGTTCATAATGTGGAAGCACAGAGTATCTGAAGCAAATGCTACAACAATTATTAACTGTATGCACACAAGGTACATGTGAACCATATTCTCTCTTCCATGCTTGCTATCTCAAATGACACTCAGGTTGCTTTTGTACTTGCTGCTTGTCTGAACTTTGCCTGTTCTCTTTCCATTCCCAAATACTAGAACTAACTATGTTTACATATCTCATGGGGGCCAGAGGGAATCAAATACTGTAGGTCCTCCAACAGTTTTTCTCTCAATGTTTTGAGTGGCTTCAAGCGTCTAGTTAGGTCTTACAAATCCCAAGTGCTAGTTTATGGGTTCAGGCTAATGAACTTTGCTTTATTTGGATTAGAAAGTCAGACGAATACCAAGAACTTGCACTTTTCTAGATTCTCCACTGTTTACGGGATTTCAAAAAAGGAAATCTTTGATTGTATGAAACTACTTTGCTATGAAATAAAGTGGTATGTTGCACTGAAAACCACTTGAAGTCACAGATGTTGTTAACGATCCCTTCTTTAATTTCTTGATCTTTTCTTGTACAGGACATGCTTTCTTAATCGATGTGGATTCTGAAAACAATGGGAAATGGAACTCTACACTACTCTAGTCAGAGTTCATTACAATAAGTATGAACCTAAAATTTATTACGGTTTTTGTACATAATTAATTTAAAAATCAGAATTAGGTACTGTGAGCTTTATCAGAGCTTCTTTCCCTTTCCCCTTCAAAGAAAAAGTAGTTCTGATCTTATTGGGGGGGGGGGAGGGGGACATAAGGCTGGTCCTTTGACATTCATGTCCACCTTGTTTAGCATATTATCAAGCACAAAAAAAACTCATAAGGAAGAAAAGAGGAAAACACTTATGTTAGTTGATCCGTTTATGATGGAGCTTTTCAAGATACAACCATGGCTCTGGCCGACATTTGCAGCACAGCACAAAAATGACCCACCAAGTAATGAAACAATTAACATGCATAGATATAGAGCTGGGGGGGGACACCTGCCTGAATGAAGACAACATGTGAAAAGGATCAGGAGTCCAGGTAAGACCACAAAGTTGACACATGAATCAAGCAGTGCGATGTGCCCAGCAGTAAAAGGCCAAGCGATTTGAGGCTGCACTCAATAGAAGTATAGTGTCTAGGTTGACCAATGCAGAAATAGAAGTGTTTCTTTGTTTCTTCAGCACATCAACTGAACCTATTTCTCAGGACATTTCATGTTGCTTCAGATTTTACTTGCACACTCCATTTGTAATTTTTTCCTCATCATGTGATTCTATTTATGGTCTCCATGGAAAAGACCTAGCTGCTTTGTGTTATTTCCTTTAATCCCAGTTTTAGCCAGAACAACAGTACTTATATGGAAGAATTGTTGTTCACCTTTCGCATTGTCAACGAAAAACCTATTAGCTTGATCTCCATCTGTCTGAATTCTCTCTGTTTAATTAACTAAACAAAAGGGTCGAAACATCTTAGAGCACTGCCAAACAATACCAACACGTGGTATAAAAGAAGAAGAAGAAACGGTTTTCAGTGCAATGTCTGTGTAATTACCTGTTAATATCTCTTAAAACCTAGAGACCCTCGTGTAGTGTTGCAACCCACCACCCACCCATGCTTAATCTTGGTGCTAAAAATAGCGCCTAATAAACCACACAATAGTCACAGTCCTATTAAATTCTGGGAGAAAATACTCATTGAACCTCAGTGGGATACTATGACTGAATGGATGTACGTTAGATCTGTACTGTAATGATAGTGACACCACTCTTGCCAAACTTCCTTACAGTTAACTTGCAAACTCTCACTATAAACGATATAGTGAATCAAATGAAAAAAAAATGATTTCGTAGTGACCTCAATAGCCATCTCCAAACCCACATACCTAATTTGACCCTGTTTGACGATTTGACATCTGATCCCTTTTGCAGGTGACTGGTAATCCAATGGAAAAAAAAGCTATAAGAGATTAAAAGAACGCAAAACAACCACACATTCAAGGGGAATACCCAATCTTGTGGCCAATAGTTAATTCCAAGCCCCTAGTCTCTGAACTTTTTCCTCAGTTCTCATTTACACAAACTGCGTTACACTTTTATCTAATTTTGCCAAATATGAGTTACCATTTGACCAAAGTATATAGCTATAGTACAGATGACCTACTATCTCTCTACTAACCAGTAGACATGGAACAGCCTTGTATTGGTTTAATCCCACTGCTTTTGCTTATTATTATTCCAACATTGAATGGCACCAGTTTAATGACTAATGTTGTCTCTTCTACAAACATCAAAGTAGTCAAAACCAATGGGTATGGAGACTAAGCCTTGTGAGAGGAGGAGGAGGCTCATCACCACCAGCACTCAATTTTATTTTTACTGTATGGATTGTAACACACACCTATGCTGTGTTTTACTAAAGAAATGAGGACTCTCAAAAAATGTTTTGCTTGGGATGTATCAAGGCAAATTTCCCTTCAGTAATCACGGACATGTTAGGCAGCATTAGGCACAGCCTCCTACTTTCAGCTTCCACCTCTTTCTATGCTTTGTTGTATGCTTTCAACGTATTTTCCATTTATGGCACAACCCTATTCATAAGGTTATTCTTGGCAAGTTTCTTGAGAAAAGGGTTGCAACTTGCTTCTTCTGAGGCTGAATGAATGAAAGAGGTGATATTTGGACCAGGGTCACCCAGTTGGATTATACATTTACGATTCAAAAACCCTGGTCTCCAGAAGTCCCAGTCCAAACAGTCAAAACCAATGCAAAACAAGGCTACAAAGTTTCAGCCACACGAGATGAATGTTCCTGTTCCTGACTCATCAACCATTCTTCGAGACACTGAGAGAAAATGTGCTAAAAACGGCTTTTTATTAAACGAATATCTGCTTCTTTAATTTGAAATAAGATCCGTTTATCTTTTATTTTTAATAGGTTTTGTGGGTTTTAGGACTATGCCCGTATTTAAAACCTCCTAATTTTCTGTTGTTTTCTGTCAAACAGGAAATGTGTCTCCATGTACGATTTGGAATGTGAAGGAAACTTGGTGGATATTAGACATCTTATGTCATCTGCTCTCTTAGGGAGAGAGACCACTTAGTTGAGTGTGGGTCGTTTCCAATATCTTGTGGGGGGGGCAAGCTTACAATGAAAATCAAACCATTTTGGTTGTTCTTCACGGCTTATCACCCGGGTTACAAATTCGAATTCAAGGTATCGCGTTCCTATTTGAACCACGAATTAACTCTAGAAAACAGTTCTACGAGTAACCCGCAATCGTTTCCACTCTGATCCTATGACCCGAATCAGAAATCGGGTTTTTTGAACTTTTAAATTTTTTTTTTTTTTGGGTTTTTTTTATCAGTGTTAGGGGGCTTATAAAGCGGGTTTAAAAACTAGAAGAAGGGTCGAACGTACTATTTTCCTTGACTTCGGGATAGGAATCGGAGTTATTATTTAAATAGGAACAATCAGCCTCTGAAAATCGGTTAGCTGGATGGGAGGAGCAGAGCGCGATGGGCTGCATCGGGGGAGTAGCCCTTTATTGTTCCTCATCCGCACTAGGGCCGTTTCCATCTTTGCTCCCCCAACACCCTTTGTCCGCGGCGGTCTTTCAATTAAAAGATTAAGGATTTATTTATTTATTATTTTATTTTTAATGGTTTACAGAGCTTAATCTCTTAAGCACTTTAAGCGCCTGAAGTCATGGCAGACGCTCACGGCCTCTGCATCTGGTCAAAAGGACTCTTAAAGGTTCCCCAAGTGTGAGGATACGCCATTGAAACACCATTTTAGTAGGAAGGAGAGGCGGATGCACAGAAATCTAGGGGGAAAAATAGAGCCTTCTTCCTCTTTAACAAAGGGAATCTGGGGAGACAAAGGAAACCCTGGACGTAGTGTGTGCTGTTGGTGTGTGTGTGTGTGTATTCATCTTCTCAACAGGACTCTTACAAAGCTTCCCAACCGGTGTGAGGAGAGCCATTGATAAACACCATTTGTAACGGACATGACGAGGTGTAATGACAGCAATACTGGGAGGAGGAAATAGAACCTTTCCATCTCTTCCCAATTCTGGGGAGAGACATAGGAAACCACCTGGATAGTGTGTGTGTGTGTGTGTGTTATTCATCTCTCAAAGGACTTCCTTAAGCTTCCCTCCGGCGTGAGGAAGAGAGCCATTGAAACACACCTTGTAACGGAGGAGAGGACTGGATGATGCCACAGCACCATCTCAGGGGAAATGAGGCCTTTCCATCATCTTTCTTTCCCAAACGGAAATTGCCTTCTCCTCCTTGATCCATTTTCCAACCCCTGGAAAGAGAATATTTTGAAGAGAAGAGTTGCTCCCTCCTGGGCTGTCATTAGAGCCATGAAGGACGGGATATGTCCTGCCAAAACACCATCACATAGTTCACTCTGGAACGGAGCTTCCCGAAATTCGCTTTTGCTGCAGCTACCTCCCATTGATCTATCCTGGGACTCTCTGGAGGACTCCCTGGCTGTTCTGTAGAGCCATGAAGCGGGGATTGTCCTTGCAAAACCCACCCATAGGTTCCTCTGGACATGAGCTTTCCCACAAATTGCTTTGCCTGACAGCCTCCCCCAGCCTTCTGGGGGCTTTCTTCCAAGGCAGCAGCCTAGCAAAGAATTGCTTTTGGGGAGCAGTTTATCTCTCATCTAACCCATCCTTACCCAAGAATTAATTACAGGATCAATGGCCACTTTAGCTTACGTGCCTCCTCATGCTTCTTTTATAAAAAAAAACCGCAAAAAATTTAAAAACGTGACGTTATGATGACGTTTCGTTGATTGACAGCCCCAGAATTGGTGAGTGGGAACGAAATACGGCTAAAACCGGTTAATATACACTGAAGTTATCGCATCAGTGCCATGAAACGTTTCTATTCTGTTCCCAAAATAACGTCTTCAAGATTGTACGTTATGGGAACGGGATATTATCGCATTCGAAAAGAATTAACGCGTCCGAGAAAAAGTAACGGGAAACACAATTTACGCACTTTTGTCCTTATAGGAAAGCCGTGATAAGTACTGGAGAAGTTTCAATATTTGCCACATGCGTATTTGTAACCAGTCTATTCTTGGTCATGAGTCCCACCCATACACAGAACAAAAGGCTTTTACAAGGAGATATTTGATGCCAAACCACAACCTAATCTTTTTATATACAAGATAATATAGAACCCACACACACACCAATGTACTACCACACATATTAGTCCGCCAAATCTAATATACAAGATATATATATATAGTATATATATATCTTATATAATATTATATTATGCAATATATTTGTATATATTGTGTGTAATATATTATATATTATATATAACTTCATATATATTTTCATATTAACCTATTTAAAATAGTATATTGTATATATATTGGATGTTATAATTTTAGGACACACACACACACACACCACACACACCTTATATATTATAAATGTTATACATATACACGAAACCTCGGGCGTTGCTCCCTGTGACTCAAAACTGGGGAAATGTAGGACAAGTTTTACAAATGTAGCACTTTAAAAAAAAAATTCTGGACAGGAAATTTTTAAAACGAAGGCCTACATTTTTAAAACCTGTCCAGGGCCAGGGCTAGGAGCTGGGGAGACCGCCTCTCTCAAGCCCTGCCAGGCTTTGGCTGACCTGCAGTTCGCGGCGCCCCATCCAGAGCCAGGCTGGAGAGCTGGGGAGAACGCTCTCTCAAGCTCCGCCCCCGGCTTTGGCGACTCTGCAGTCGAGGGAGGGGAACCCAGCCAGGGGCAAGGTAGAGCTTGGGAGACAGGCCTATCTCAAGGTCCAGCCAGCTTTGGCGGACTCTGCAGTCGAGTGCCCCAGAAGGGCCAGGGCTTTAGAGCTTGGGAGGACGCTCTCTCAAGCTCCAGCCAGGGCCTTGGATAGGGATGCCATAACCCGGCGGCCCCATTGACAATTCACACTTTTGGGGGGGCCGTCACGGTCACGGTGCGGTTTTACGGGGCCCCCCCCGCCTGTTCCCGGTCGGTCTGCTTCCTGCGCCATAGCCGCGGCCGCTAATGTGCTGTCTTGCTGCTCCAAACCCCACCTCCTCTCCTCCTCTTCGTGTGGGCCGGGGCCGCGCCAACCCACCTCCTCCTCCGGCTCCGCCTTCCTCCTCCTCCACGGAGGCAGACCAGAAGTGCTGCCGCCACCGCGTAAGGGCTTGCTATCACACGGAGCTGCGCGCGCACAGGGCTCCAACACCCGGGAGCTAGACCCTTGCTTTGGCAGCCAGCCATGGCCAGTGGCCAAAGAGGATTGGCTCCTCGGCGGTGCCCGCCAGGCCTCAGCAGGGGCCAGTTGGCAGCGAGCGCGGCCTGCCTGCTTCCCTTCTTTCTGTTGATGGAGGAGGAGGAGGAGAGGAGGAGGCGGAAGGCGCTGGAGGAAGGGTTGCCTTGAAGGCGCCGGGCAGAAAGAATTGGGGAGAGGAGGAGGAGGAGGATTTGGAGGAGGCGGAGGAGGAGGAGGAGGGGTGAGGAGAGGGGAGGGAGGAGGACGGACGCCCAGAGAAGGGTGCCTGAAGGCAAGGCAACAAATTGGGCCGCCGGAGGAAGGGGTTGGAGGAACGCTGAGTCAGTGGCCATTAGGTCTGCCTTGTTTTTGGTTTTTTAAATTATTTTTTTTAACAACTAAAATACTTGTTTTATTTTATTTATTAATTTGTATTATTGCTTTTTTATTTCTTATTTTATTATTGGCTTGTTTATTTAATTTCATTAATTTTTCTTTATTGCTATGTGTCGTTTATTAATTTTATTATTGCTTGTTTTATTTTATTTCATTAATTTTATTTTGCTTGTTTGATTTTATTTCATTCTTTTTATTATTGCTGTTTGTATTTTAGTTACCTAATTTTTATCTCTCAAATTATATACACCCCGGCCTTTGTTTGTCTTTTTTCCCCATTATTTTTTATTATTAAATATCTTTGCAGTGCATTTTCGTGTATTTATGGCGTTTGAATGCTAACAAGTCTGCCTTTCTTGGGCCACATTCTAGTTGTGATGAGCTTTGATGGTGGATATTGATATCAAGAAGCCTCTGCGGCGCACGCGCCAATGTAAAACTTGTGTGATTTTACACAACTCCTGTTGCAGTGAAGCAAAAACCCACAGTCCCTTTGCCCAAGTACCACAATTCTGAGAAGTACCGTTGAACCTGAGGGCAAATTCCCTTTCTGCCCTCGTCTCGCATAATGGCCAAAATGTCCTCCCTTTGATCATGCTTTTAAAAAACAGCAGTTATATTAACATTTTGTTTAAAAATCCTCACTTTTTGTGCGTCCTCCATTTTTATACAACTGTGTCTAATTTGGAAACGTTTTTCCCTTTTTTTTATTTGTCCTACATTTCGTTCCCGGTTTGGAGCTCTTGACTTATGGCAACCCTCGCCTTTGGAGGACTTCTTCAGTCGAGGAGGCCCCAGCAGTGCACAGGCTAGAGTTGGGCGCCAGCTCTCTCACGCTCCAGCCAGGTTTGGAGGACTCTTGCCGTCGAGGAACCCCCGCCCAGTGCCCGGTAGAGCTGCGAGACAGCCTCTCTTCAAGCTCCAGCCAGGTTTGTATGACTCTGCGACGAGTAGTATCCCCAGCAAGGCCGGCTAGAGCTTGGGCAACAGGAAGCAGGGAGGGGAAGTCCTTTCAGCCCTCAACACAAGGCAGGAAAGAACATGGGAACAGAGTAAAAACGGATTAAATTACCGCTCTGGACCTTTCTTGACCGTTTTATAAAACCGTTTCCACAAGCTTGGATCACTTTTTATCCGTCCCTCCGAGGAACACCTATGAACACTTTGGGGGGTCTGTTAGAACCGATGGGAACCCGTATGGGGACAATAAACGTGCGGTAAAGTTGAAAGTTTTCGTTCCAATCGGGTTCCAAAAACGTTCTCGGAACGCGATGCGATAAAACTCCATGTTTTATTTGAATAGAACGAAGTGAATCACTTAAAGCGAATCAGTTGGTAAATGAGAACGAGGAAAATAAAAAGTGATTTGGAACGCGGGTACTACCCGTTGTATTTTGCACGGTTTTAACGATACGGTTGTATTTACACCGTGTAAATCACAATGTGAGAGAACACCCCCCATATTTACCAGTACTGTTTGTTGTTGCTTTGCAGGAAGAGGAGAGTGCCCCTTGTATGAGAGGGGCACTCGGGCTGGCCTTCGGAAGGCCAACAGATGTGAAACACCACACAAGAAGGCTACCACATATTATTGGTAGCTAATGTCTTTGCACCGCCTCGGTGCAAAGGACCAGCGTTTATATATAAGGTGTGGTATAAGATGTTGCTCAGTACTATTAAAGCCGATGGCTTGTGTCCAGCTTCCTGAGTGGAACGCCTCCTCCCATACAATCCTTCCCGCACTCTTCAGGTTCCTCTGGGA